>NC_064268.1:1834166-2139861 GCF_003254725.2 Canis lupus dingo
TCGCGCCCTGGGCCAAAGTCAGGCGCCAAACCGCTACACCACTCAGGGATCCCAAGAGGCAGATTTATTGTGAAGCTAATGAAGTTTAATTTTCTGAGACTCTCACTTGTATGAACCCTCACAAGACCCTGGAAAGGATCTAGCAATGTGTTCATAAAATCCACTCAAGTAAGTTATTTTCACTGCAATAATTTAAGAGGATTGTACCTTTCAGTTGAGACTTTTCCTCATGCTGGTGTTCTCAGGCAGGCTGTGGGCATTTTTGAGATCTGACTAAGAGGCAGTTTTGCTTGGGTTACATTTAATTGGGATTTCATGGGATACATTTAGGGAGTTCTCTGTCACTTAGGGGTATAAAACATCACTAGCCATCATGGTATGGGATGACTTCCTGTAAGACTTCCTGTTTTTTTTTTTTTTATGGTGAAAAATTTATATTTAGATTTAGCCAGATGGACCCAGTTTAGATGATCCCAATTTTGCTGACAACATCCAAAGCATCAGAGTCAGAAGCCAGTCAGACATACGCAATCTTCTCTCCATCAGGCAGGTCAGCGTGGTGACATTGGCTGTGTCAATGTCATAGAGTGTCTCCCCAGCCTGTTCGATCTGGTGCTTGTTGGCCTTGGCGTCCACGATGAACACAAATGTGTTGTTGTCTTCTATGTTCTTCATGGCTGACTTGGTGGTCAAGGAGAACTTGACGATGGCATCGTGGTCATGCTTGTTTCTTCTGGGGGTACTCTTTCGAGGATATTTGGGCTCCCTTCGGAGATGCAATGTCTTGGGCCATCAGAGTGTAGGTGATGTGAGGATCTTCTGTTTTTTTGTGACTGTGGATGCCTTTCAGCACCACTTTCTTGGCCTTCACTGGGTTTGGTTTGGATTTGGCTTTGGCTTTGGGAGGGGTGGGGGATTCCTTCTTCATGAAAGGGGACACTTCGCTCTTTATAACTGAATTATCCTCATGGTCCTGCATGGCCAAAGACCATGTCATGATACAGACACATCTTGTGGAATTTGGCGCTAGAGGTGCATGGTAGTGGGTGAGGCGACAGGTCTGCAGTGGATGGAGTCAGCCAGTCCTCGGAAAATACCTTCCAGCCCTCAAAAATAAGATTTTTGGATAATGCCATTCTCACCAATATGTGGCCAGGAAAGTGCTCGTGCCTGAACTATCCCTGAAATCCAGCAAATACAAACATCATCCATCAGAGATTGAATTGACTTTTCTTTTTAAAAAAGATTTATTTATTTACTCATGAGAGACATAGAGAGGCAGAGACAAAAGAAGACGGAGAAGCAGGCTCCATGTAGGGGGCTCGATGTGGGACTGGATCCCAGGACCCCAGGATCATGACCTGAGCCAAAGGCAGACAATCAACCACTGAGTCCAGGCGTCCCTCTAATTGACTTTTCTAGATGGTAATCAAATCAAATAGAATTTCTCAGAATTCAAATGTACTCCCTGAAATTCCTGTTCAAACACCCAAGTACATTTATTATAATTTTAGGTGACGGAAATTTATTAAAGAAAAAAATTAAATTACCAATAGAACTTTAAAAGAAGAAAGTTTGATCAATGAGGCTGGGGAAAGAATTTTTCTGTCTATTCTCTCAAGAGAGAAAAAATACATTACAATGTCATTGTGCAGAGGTAATCAAAGATTATGCAGCTAACATTTTTTAGAAAGTATTATGGAGGGATCCCTGGGTGGCGCAGCGGTTTGGTGCCTGCCTTTAGCCCAGGGCATGATCCTGGAGACCCTGGATCGAATCCCACATCGGGCTCCCTGCATGGAGCCTGCTTCTCCCTCTGCCTATGTCTCTGCCTCTCTCTCTCTCTGTGACTATCATGAATAAATAAATAAAATCTTTAAAAAAAAAAAAAAAAAAAGAAAGTATTATGGAGGGACGCCTGGGTGGCTCAGTGGTTGAGTGTCTGCCTTTGGCTTGAGGCCTGATCCTGGATTCTTGGGATCGAGTCCCTCATTGGTCTTCTTGCATGGCGTCTGGTTCTCCCTCTGCCTGTGTCTCTGCCTCTCTCTCTCTCTGTGTCTCTCATAAATAAATAAAGAAAATCTTAAAAAAAAAAAGTATTATGGAAGTGTGTCAGATGCTGAATTAAAAAACATAATGCCCCTTTTGTGGATTTTGCTAGTCTGTGGGATTTATCAGCTTTTTAAAGTGTGAGTTTGTTGCGATTTACTTTTTCATTCTTTATAAGTCACCATATTTGTATCAGTTTTACTGGTGTTTTTTTTGTTTTGTTTTTGTTTTTATTTTTCTTAAACAGGACTCCCCATATGGAGCGAACTACAAGCCTCACAAAATCTGGACCTACACCCGGGTCTACAACTTGTGTTATGAATATTTTGTCCTGGTTTGTGACTTATCTTTTGATTTGTTTATGGGATTTTTTTCACTGTGCAGAAGTTTTAAATTTCCATGTAGTCAGATGCAATGGACATTCCCTTCTATCATCTCTGGTTTTCTTCTTTGCTTAGAAAGTCCTTCTTCATGATTTCTTCTAGAAGGTCTCATTTAGAGAGAGAGAGAGAGAGAGAGAGAGATTGATTGAGCACACAAGCAGGGGTGGGGAGGTGCAGAGGGAGAGGGGGAAGTGGACTCCCCCAGGCCCCTGGGATCATGACCTGAGCCAAAACCAAGAGTCTGACTCATATCTGACTGAGCTACCCAAGCACCCCTGTAAAAGTATTTTTAAAAATTATCCAGTTTTCTGAATATCACTTGTGGGATAATCAATCTTTTCTTATTGATTAGAAGTTACACTTTATCAAATATTAAGTTCTCCTACATAATTGGATGTATTTATCCAAGTGTGTTCTACTGATGTATCTGTTCATGCAGCAGGACCAAAAACATTTATTTATACACAGATTTTATATATATAAAATTATATATATATTATTTATTTATTTATTTTAAAGATTTAGAGAGAGAGAGAGAGAGAGAAGAGGGGCAGAAGGAGAGGGAGAAACAGACTCCGTGCTGAACAAGAAGCCTGACATGGATCAGGCTGGATCTCATGCCCCTAAGATCATGACCTGAACCAAAACCAAGAGTTGCTTAACCAACAAACCCCCCAGGGGCCCCTTTACTGATAATATATTTTAAGGTCTGAGAGGGCTAGTCTTCCTTTATTACTCTTTTTTATCCTAAAAAATGCCCAGGCTGTACTTCTGTGCTTGTTTTTTCATTATGAAGTTTAGAATCAGCTCCCAAAGATAAAAAAAAAATCCTGCTCATATATTTTTTAAAGATTTTATTTATTCATGAAAGACACAGAGAGAGAGAGAGACAGGCAGAGACACAGGCAGAGGGAGAAGCAGGCTCCACGCAGGGAGCCTGACGTGGGATTCGATCCTGGGACTCCAGAATCATGCCCTGGGCCAAAGGCAGGCGCTTAACCGCTGAGCCCCTCAGGGATCCCCTCTGCTCTTATGTTTATTGTAATTACGTTAAATTTTAAGGCTGATTAGGGCACCTGGGTAGCTCAGTGGGGTTGAGCATGTACCTTCGGCTCAGGTCATGATCCCGGGGTCCTGGGATTGAGTCCCACATCAGGTTTCCTTGCATGGAGCCTGCTTCTCCCTCTGCCTGTGTCTCTGCCTCTCTCTCTCTCTCTCTGTGTGTGTGACTATCATAAAAAAAAAAAAATCTTTAAAAAAATTAAGGCTGATTTAGGGAGCATTGATGAAATGTAAGTATCCCATCCAAGTCTAATGTATGCTTTTCTCCTTATGCAATTTTCTTCTTTTCTTTCTCTATTTATTCAAATATGTATTATACATTTCTGACTCAAATCATTTGTAGAGATGTTTTTCTTTTTGTTTGCTATTTTAATGGGATTTCCCACCTTTCCATTGTACTTCCCGACTGGCTGTTCTTATATAGGAAAGCTGTTGATTTTTACATGTTCATATATGCAATACTATATAAATTATTTTTGCTGGTAACAAGAATAGTATACTTTTCTATTCTACTACAGAATGTACACAGGGGGTGCCTGGGTGACTCAGTTGGTTGAGTGTCTGACTCTTGATTTTGGCTTGGGTCATGATCTCAGCGTCCTGGGATCCAGCCCCTTGTCAGGCTCCAGGCTTAGCCTAGCATCTGCTTAAGATTCTCTCTCCCCGCCAAAAAAAAAAAAAAAAAAAAAAAAAAAAAAGATTCTCCCTCCAACTGCCCACCCCCTCCTCTGCACATGCTCTTTCTAAATACAATATTTTTTTTTAAAAAATGAATATACATGGAATTCTGTTCTAGTCTATTCCATTCTATGCTATGCAATGCTGTGCTGTCCTACTCATTTGCAATGTTTCCTGGGTCACGTGGCTTTCCCTGTGGACCATAGTATCATCTCCAAGTACTGCCTGCCTCTACTGCTTTTGATGTTCCTTCTCCTCATGGACAGGGTGATGCATGCTTCTAGCACATGCTGAGCTCACACTGCACTCCAGCCTTCCAAATATAGCTGGCAAAGACCTCGGTGGACACACTGGGTCCTGACCTTGGAATTGGCCTCATGGAAAACTTGCTGTGCTTTATCTAAGCTCAGGGCCCACAGAGGTGCTGAAGCACGGTGCCTAGCGTCCACTGGACCTATTATTAGCTGGAGGATGGGAGTGGACTCTACTGCTTTAATGCTGAGCCCTCAGAACCAGGCAGCAACCAAATAAATGATTGACATTTGCTCCAATAGCTGTTCCAAGTGGAAACTGCCTGTTTGTGCTTTCTCTGAACGCACAGCTGGAGAGGCCTCAGTGGCAGTGATGCAGCTTCACATCTGGGGTGTCTCTGACATCTGGCAACACCCGTTGCAATCACGATCACATAAGTAAATGTGCATTATTTATAGCAGCCTCCAATAGCCTTATAGGCTCATCAGTAGTCAAGCCTTTGTGTGGTGCATTTTCCATCTGGGGCCAGTGGACTGCCTGCCTGTGACAGTCAGAGAAGGGGCTAGCTTCTCTGGTGTCATCCAGGGAGTTGGTCCCAAGGCCAGGGGCCCACCTCTAAGAACTGGATGTTTCCTTGCCTCCATGTTGGACATGTCCTCGGTCTTCACAGAGGCAGGGTGGTTGAGGGGCAGGGGGGTGAGGCTACCCCTCATAGCTCCCTAAGGGCATCCCTGCAAAACTCCCTGGTTTATTACATTTTCCAGCATCTCATGCACAAAATTTACCTGATATTTGTGAAATTGGAGCATGGTGCCAGAGATGGAATCCCGGCCTTTCCTTTCTGATTTGACAGTGTGACTCCCAGCAGGGATGGGTTTCCTCTTCTGGCCTCGGCTTGCCCAGCACACTAAAGAGGCTTACACGGACACCCCTATGTAAGCAGCATGCATGGACGGGAAGTCCTAGGAGAACAATCTGTGGTGTTAACAGAGCAGGCGTTGACAGTGATGGCCTGGCATGGGGAGGATTCAGTATCTCGAAAAGGAAGCACTTGTGATCTATGGGATTGCTTTAAACATTAGTTCCCCTGCTGAGAAATTGGGGTAGAAAGCCATTTCTGTGTAATCGTGTCATTTCGCAGAATGGTCCTTTCTAAGGAGGATAGCTTTATTTTCTCCTGTCAACTACTTTATTTGCTTCCCTGAAACAGCCCAGCCAAGTGGCTGCTCCATTGGAAGCAGGTATGATGCTGCCAAGCAGGGGTGGCGGGGAGGTTGGGGGAGTGGGACGCCGCAGATGTACCTCCTTGTGGCCAGAGGCAGGATTGGGGCCTTAGCTGGTGTGAGCCCCAGGTCATGTGCTTTTTTCATAATCTTCTTTTTCTTCTTTTTTTATTGAGATGAGGTTTGCATAACAAACAACCATTTTAAAGAATAATTCCGTGGCATTTAGTACGATTATGGAGTTGTGCAAACACCACCTCTATCTAGGTCCTATGTGATTTGTCCCCCAGAGAATAGGTACCCTGTATCCATCAGCTGTCATCCTCACTCCTGGCTCCTCCTATGCCTTGCCAACTACACTACCCATTTGTTTTCCATCTGGACATTTCCTATTGATGGAACCATATGATATGTGGCCCTTTGCATCTGCCTTCCTTCCCTTGGCATCATGTTTTCAAGGGTCATCCATGTGGTAGTAGGTGTCAGGGCTTCATTCCTTTTGATGGCTGAATAGCATTCCACTGTATGGATCCCATTCTGCAGATCTGTCCATCCATTGGTGGTCATTGGGCCATCGTGACTTAGGCTGTGGACAGAGGTGCATGAGGTAGTCTGAGCACTGCTCTTCGGCAGCTCATGCTGTGCCTCCCTCTCCCCATCACAGTAGTGGGGATCTGACAGCTTGCTGGCAGGAGGGAGACAGAAGTACGGGAGGTCCCATATCCACTCCTGATGTCAGCACAGAGCTCCTGGCTCAGTGGAGATGCTCAGAGCTTATAAGCACATTTCTGAGAGAAGCCTCCAGCTTGCAGGCGAATTTGGATGCCCCAGTATTTGGGAAGCAGAGGGGAGTCCTGGTGATGAACACTTTGCTCAGCTCACCTGCTGTGGTCACAGGGAAGTTGTCTGGGATGAGGTTTCTGTGTGGCCACATAGCTTTTAGATCACTGTGTTCATTTAAAACAAACAGAACCACTTGGGGGGAGGAACGTGTTGGATTTTATGGATGAGCCTGCTTTGTTATTTTGAAACCTGTGAATTGAGTCTGTTGATCTGAGGAGCATCAGGAAGTAGGTCCAAAGAAGCCTTTTGTTTGTGCACGGGGGCTGCGGGCAGCGTGTAAGGGCAGCGTTGCTGTGGGTTCCTGGATGGGCCATTGTCAGCAGCATCCCTCAGAGCCACAGGTTGGGTATGCGGGCCGACCCCCCCGCTTTCCTGTTGCTGTGATCAATGACTTAGCATCTCTAAGTAGCACATGGTGGACTTCTCCTGGGAAGGGAGTGTGCGTGTAGGGGGGTCCAGCGCACCCCCTGCCTTTCACTCTCTCTGTGTGCCCGCGTTGCTAGGGAGCTGGTTCATCTGTGCAGCAGCCCCAAGTTCTGGGAGGACGGGGACGCGGCATTTTGTTCCCGTTTTATGCTGGCAGCTCGGGGGTAAACACCCCATGGCTTGGGTGGTTCCACACGGTCACTTAATTTCGGGCGGCATTCGGGTTTCTTGGCTTGACGGGGCCACGCGGAACGGGGGCTGCCGCCCTGGGCCCTGGCTGCCCAGACCTGGGTCACCAGCACCGGAGATCTTTTGCCTCAGCTCCACGCAGGGAGCACCCCCAGCCGCCGGCCCTGCCTGGCTCTTCCCTCCTGGCACTTGCCCGCAGCAGCTCGGTGGAGAGGAAGCCGCGGGAGGGAGAGCCATCTTGGGGTGTGCGCGTGTGTGCGCGTGTGTGCGCGTGTGTGCGCGCTGGAACACGGGCATTTCATAGGCTCTGCAACTGCTGCATGGCGGCTGCTTCCCTCCCTGCCTCCGCGACTTGCCTGCCGAAGACCAAGGCTCGCCTCCAGCCGGACCCAAGCAGGGCGACGCCGGCGTCCCTCCCTCTGCCCCCTCCCTCTCTGCCTCTCCCCTCCTCCCGGCCTCCTCTGCCCGCCTCCCTCCCTCCCTCCCTCCCCGCTCCCCCGGTTTGTAATCCGACACAGTAGACTGCAGTTGTCTGCGCGTGAACCTCCGAGTCCGGCACGCTCGCTCCTAAGGTAGGCTGAGATTTATCTTTTCTCCTAAAAATAGCTTCGCGTTTCCTTTCGCCTTCCCGCACCGGGCCGCAGCGCCTGATGGCAGGCGGTCGCCAGAAACTCTTTGCCCCGACAAAGTTTATTTTCCAGTGGTTAGAGGACGCCCTTCAGCTGGGGTTCCAGGTAGCCCCGCCCGCCGGCGGCAAGACACCTGGCGCAGGGGAGCCGCGGGGAAAGGAGGGATGTTTCCAGACTATTCCGGGTTTGGCTGCTCCCTGCGCCTGGATCTGTTTCCGAGGGGCTGGGCTGGCCGCCTGGGCTCTCAGCAGGAGGTTCCCTCGCCCCTCCCACCCCCTCGCCCCTCCGGCCTCCTTGCTCCTCCCGCCCCCAGTGGTTTTTCCAGAAAAGCCCCTCTGGGCGAAGTTTGACATCACTGGGCCTTGCCTTTTCAGCTCTAGTGGAGGGGGTGTGTGAGCAGTGGTTTCGGAGCCGAGCCTCTGGGGGCTTTGGAAGGTCTTCAGGGGCTGGGGCTGGCGTGGGGAAGGGGGTGTGGGCCCAGAGAATGAGAGTTGGTTGTGTTGCTCACAGCTGGGCTCAGACGTGATATGCACCGAATGAGGAACGTGCAGGATAAGGATTTGTCAATTCATGTCCCGTAGACCGACTTGAATGATTTATTTGTCAAAACAGATGTTCCCAGCAGAATGTGCATGGCGTGTGTGTGTGCGCGTGTGCCTGTGCGCAAGTGTGCTGTGTGCACGCAGCAGGCTGCTGGCTGGGGTAGGCTCTCCCCGGAAAGTCTTATTTTCACCTGGAAATGCCGTGTTTACACAGGAGGAAGACCTGCCAGCGAGGAAGTTGGGTTTGTGTGAGCTGGGGAGGTTGGGGGCAGGGGTGCGGCTTGCTCTCCTGAGGCTCAGGCCTTTGTAGAAGCAGCTTTGCTCCTGTCCTCAGGGACCCCATGCTGGCTGCTGGCTGTCCCCACTGTGTGGGGCTGAGAGCTAGGTTGGTGGGGCCCTTGGGGAGGAGGGGCTTCTGGGGATTCCTGCAGGGACTGGCAATGGAGCTCCCTGGATCCCCTTACCCATGCAGGTTCTTAGGGCAATAGGGTGAGTGAGGAGGGAGGGCCTTGGGCAGACCTCCCATTCCTGCATCTGTTCCTTCCTGGGAGAGACCCTGTCTCATTCAGGGGTGGATGGTACAGATGGGAGAGGCCAAGTGAGAAGGGCCATGGCTCTGAGAATGGGAGGTTAGGCAGGAAGAGGAGGCAGCAGGGCCAGCCAGCCTCGGGGAGGTCTGCAGGGTGGCGGGGGGCACCCATGCAGTTTGGATGAGGTGCCCAGGGCAGGGAAGCACATCAGACTACCCCACTGGCAAGGTGAACAGTCTAGGGTCTTCAGGAAATAACCCTCCCAGATGCCCGGCCCCCTGCTTTCTCCCAGCCCTGCTGCACTTGCCTGGAACTGGCTTCCGGCTGGCCGGCTGCTGGTAACTGATACGTGGGGCTTCATATCCCAGTGTTGTGTGGGCGCCGCTGAGTTCAGGGCTTCCAGGCAGGACTGTTGCATGTGACCCGGTGTGGGCTATGGTGTGGGAGGCGGGCAGGAGGCCAGCCCCGTCTGCAGGGTGGGGTGATGGGCCTGCGCCCACGGCCGACCCGTGGCACCGTGCCCAGCAGGGAGCCGAACATTTCGAGGTGACTTCAGGGAAGTGGCTGGCAGCTGCTGTTTACCACAGCTCCTTCTGAGAAGGTGACGAAGCGGGTCAGGGGAAGGTCGGCATGAGCAGCATGCCTGGGGCAGGCGGGGCAGGTGTTCAGACTACGGGGGCGGCCTCCCCCCAGGCACCTGTGTCCAGTTCCCCGAGCACGGCTGCAGAGACAGGGACCCAGCCACATCCCAATGATGCTTGTGCGCGCGGACAGTTTCAAAAGCTTCCCCCGATGAGGCAACATGCAGGCTGTGCTGTGAAGTCCCAGCATTAAGGGAAGAGGCCCCTCAGCTGACCGTCTACACCGTGACTTTGTTTCCTTCACTTGCTCTGCAAGTGGCTGGCATGGGGGAGAGGACGGCATGTGCTTGCAGGACCCGGGAGGGGCGGGAGGGACGAACGGGAGGCTCTCCCCGAGCTCCCTGGGCTTTCCTGCCCCAGCCCCGCCCCTGCGTTTTTGGAAAGAAGGGGGAAATTTAATTAGAGCTCTGGTTCTGGACTTGGTGAGCATCCGTGTCGCCGGGTGAAAACCTGGAGTCTCTTGCTGAGCGGGCCTGGGGAATGTCCGGGCGTCGAGGCTGCGGTCCAGGGACCCGCCTTGAGAGCTGGGGTTTGAGCATGGCCGCAGGCACCCTAAGCCTCTCGGGAGGGATGAGGGGTGAGGGTTACGAGTGAGGTGTGACCCTAACACAGCGCCTGCCACCCATGTGGGTCTAGATGCCCAAGCGTTCAAACGTCCCCTGGGCCGCGGTGGCTTCTTTTCAGAGCCACAGTGAGCAAGGATCTTACCCCTGAGTTTCCCTGGGCCTTTCCCAGGTCTTTGTGGCTCTGGGGGCCCCATGAAGGGCTGCACTGGTCTGTCCTGGCTGAGGCCGGCTTCTAGAAAATTCTTTTCTTCATTTCTCTGCTTTCCTTGGAATCAGATGCCATGACCCCTGTTTCCCCATCTTCCGTCTGTAATTCCACCCATCTGGAAAGCTGCCTGGTCTTGTTCTGGCACTTGCTGCAGGTGTTGGGGAGAACCGTCAGTCCTGCAGGTACAGGGGACCCCGGGGGTGCGCATGGCGGGCTTGACCACGCTCCTTGGTCCCCAACATGCGGTCCTTACTCGTCCTTTCCTTAGTCCATCTGTCCTTCCTCTGGCCCACCCACACTCCTCCCCCCACTCCTTCCCTCTCTCTTGTCGCCTGGCTCTTTCTCCTCTTGTCTACCACCCATCCCACCTACTTGCCTTCTCCATCACAGACCCTCCCACATGTCTGTGGACTACATTGTGCTACTGTATTTGGAAATGCTCTGATGAACGTGACTTCCAGGTGCCCTGGCCCCAGCTCCATCTATGTTGCTGTGTGTATTTCTGGCTGGTGACTTCCAGGTGCCGCACGTGTCCCATAGTGTTCACGGGCCCCAGTAAGGGCACCACGCTGCCATCAAGTCCCTGTGTATGTATCCCCCTTGGTCCTGTGTGAGAACCATCCTGGGATGCGCCTCAGGAGTGGACGGCGGGGTGGAAAGGATGCATCTGCTTCATCGGGGTGTCTTCTTCCCGTCGTGCTGGCTGTGCAAAGGGGTCCTCTTCCTCACATCCTTGTCAACACTCTGTTGTCCAACGTTCTGCTGTGGGTGCAATGTTATCCAGCCCCTGGACAGCCATCCTCCTCCGGTGTCCCTGAAGATGGTTGAGAACCACTTCAAACTCACGGCTGTGTGGGAGACGGTGTGGGGATGGGTGAGTCTCCAGGTGAAGGGCTGGCATCTCCTCAGATGCATTTCTCAGGGGTTACGAGGCCTTCGCCTCATGGTCCAAGGGCTGCCTGGCCAGCCTCATAGCGACAAAGACTCAAATTAAGCCTTGCCTTTGGAGGACACATTTTCAGGCACCCAGAACCTCTGAGAAGAGTGAAGAATAGCCATTTCTCTGCAACTTTACACCTGTGCCCTGTAACCAGACCCCTTGCCTATGTGGGGCCATCTTTCCTTTAAAAAGGAAATCTATATTTATCTTTGAATAGGCATACTTGGGTGTGCTGGGTTAGAAGTATTCATGCATGGAATGGGTACCTGAAAATTGACCCGTCATTTCTACACTACCTTTCAAAATTTCCTTTTTTTTTTTTTTTAAAAAAAAATGTATTTATTTACTTGTGAGAGAGAATGAGAGAGAGCAGAGGGAGAGGGAGAAGCAGACTCCCTGCTGAACAGGGAGCCTGATGCAGGACTCGATCCCAGGACCCTGAGATCATGACCTGAGCTGAAGGCAGACGCTTAACCCATTGAGCCACCTGGGCTCCCTGCCTTTCGACATTTCTTAATATTTCACTGGACCAGGAACCTCATAAAAATGGAAGAAGTAGGGGCTCCCCTGGACTTTTAAGGGCCAGATCATCTATTCTTCTTGCTCACCCACAAGGGCAAGGGTTGCATCAGGACCCCCAAGGCCTTACAGTCTGTGCAGTCTGGAGTGGTGTGGCCTATGGAGAAATGGGCAGAACAGGGAAGTCCAAAAGTTCATCTGACATTGGCCTGTTTGCGGACAGTGTTGTCTTAACAAGCAGATGAGCATTTTGCACATAGTAGGTGGTCAGTAAATACTGTTTTGAAAGAACAAACGGAGGAAACCCAGTGGTCAGTATACTGTCCAGGCTGGCTCCCTGCCCACTGGTTCTGACTGCAGCCTGTGCTGTCTCCTCCTCGCCTGCAGCAAACATGTGTGGTCATCTGTCACTATGGCAGTCCTCCCGTTAGAATCAAGCTCCCAGAAGGCAGTGGTTGTAACTTATTTATCTCTGTGTGCCCAGTGACAAAGGCAGTGCGTTCACTTATTCAGTCAACAAACAAACATTTGAGTAACTATTAAATACTAAGCAGCATTTTAGGTGCAAGGCACAGAGCAGGGAACGAGGTAGATGAGGTCCCTGCTGTCAAGGAGATGAGAATTGCGTATGGGGGTGGGGGGAGGTGAGGGGACCACAAGTAGGTGAATAAATAACATAATGAAGAGATGACCAAACTGAAGTAGTAGAGCCAGGCAGACTATTCTCTTACAGAGTGTGTTGAGATATTGTGACTGGGTGATCCTGGAAGGCCTCAAGGAGGAGGTGACATTTAGGCTGAGCCATGAATGAGAAGGATCCAGCCGGACAGACACCAGGGCGAAAGTCCTGAATGTTTGAAAGGAGGTTGGCTTCCAGGCTCCTGTTCTCATTGAACCGTGTACTGACAGTGCTGATGGGCTGCCTGGGGGCAGGTGGGATGACAAAGGACTGGCACCCAACCTTCACCCGAGGATCTTCAGCGTCTGGAAAGCAGTGAGGAGGTGCACATTGTTAGCTTCATCTTCAGGGCATTGACCTTGGGGTTCCTTTGTCTGAGATGCAAAGGTCCCCTTCCCCCCACTACCCACCCCTGCCCCGCCCTACCCTGCCTCCTGCCCAGTGCCTCCACAAGGAAAACCTGATTATCTTCCTTTTGTACTTAAGGCCTTTTAAGTGGATCTTGTAGATGTTGCCTAATCTAGAGGATCTGGTGGTAGGACTTCGGTGAGATTCCCTCTGATTAGATGCTGCTGGTGCCCAAACCCAGCATGTTCTCTGTGATGACAATATTTAGAACTGATGGCTGCAGCTGGTTCAACAGAGTTGGTTTGCATTCATGGTGCTGTTAGTCATGGGGACTGTTGACTTCCCGCCTCCAAGAGGGAGAAACACCCCCCATCACGTGGCTACGTTGTTGCCTCCATAGAGGAAGAGGCAACAGATTTGTTTGCCAGAGACTGCCATCTCCCCCCAAGACCCTCACCTGGAGAGCTGTGTTGGGGACCCTTTCTGGGGCCCAGGGTCAGCTCGGGATGCCTGCCTAGCTGGCAGGTACCCACTGCGGGTGGGACCCAGGCCCCCAGCCCTGTGTCCGTGGCCCCTGCTCCCAACACAGTTCTGCGACTCAGCCGGCTCTGTTTTGTTCTGTTCCTGAATGTCAGCGTTGCCTCTGTGCCCCGGAAGGTAGCCTGTGTTCACTGTGGGCCAGCTAGGAAGTCCAAAACAAGCACGAATAACCAAACAATATGCTTATAGTCCTGTCACCCAGGGGCACCACTGTCATTATTGGCATTTTATTCCAGATTCTTCTCCGAGAGGATTTTTATGTCCTCACCTTGTTTGAATTGTGTTACAAATTTTACTTTGAACATGATCACATTGCTGTTTCCGAGGCTTGGGAAACTGCAAACACTTGCTGTAAAGGGGGCACTGCTCTGATGGAGGCTGTCCCTCAGTTGACTTATCCTTCATGACCATTTAGATAGGCTGCTTCATTTTTGCCCCAATTGTTTCAAATAATGCATGGCTACCATAGCCAGGGTCTGAGGCTGCATTTTACCACAGGGTTTCCCATGGCGCAGAGTGGCCTCAGCAGAGAATCTGGAGCTGGTGGCTGGGCAAAATTACGACGTGGTGACAGCCAGCTTAATTTCCCCTTGACCCCGCCCCTTCCTCCTGAATTCTCTGGACATTGAGTGCAGAGTGCACCCTCTCCCCCAGACACCCCAACTTGAGAATTGGGAGTCCGTTTGGATTTCTGCTTGCCCACCCCCAGCCATGCAAACCAAGCCTGCTTGAATGTGTTCACTGTCGGGCAAACAGCACACAGTAGGTGCTCAGCAGCCCCGGAGGGGCTGGGTGCACTTGTCACCCCCAGACTCTGGATAATCCCAAGCCCCCAACCCTGGGGTACGGTCCCTCTCTCCTCTCACATTCTGGGTCATTTCTCAGGCAAAAATTAACCTCAGAGAACTTTCGTAAACTGATCTTCAAGCAACAAGTGCAGCAGTACAGTTGGCTGGGCATTGCTGTATGCACCTGCGTTTTACACAACACCGAGGCTTGGAGACGTGGGCATTGCTGTTTGTTCAGACTGGTCTAACAGAGGAGATGATGGTGTAAAAGAGATATGGCTCCTCCTAGGTCACAGAGCTGGGGTTGAATGGGCGGGTTTCCAACCCGGTGGGCCTAGCTTGGAGGTCCACACGTACCCACGGGGAGCAGACGTGTGGCTGATGAGGAAGAGCATGCAGGCCAACTTGTCCAGAGGGCAGTAATGAGGATGGGGTAGCAATGAGGTGGAGACAAAGCAGGACCAAGTCTAAGGGTGAATAAGAGCCATCAGAAGTTACCAGGGGAGCGGTGTGGCCTGCCTGGGCTAAGCAGGGTCCTTCTGGCTTTTGTTGGGTAGAGGATGGGCTGTATGCAGAGTGGACCCCAGAGGGCAGGGGGGCCCAGATGTGAGACGGTGGGGTTTCAGCTCAGACTGAGGGGGTGGCAGTGGCCATCATGAGGAGAGTTGAGATTCAGGGCGGGAAGAGAAGGAGAAGGCACATGTCAGTGGGAACGAGGCTCGGGTACAGCTAGACTGACTCTGGGAAGAAGTACTCAGCTGAGGGGAGGGGGAACAGGGGGAGGCAGGAGAGATAGGTGCAATTATATAGGGCTCTATTTGCAGCAGCTGTTCTAGGATCTTTTACAAAATACTGATGCCTAAGGACAAGGTGTGGTCTCTCCGTCTGTTGAAATAGTGTTCAGATACAGAGAGGAAGAAGCAATTGAGGCCAATGAGTTTTTTTTTTTTAAATTTTATTTATTTTATTTTTTTTTTGAGAGAGAGAGAGAGAGAGAGAGAGAGAGAGAGAAAGCATGCAAGAGCAGGGGTGAGGGGCAGAGGGAGAGACAGACTTCCCACTGAGCGAGGAGCCTGATTCGGAACTTGATCCCAGGACCCTGAGGTCATGACCTGAGCTGAAGGCAGATACTTCACCAACTGAGCCACCCAGGTGCCTGTGCATGATTTTGTTTTTGTGAAATGTCTAGCGACAGAAAGTGGATTAGTGGTGGTCTGAGCTGGGAGAGTTGGGGGGACGTGGGCATGTAGCTAAAGGGTACAGGTTTTCCTCTGAGGCGATGGAAACCTTCTGAGGGTGACTGTGGTGATGGCGGTGTGTACCTGGAATATGCTAAAAACGTCGAACTGTACACTTCCAATGGGTGAATTCACTGGTATGTGAATTCCATCTCGATAAATTCATTTAAAGAACATGGATCCCACAGCCATCCCCAAGCACCTGCTCTAAGATGCTTGAGTGGGCCCTGAGCTCAGGAACTTTTATTCAGTTCCCAGGGATTGTGATGTGTGCAGTTCCACCTGCAGAAGGCTTGTTGCTTCTTCCCTCCCACATGGTAGGGGTGGACATCCGTGGTCTCTGTCACTTCCTCCAGGTGGTCCCTATTTGTGTGTGTGTGTGAATCCTTCAGGCATAGACACCTCCTGCCCACGCTGGGATCCCCTGGAGGGCGAGCACCTGACAGGTGTGTGGAAGGCAGGGCAGGGTTGGGAGAAGTGAGCAAAGCCAGGGCACCGGCGGGGGCCGCAGGTGACAGGCGCCGGGTCTTTGGCTGCTCTGTTGCCTACAAATCAGCTGTTCCAGCTCCCTGCTTTTTCTCAAGTGGAAAAGCTCATCTTGTCACATGAGTACAAATTCAGTTACTTGGTGTTTTTCATTTCAGGATTTCACAGTTAATTTCTATTCCATGTGGGGAGGAGGAGGGTGGAGTGTGCAGTGGGGCACAGGTGTTGGGGGTCAGCTTGGCCTTCAGGAGCAAAGTGGAGCATAAGCAAGCTGATCCAGAGTGTTCCCTCTGCCTTCCTGGGAGCAGGAGGCTTCTGTTAACACATCAGTATACGGTCTTGCCACCCTGGGGATTTTTTGAATAATTCCATTGTGGATTATTAATAATCTGTCATTGATCAATGAGTAGTTTGTTTGGAGTCTATTAAGAACAGTGGTACTAATGATGACGCTAACGTTTACAGAAGCCCCTCTCCGTCATTCTTAATGTGTCATGGTGGTCAACTCCTCTAATTTCAGGATGATGCTACAAGGCAGGTGCTGTCCTTCTCCGTGTCTTGCAGATAGAGATTGAGACCCAGGGAATTGAAGCCTGTGCCCAAGCTCATGCACCTGACAGTGGCACAGCCAAGATGAGCTGTGGTGTTTTGGGCAGAGCCCACTCCCCTAACCGCTGGGCCGCCCACCACCAAGGATGTCCACATACTCCCTTCTCTCCCTGCAGCATCTGCAAGAGGAATCAGCTTCATGAGCGAGCATCTCTAAATGGCTTTCAGAAGGTGGCATTGGCCAGGTTGGGGGGCAGAGTCTAGAGCCAGACTGGTGATTCTGATCTTGGCTGTGTGGCCAGGGGTGTGTTTCTTAACCAATTTGTGCCTCTGTTTTCTTGTCTATAAAATGGGTCTCCTTCTCTCTTTTATAGACAAGAAAACAGAGGCACAAAGAGGTAACTGATTGATAACTGTTGTTATCTATGAGCTGACTCAGGAAGAGCGCTCGGCAGAGTGGTCTTTCCACTATGCTCAGTCTGATGGGGAGGCAGCAGATGGGCATCATGACAGTGAGGAGAATGAAATGATGAAATGATGTGCAACATTCAGAACAGGGCGTGGCCTATCGTGGGGATTCAATACATGGTAGCTATCATTACTGTTGTTTTCCTTTTTTTTTTTAAAAAGATTTTATTTATTCATGAGAGACACACAGAGAGAAACAGAGACACAGGCAGAGGGAGAAGAAGCAAGCGGGCTCCTCGCAGGTAGCCCGATGTAGGACTCGATCCCCAGACCCGGGATCATGCCCTGAGCACAAGGCAGACGCTCAACTGCTGAGCCACCCAGGCGTCCCTGCTGTTGTTTTTAGACTCCAAACAGACTAGCCGGTGAGATGATGATGGAATTAGGAGGTACTATCAACAGTCCAAAATATGACAGGATCCCATTCTCACACGTGCTTCGCTCTGTTTGCCCTGTGCCCGGGGTGTGTGTGTGTGGGGTAATCTTCTATACACTCTCCTCCTGCTTGCAGACTCCCAGGGCCCTAATCCAGACCATATGAGAAGGTCCCTGCATGTTTGAACAGCCACGTTGCGTCCGTGTGACAGGTAATCTGTAGAGGAGCCTGGTGGCGTTGTGGCTGGCTCACACGTGGCTTCCGTATTACATGCCCACCTTTACGTTGACCTGAGCAGCGGCTCCTTTACAGGTCCCCAGACTCCCTGCCCTAGCTTGGGTCAAAATCAGGCTTTAGATTCTGGAGTCACCCGTTTTGACCCGTCTCAGCAGCCCTGAGTGCAGCTGCCAATTGCACAGACCATTTGAGGTTTGTTTTCTCTTTGTCTCCTGGGCAGGGCAGCCCAGATTTTTCATAGATGCTTCTGCGTTTATTTATTTTTCCTATGTTAGCGGCAGCACTGCCTACAATGTATGGGGAGAGCACCAGCCACTGTGGGCGGGGTGTGGGGGTGACCTGTGCTGGTTGATAAGCTCCCGGGAGACTGGCTTAGGCCTCCCTTTGTGTCAGCCACACGCCACGGGTCCCCAGCAGACCCACTGGGAAGACAGGACCTTTCTGCAGGCTGTGGGGGCCTGAGGCTCTGCAGCTCTTCCTTCCGTCCTACACAGCTGGCTAGAGAGCTCTAGGCGTTCCAGAAGAACAGTGAGGGGAGGGGCGGTGGGCAGGTGCTAAGGGCACAAGCATGGGGGACGTGCCGCAAATGTCTGTGTTGATTTTCATCAGTGAGGAGCAGTTGGAACAGTGATTTATGGGGGAGCCAACCAGTTGACGTGTGGGCCCAGCAGATGGGGTCAGGGTCCGCGGGGTGCCTGCCCTACGGCCCCCCCACTCCCAGGATATCTCTGTGGCTCTCAGTGATGGGAACGCCAGTGGGCGCACATATCCCCTTTGTCCCCAGAAATACGGACACTGTGGAAAGGGGGGTTCAGCTGTCCTAGGTGCCCAGGATCTGGTCTTTGTTTAGAATTAACAGTGTGGGCTCTGGGTGGGTTGCTTCACACTTCTGAAGTGGGGACATTGAGGTCACATAGCGTTTCCCAGACTTGGAGGAGGCGGCCTCTCCCATTTGGACCGTTCCTAGTCCAAATGCACCTGGGGGGTGCAAGCCATGTGTGGTGCCACCTTGTTCTGATCCTCGCTCAGATCCTGAGCTGGGTGGATGCACACCCTCCCTTTTCTTGGGTAATGGCAGTGTCAAGGTACCTTTCTGCCCTTGTTGTCTGGCCAAGGTGATTACAGACCATGTTTTTCCTCAATGGGCTCATTTTCCTTTTATTTTCATTTTTATTCTTTTTTAAGATTTTATTTATTTGACAGAGAGAGTGAGAGAAAATGAGCATGGGCATGGGAGGGGCAGAGGAGAGAAGCAGACTCTCTGCTGAGCAGGGAGCCCAACATGGAGCCTCGATCCCAGGACCCTGAGACCATGACCTGAGCTGAAGGCAGATGCTTCACCAACCAAAGCCACCCAGGCTCCCTCATTTTCCTTTTAAAAGATATTTCTGTAGGCTAAAAATAAATAAAGTTTATAAGATGACCATAAATGGGATCTTTTTATCATCTTAGGTGAAGGGAACCTAAAAATGAACAGAGTGAAGGCCAGAGCATCTAACGGTTTCCAGCCTCCCTCCTTCCCGCTTGCACCTGCTGGCTCTGGCTCTGGTCTGTCCTGGGGCCCCCGCCTCTTCTGATGAGAAGGGAGGCTGGCGAGTGAGCGCTGGGAAGGTGTGAGGACCACTGCTTGCCTGAACTTCCTCCTGGAGGAACTCTCAGAGGAGAATGGAAATGAAAATCATCTTCTCAGTCTCTGAATTAATGCTCTTCCACCCAGCCCTGAATATTGATAACAGCCAGCCGTCATGAGGACAGCGGCACTGTGCCGGCAGACAGTGGCCCTCGCTCTCATCTCACTTCGCAGGGATGAGCCCAAGCCCACTGCATCTTCAAAGCAGTCCTGTAGGGTGGGGGCAGGGGGATGAGGCCCCGAAGAGCCTCCCCATCCTAATCCCTGGCACTGGGACTATTCCTTTATATGAGAAGACAGTGGGTGTCCCCTGTGCAGCAGTGGGTGTGGTTGAGTTACATGTCTTGAGAATGGGGGGTGCATTATCCCGAACAGTCTGGGGACTACTGCCACATGTGTGTGAGACAGAGGCACATGGAGCTTTGAGACACAGATGTGAAACCACATCACAGTGATGAGGCTGCAGCGGAAGGATCGGAAGCTTTGGTTGCAGACTGCTGGCCTGTAGACCTAGGAGAGAAAACATTTTGGTGGTTTTCAGCCTGAGGTGCTATTGTGAGTCCCAGCCCCAGGAAGCTCACATAGTTGGTGTTTCCCTGATCTCTACCGGGCAGATGGAAGATGGAGATTGGGGGCAGGGAGCAGCCGAGTTCTCAGCCCCAGGGCCTGCAGCCAGGAGGGGGCCATGCTGGGGTTTGAAGCAGGTGGTTGAGCCTGAGCTTGGGAATCTTCGCCTAACCCTGGGCTGCACCCTCAGGCCCGTCTGGTGGGCACCTCCCTGCCCCTCCACCCCAGGAAACTGAGCCAGGGAGCCAAGGGTGGAGGCAGGTAGGGGGTTTCCTGAGCCTTACTCAGGGAATTCTTTTTGAAGGAACGTCAGAAAATGGAAAGCACCACATGGAAGATTTCTTCTGGGTTTAAAAACTGCTATTTGTGGGTGCATTTGTTTGTTTTTTTTTTTCAAGCAGGAGCCTGGGACTCAGGCTTCCTGAAAGCCCATGGGAAGGAGGCTGGTGTGATCAGGAGCCTGGAGGAGCCGATCCTCCTCACCTCCCGGGACTTTTGGGTCCCCTCTGGTACTCCTGCTGTTGGGGGGGGGGTGTCCAGGTGGCCACATGCTGTGTCCCCTCATGTGCAGAATGCAGGAGCTCCAGCTGGGACATTTTGGGTGCTGAAGGGGAGATACTGCCGGGAACTTGGGGCTGGTGACCTCCCCAGAGTGTGGCAGAGGGACATCTTCCTCATCCAGAGGGTGGGAGGCAGAGAGGGGCCCAGGCCTCTGCACAGTGTGAGGAGTCACAGTGGGATTTGAGCTGATTTCCCTCCTGCTTCCAGATCTCTCTCCCTACCCTGCCCATGCAGGCCCTAGGCTGCCAGTCATGGGGTGGTGGTTTATTTTTCTTTCTCCTCCCCTGGGAATCCACTTAAAAACACACATTGAAGTGGCTGAGCCTTTTTCAGGATGCAAGCGAGCACAGCGAGCCCTGAGCAGGCGGCAGACGGCAGCTTGTTTGTGGACACCGGGGTGGGAGGGGAGCAGGTCACGTGGAGGCTAATGCTCCTCAGATCCCGATTACTCGGGGATCTGACCCAGCCCCACGCAGGGTCAGAGGGACCAAGGGGTGGGGAGTGGCTCCGGGAAAAGATACCACGTTGCAAAGGGAACATCTCCTTCTGTCATTTAAAAATGCCTTTCCTGCCTGAATGCTAAAGGCAATCTTCGAGCTCCAATATTAGTGTAATCTTCTCGTTAGTGAATTAAGGATTCTTGAGTGGCCTGAGTAAATAAGTAAATAAGTGACCCGAACACGTATGGGGCAGTGGGAAGCACCTGTGTGGTTACTCTGGTCATTGCAGAAGGCAGAGGAAGGGGGCAGGTGTGACAGTTGAGCGTTGTGCTCCTGGCTGGTGGCACCAAGTCAGATACTCTCTTAGGCTCCCAGGCAGACGATGCAGCCTGTGCCCACCGTGGTGACCCAGTGACCTGCAAGCATT
The DNA here is from genome assembly GCF_003254725.2 of Canis lupus dingo. Taxonomy (NCBI): domain Eukaryota; kingdom Metazoa; phylum Chordata; class Mammalia; order Carnivora; family Canidae; genus Canis; species Canis lupus. The sequence goes on from NC_064268.1 coordinate 1,855,181, forward strand.
ACAGAAGATCCTATTAGAGTAGACTTTTCCAGGCATCAGAAATGCAGCAGCTTTTTACTGACACAAGTGCATTATGGGAAACCCAGTCTCATGGTCCTGGCCCAGGGCAAAGCGGAGGCAGGTGACTGTGATGCTCTCCACCCAGAAGGAGCCCAGTTCTGCCCTAAGCTCTTCGAATTCTTCATTTTATTGAATTTTCACAAAGAATTGCATGAATGGAGGAATTTGAGGTGCCAAGAAATTAAGTAATTTGTGCAAGTTTATAACTGGGTAGGGGTGGGGTCCCAAGTTCTAGACCAGACCATCTGATTCCAGAGCCTTCCCTGTTAGCCAGTGGTCCTTTCTGGAGGAGATTAGCTGAAGAGAAATCCTGTGTGTTCCAGTAGAAAGAGAGAAATACACCCATTCTCTCTCTCTGTCTCTGTGACCCGCACTCCCACCCCACTCCTACTCATTTTTTGCTCTGACTCCTTGATCCTAGACCTGTTTATTTCATTATTGGTTGTGCTGGTGGCAATTTTGGAATTTACCCAAGAGCATTGCAAGGAGCTCCACACACTATAGATTCTGTCTTGCTGTGCACGATCATGTAGATACTCGACCATCCTATCCTCTGCTTATGAAGAGTAGTGGTTTTGGGGTTGGGATCATGAATCTTCCTTGTACTGGGTTATTGGCTGGAATCAGCTGGAACTGAGCAGTGTTGTCTCTGAGCCTCATGTAGGATGCATTATTTTTTGTGGTGGACTTTTGCCTTCAATACCACATCTTAGAGCTTCCAACCCCCCTCAAGTGTGAGGGTTGAAGGTGCATCTGGTGGGGTCGAGGGATGTGCAAGGCCCCTGGCTGGGGAAGGAGATATGGCAAGACAGGGGACATGTGACAGCTCTGTCCTCTGTCTTTTATTCTAAAGCCAGTTAGTTGTAACCTGTCTTGCCCACTGAGCTCGGATCCATTATTGAAAGATGTGCTATTATTTGGACCAAAGATCTTGAAAAAAACAAATGGATTCTGCAGCTGCCCAGGTAGAGCTGCTCTGGGTCCTATTGGTTTAAGGGACTGGACTTGGCTGCCAAATGCTGTAATGCAGAACCTCACTGCCTTCTCTCCCCTTGGTGCTGTGGCACTGAGGGTCCTTGCTTTCAAAGAGCAGTACCTATATGATAAGCAGCCATCAGGTTTTGTGGTTGGTTTTCCTAGGTGACCCTCCCTCTTCTAGCTTGCCATTCTACCAGGAATGCCTGCACTACGTGTGCACATGTGCATACATGTGCCTGTGCTATGTGCACATATGTGTGCAGTGCACGCATGTGCCTGTGCTATGTGCATGCATATGTGCACACACGTGTGCATATCTGTGTGCATGGATTTATGTGTGCTGGTGCTATGTCTGTGTATGCATATGTGTGCACATGTGTGCATGTATGTGTGCACATATGTGCATACCTGTGCTATGTGGGTGTGTGCACATGTGTGTGTATGCATATGCATGTATGTCTGTGCATGCATGTGCATATTCTTACATGTGCACATGCACACTCTGACTTACCAATTGTCTATCTTAAAGAGAAAGTTCTGGGAAATGCATGAAAAAGAACTGTGATTCTTGTGTGACTTCATCTGTAAGCTGCCCTCTTGACGGGGGATTAAAAGGCATTATTATGTGAGTCCCTCAGGACCTGAGCTTCTGTGATTGCTGATTGTTTCAAGATTAAAGCTGCAAGAAGGGATCCCTGGGTGGCGCAGCGGTTTAGCGCCTGCCTTTGGCCCGGGGCGCGATCCTGGAGACCCGGGATCGAATCCCATGTCGGGCTCCCGGTGCATGGAGCCTGCTTCTCCCTCTGCCTGTGTCTCTGCCTCTCTCTCTCACTCTCTCTGTGTGACTATCATAAATAAATAAAAATTTAAAAAAATAAAATAAAAAAAAGCTGCAAGAAAAGGCAGAAATTGAATTTTGAGATAACTTTGCAGTTTTCTTCACATTTTATTCATTCATTCCTTCTATCACTCATTCAATCAAATGGTGAAGTGACCACCACATACCACAGTATGAAGTCCTATCACATGGAGCTTCTGGGTAGGAAGGGGAGGCAGGGAAGTGTGTTCTGGGAAGTGCCATGATAAAAATGTCGGGGTGAGATGGGCACCTGGGTAATGTGGGCAGTTCAGCATCTGACTCTTGGTTTTGGCTCAGATCATGATCTCAGAGTCCTGGGATCGACTTTGGATCAGGGCTCTGGGCTCAGTGGGGAATCTGTTTGGGATTCTCTCTCTCTCTCACCCTGCTCCTTCCCCTGCTCTTTCTCTCTCTCTCTCTCTCTCAAATAAATCAATCTTAAAAAAAATATTAGAGTGACCTTGACGGTCACGGGAGATGGGTTCTGGGTTCATTTATGCCTCAGGCACCTGTCCACGGAGTGACTTTCCCTCTCAGCATCCTTGTCTGTAAAATGGGGGTGAGAATGGCCCATCATTTATTCCCTGTTACCCTATGACCCCCATTCCCTTCCATCCTCGTCCATTCTTTTTGTTTTATTTGAACATGGGCTTGGAGACCTAAATGAATCCCATTAGCCATGCTGTGACGTTTGGACAACTCTTTGCTGGAATCCCACATGTGGCTGCACTGGGGGTGAGATGGGAAATGGCTGGGTGGGCCTCATGCAACAGGAGGGGCAGCCACACAACTGGGGACTGGGGGGAAGCCAGAGAACGCTCACCTGGAAGGAGACCGCCAGGGTCTTGGTGAGATGTATTTCTGGGCGTTGGGGCCGGGTGCCTTTACCAATTTTTAATTAGAGTTTAATAAATAAAAATGAGATCAAAGGACTCATCAAATCATTCTCCATTTTTTGTTGTTCAGCACCAGGCAGTTGAGAGGCTTGGTTACAAACAGGCAGTGGGCGAGGAAAGCAGGCGGTAGGGGCTGAGATTCAGGGCGCTGTGAGGAGGGGGCCGGAGGCCCTTCCAATAGTATCCACCTTCTCACCTGCCCCACGGAGGCGGTCAGTTTGAGGCTTCCAGCTGCAGATGCTATGGGTCTCCTCTCTCCAAGCATGTAGGGTGGAACTCCAGGGGCAGGAAGAAGCCCAGCCTCGTGGCCTCCACGGCTGTCTTCTCGCTGGTGGGTCTGAGTAGAGACACAGCAGGGTTCCTTCTTTCCACACCTTTACCAATGGTGCATTCCCATTTTCACGTGGTGGCATCCAGTTCTGACTGCCTAGGCCCCTGCGAGCCCCACTGATCACATCTTCCAGAGAGTTATGAGCTTCCAGGGCTCCAGGAAACCTTCACAGGCTTTCCATGATGTTCCAGACATGGCTGTGACCACCTGCAGGTACAGAGAATAAGGCACCAATCACCCCATTGGGGAGCCTTTATTTTCCAGCTACTTTTTACCTAAAAATAATTCCCTGCTACGCCTGATCTGGGTGTGTGGGCACACTGCAGGGTTGCTGACTTACTTATCTCCCTTGAGAGCTGGGGGGCCCAGATGGGAGCAGGGCCAACTGGCAGATCCCCTCTCCTGGCCCCACAGGAAGAGTGGGTGGGAGGAGGGATGGGTGGAAGGGTTCCAATGCTGCCCCTACTGTGAGGGCTTCAGCCCCATTCCCCGGACCGCTTGGACCCCTCGGCAGTCTCCCTGGAAAGCCCGCTCTGGGCCCCATGTTTGTGGATGGGAGAGGTCACAGGTTCCTTTTGGTTCCTTGTGGAATTACCACAGGAAAACAAGGCTTTGGAGGAATCCTCAGCCTTGGCCCTGGAGGCACGGTGGGTCTCTCTCCCGACACCAAGTCCAGCCTGTCGAGAGGGGCCAGCAGCCCGGGTACAAAGCTGACCTCTGAGAAGGGAGACATCTGTTGCACCTGGGCCCTTCCCTCTAACAGGCACATGCCCTATAGGTCTCTTCCCTTTCACCAAAGCCACATGTGACTCAGAACATCCTACGTGGGGAGACAGACCTCCCTGTGGCCAGGGGTTCTCCCCGCACCGCAGACAAGCACTGGGAGTCCCAGCCGGGGTGTCTGGCTTGTGTGCCTGACGTGTGAGCCGGATCCTGCACTCAGCCCTCAAGGTTTTCTTGGCATTTGAGTCCAGTTGGTGGTGGAACCATCAGTGCCAGTGTGGGATACCGTACTGGTCCAGTTATCTCACTCAGGGTGGCAGCCTGGACATTAAGGACGGAGAACACTTCCCAGACCAGAGTATGCAGTAAGGGGAAAGGGTGCTGGAGAGAGATTGGGGTGGAGAGGACGTCAGGCTTGGCTCCTCAGGGGTCACCTAGGCATCACCCAGACAAAGAGTCTGCCCATCTTTGGTCTCCTTCCTGCATTCTGAAATGGACCCCCCGCCCCTGGGGGCAGAATGGCCACAGGCCCTGGAGCCATGGTCTCAGGATCCTGGTTGGCATAGTCCAAGTCCCAACAAGACCCCACACCCTCTCCCTGGAACTGGATTTGTATGACATGGCACTCGTAGTGGCGTTGCACACCCTCACTGAGAGCCTTGGGGCCGAGTGGCCACCAGGGAAGTCTGGTCTGGTCTAATGGGATCTACTCTGGCATAGGAGGCTGGTCAGGGAGAGTCAGGCCCCAAAGGATTGCACACGTGGTCGCTGATGGTGGAGGTGAGGGGCTGCGTGTAAAGACGGGAAGGCTACCTTGGGTTGCTCAGTGACCCCTGCCCACAGCCAGCCAGGAAAAAAGGCCCTGATCATGCCATCCTCAAGAGCTGAATTCTGCTAACGGCCTGGACAGGACAGGAAGCGGATTCTCCCGCATGGCCTCTGGGATGCAGGGATGCGGCTGGAGGGATTCGGTTGCCGAATCAAGAGCAGAGGATCCTAGGGCTAATTGGACTCTAGGTCACAGTCCACTGCTGAGTCATGAACTCGACTTCACGGTCATAACCAGCAGGCTCCGTCAAGTGAAAGAGGGGGTGTGTCAGCGAGCCCTGCACACGCTCTAGTTCACAACACTGTCGTCTGGGTTCTGCAGGCCTGCAAACTGAGTGGGCTGAGATGCAACTCAGCTCAAGCAGTTGAGGCTGTCCCTCTGAGCAGCTGGAGTTGGAGTTTGGGTAAAGGCTGCTGTGTGCAGGCAGCAGAGCGGTTCTGCTTGTCTAAGGGCCCTGAGGGAGGCCTTTGCCTCCACTAGGGGGTCTCCTTCAGAATATGAGGTGCTCAGTGCCCCTGCCTTTGTGGGTCACCTGCCTCTGGTCCTGTTTCCTGGGCAGCAGGAAAGGCCTTCACAGCCTCCTGTTACAATGTCCAACTCAGAGTCCCCAAGGGATGGTCTATAGGGAGGGGAGCCCATGGCCACTATCAGGGAAATGTGCATTTGTGCATTCATGGGGTCGGTTCTAAGCACTGCCTACCGCCAGGCCCTGTACAGGATCCACAGTGAACCAGACAAATGCGCTCTCAGTGCAAGGAGCACATGGACAGGAAACACAGAGTGGATCATTCCAGACAGTGACAGGTGCTGTGAACACAGGGATGGCAAGGTGGGGCATTGGTGGAGGGACCACTGGGGTGCAGTGGGGCCCCTTCTCAGGAGGTCTGGGGAATGGCATCTGAATACTGGGAGGGAGTGGCTGTGAGAGTCCCTGAGTGTTCTAGAATGTTCCGTCTGCCCCTGCTATGTGGAGTGGGTAGTGTGTTGGAAAGAGGGCCAGGAGGCTGGAAGGGAGGCGGGAAGCTGTAGTGGAGAGAGGCATGTAGAATGAGGGCAGGTGGAGGACAACCTTTTCCATTGCCATGGTGCAGGGAGAAGGCTGCAATGTGATCTGGAAGGACCTGTTGCGGGGAGGACTTGCCAGGTGGGGAGTAGGGGCCTGTTGGGGGAGACCTGGCGGGAGGAATGTCACGGTCCAGATTGGAAGCTGGAACAGTGTCTGGAACAGCAGCAAAACCTGGTGGAAATGAGATGAGTTTGTTCCAATGTCTAACTCCTGCCACGTGTCCATCCTTCCCTCTGCAAGAATGTCAGACAGCAGATGGAGCCAGCGGCTGTGGTTTTGGGGATCTTTGGGCTCATTCTGTTGGGTCTCACTCTGAGTTTTGAGCTTCGCACTTTCCTTTGGGTGCTATTTTAATTCATCTACAGATGCATGTTGGGGGCCCAGTTGCTGGACATCAGTCCCTGAGCCCCTCAGACGTGGTGATTACTGGGTGTCCATGGGAGTCTCGAATCCATGAATCACAGCTGGACAGTTTATACACCCTCCTAGCGAAGATGCACTGCCATGTGCATAGGTGAATGTGGGCAGAGAACGGCCAGACGTCCTAAGCTCTGTGTGACGAGACTCAGATTTCAGATGTTTCCCTCTGCACCACCTGAGCTGAATCATGTTTCCTGAGCATCCCTTCCTTACTGGTGACTCGTTAGTCCCACCGTCCACTTGCCTGGGAGCTTTAGTAAGAGAAACAGACATCAAGTAAAATGAATACCGTAGACCTATGTGAAACAAAGACATGACAATCAGCTTTTCCACATATTCCACCCCCTTACTTTTCCCAGGTTACAAATACTTTGTAGCAGGCCTGCACATTATTTACCAGTGCTGGTCCCTCGAGCCCCTCTCTTGGGCAGGGTCCCACCATCCCCCATGGCAACCCCTCCTCTGCATGTCTCCACCCCGCCCCTTACTCCTGGAGTCCGTGCTGCCATCTGGTCCCCAGCCCCTTGAGTGGCGTCCAGCCAGCTGGCAGGTGCTGCTCCGGCTTGTGGGTGGTGTTGGAAGCCGCGGCCCAGCTCCCACAGTGCCACGTTGCCCCCACTGCTGTGCAAGCCTGCCGGCTAAATGCCTGGCCGCGGGTGCCTGTGGGCCTGTGCCCAGCGTGGCTGTGCCAAGGATCTGCTTCATCATCAAATCCTCATCTTGGCAGACTGAGCCCCTCTCTTGGCACGGTCATCACATAATCTCAGCAGTGATTTAAATGTATAATTGTCGGCAGCCCCGCTTGCCACCCATTGTGTCCGGCAGAGCAGCGTGGCTCCCACATCCCACTTCTTTGTTTGCATTTCCTTCCCTCGTGGGATGAAGATGATGGTGGCTGCTAGGGTTCTGCAGGCGAAGTTCTGCGTCCTGGGTGACCTTGGGAGGGGGTTAGGGTGTGTGCCATCCACTCAGCAGATGAGGACCATGAGAGGCAGAGACATTTCCTAACAACTGTCTTGATCCTGGGTGACACAATGAATTTGTGTGAGTGTCAAATAGGAACCAAATCTGGGCTTTGGAGGAGGGCATTCATGGGACAGGACCCTGGCCAGGTGTCACAGCCAGGGTCGCGGTGGTGGGGAGAGTGCCGAGCTGGTATACAGGTGTCCCAGAGGTTAGGCAGAGTGGCTTTTTCTTTTCTAAGGATGGGGACAGGAAGCTGGAAGGAGCCTCATGTGGGGACGTGGGATCAAGGGTCAGATAACAAACCAGAGAATGTTTTATCGAGAGTCCAGCCTGTCTCCAGGAGGGACTGTCTGCTGGCTGGCCAGGGGGAGCAAGCAGGCCCACCGTGCAGCTCGGTGGCATTTCGCTGATTCATCAGCAGGCCTGGCAGCTCCATTAGTGTCGGTGAGGCCCGGGTAATCTGTGGTTTGTTGGTACCTCTCCCAAATGGGAGTTTCAGGGGCAGGATTGTGAGGGTCCCACCTAGGGAGTCCTGAATGAGGGGTGGAAGAGCAGGGATGGGCGGGCTGTGGGTGCAGAAGCTATGCCCAGTGAGCATGGGGACATCCTTATCAGGGCAGGGCGTCAGGGGCAGAGTGGACAGCAGGGTGCTGGGGGCAGGGAGCCTCTGACATGGCAGAGATGGGGACAGGCCAGCCGAGAGTGAGGTCAGCCCAGCCTCTGCCCCTGGAGGCCTGCCTGTCTGACGGAGGCTCCTGCTTGCACACAGGCAGCCATGGGCTGAGAACAGGCCGGGGGGGTGGGAGGGGGGTGGCGATCTTCCTCCCACCACTGCTCACGGCCTCCTGGGTGGGGTTTCTGGGGCTTGGGCCCCGACAATGGCTCTGCCCCTCCCGGTTTGTGTCTTCAGACCAATGTTCTATTCTGTTTTCTATTCTGTTGGAATTTTGCTCCGTATCTGTGACATCTAGAAAGTGCGTGTAAGAATGATTGAGTGGGAAATGTGGGAAAAGCCTACTCTGTGCCCGTCAGGGGATGAACAGGTAAACAAAATGTGGTCCAGCCGGAGTGTATTCAGCCACAGCAGGGAACAAAGCACTGATGCTGGCTGCCACATGGACACACCTCCCTTGAAGACACGAGGCTCCGGGAGGGAAGCCAGACACCGAGGCCACATCGTGTGTGAAGTAACAGACGGGAACTGTCCCGAGAAGCAGATCCATGAGGCAGGAGGTGCGATCATGGTTGAGGGTGGCCTGGCAGGGACAGGGTGCTGGCTGCGGGGTCTGTCGGGCTGATGACAACAGGAGTAGACCATGGTGGTGTCTGCTGAACAGTGATGTGCACACCTAGTATCACCACATCACACATGGTAAGATGCTTAGAATGGTCATTTTGCTGCTGTGTGTGTTTTATCCTCATTTAAAAATAGCGCTGGGAGTAACACCAGAGGCCTGTGAGAGACATGCCACCCTTGTCCCGCTAAGCTAGCTGTGCAGGTGAGACCAGGGTGCCTGGGCCTGCAGGGGTGTTGTCCTGCCCTCTTGCTCTGTCCTGCATGGGTGCCATGCTTTGCATGGTGGCGTCCCCGCCCTGCACGGAGGCCTCTGTGGTTCTCACAGCACCCGCCCTCCAGGCTGAGCTGGGCTCCTGCCTGGTCTCAGGTCTGGAGGGGCCAGGGTGCTGGGCTCTGGGAAGCAAGCCTGCCTGCTTTTCCCTCCAAAACTTGGCAGGCCCTGAGCTGTGGCACTTTCTCTGCGTCTGCAGGTCAGTGGACGGGTGAACCATCCGGGAATGCAGCACTGCGAGAGCAATGGTGCATGTCCTCATGGCCTCAGCGCTCTCGATTCCAGCTCCATGTTTGGTTTTGGGGTGCTGATCACTTGATTAGGGTTTCCCCAAGTGGGCTTTTGGTTTGTTTGTGCCTGAGACAGAGGAGGGGGTGCCTGCCCCGGGTCGAGGCGGGGGGCACCTTCTGGAGACTTGGACAGCCAGCCCCAGACACAGGGCTGGGGAGGCAGATGGTGCCCAGATGGGTCTGCTGAGTTGGTACCCATGACTCCATGAGAACAGTCCCTGCATTGGCCACGAAGCAGGAGAGGCAGTAGTCCTGTGGATGTTCCAACTATGTAGCCCCAACTGTGTTCCCCTGTAAAGATCGGAGCAGGCACTCCGGCTCTTAGAATCTCAGGTGGAGGCTGTTTCTTTGAGGACGCTCATATTCTTTTCGGATACAGACTGTCCTTTCCTTGGGGACTTCCTTATTTTCTTGAGGGCAGAACAAATCCCTAAATGAGAAACAGGCAATCATGCAAAGGTGCTCTTGAGGAATAAAGAATGTGAAGAGAAACAGGATGAAGGTCACAAAGTGTTGGTCTCAAATGCCCTGATAAGGTCCGTAAACATGTTACATTCTTAGTTTTGAGTTTGTGGCCAATGTTTAAAGCCCAAAGTATACAAATTTCCCATAATATTCCAGATTTCTGACAGGTTTCTTGAAAGCAATGAGAAGCTCTGGCACCACTGTCTCTGCTTCTGTGTGGCCATAATCACCTTGCAGGGATGGATGGCCGTGCCCTTGTCAGTTTTCCACAGCCTCCTCTGCCTGCTTTGTTCATCCTCATTCCTGGCCAGCCACTCTGGTTTGACCTGGCATAAGATTTGCTGTTCATCTCTAAAGTTTTCGTTCTTGCCCAGTTGGCAATGTAGCCAAGCCACGGAGCCCCTCTATGCTTCCCTTCTGGACCTGAAGAAGGAGGTATGGTGACACCATGAGGGGATGTGCGACGCTGGGCAGATCTGAGCATGCTGGTGGTGGTATGGCGATATGCTTTGCAATATGTTTGCGGAATTTAGGGTTTGGTCCACCCGAATTAGGGAGTGTGAGCTCAACTCACCAACCAGTTTGGAGATGACGTTTAGCTGATGGAACACGATTTCCTGTTTCCATAAATAACTGCCAAGCAAGTGATTTAACCGATTTAATGAGTCTCACTGTGGGAATCAGGCCTGGCCAAGGGTGCGTGTTTATTTCCATCTCCATCTGTGGACACTTTGTTGAGCATCGCGGCATTCGTGCAGGGTGTGGGACTGTAACTGGAGTCGCCTCTGCCCTTGGAGCATTGACGGAGAGACGGCAACACATGTGGAACCGAGCCACCGTGGCATCCTGTTGAAGACGAGGGACCTGAAAATGAGACGCTTTTCACATCATGTCAACATCTCAAATTATGTCCAAGAGCAAGTGAGCAAAGATGTTGGCCTTATGGCCATCTATCACTGGACTCACCTGACCATAAAGGCTGTGTCTCCTAAGTGGCATTTCCTCTCCAGATCCTCTGTTGGCACCTCTCCAAGTGGTGTCACCTCTGTGAGCACTTCGACAGGGCTATTCGTTCATTCATTTTCTCACTCACTCATTCAGTAAGCCAGTGTGTCTCAAGTAGGTGGTTCATCAGGGGAGACACCAGTTGTCACAGGGGAGGGTGTGTTGCTGGCATCTGGTTGGCGGAGGCCAGGGAGGCTGACGGGCATCCTGCAAGTGATGCACAGGGCAGCCCTGAGCAACCGATAATGATCCAGCCTCACATTTCAACAGCGCTGAGATTGAATGCTAACCAAATCCTCCTGAGTGTGTATTCTCTCTCATGGGCACTGTTTAGGTGTCGGGGACCAGGTGGTGAATAGGACAGTGTCCTTGTTCTCACAGAACCTATATTCTAGTGGCGGGGGAGAGGAGGACAGACAGTCACTGAGTTAACAAGGTAACTTTAGTTTGTGCACCAATGGGAATGAGTCAGGTAAATAATGTGGCACAGATGTCTGGAGGGCACAGTGTTAGTTGGAGTAGCTTTGGAAGTCCTCTTTGGTGGGGGGACTATTTCCTCTGGGATTTACATTATCAAAAAGTAAGAAAATGTGACTTACCATGGCTTAAACAAATGAGGGGCTTCATTTTTCACCAAGCAGCCTGAAAGTAGGAAACTACTGATAGTGATTCAGGGCCAGCATCTCCTGTAATTCTCTTGTTTTTTTGTCCCCCCCCCCAACAAAGGTCACAAAATGGGTGTTGTGGTGCCAACCATCACATCTGTGTTCATGACACCAGCCCCACCTAGCTCTCCTTTCAGGAAAGTAGAAGCTGTCATACAAACTCCCTCAATAGACTTCTTAGGAGCTGTGGGCAGATCCATGTCCCCTGACCTCCACGGCTGCAAGGGAGGTTGGATAGGCTAGTATTTATACTTTCTAGCCTCTCTGGCAGAGGCAGGTGTTGGAGAAAGGCCCTCCAGGGGGTCAGGCCAGTCGGCTTTTGGGTGCTGGGTGCCTGTGACCTTGAGTGAAGCCTGTAATGATGAGGAGGAGCTGGCCCTCTGGAAACCTGTGGACAGTGTGCCAGCTGGAGGAGACCATGCTATAGAGGCCTGGTGACTTGTCCAGAAGAGGGATGAGCATGGGATCCTGACAGACAGTGCTCACACGGCCAGGAATGTCTGCTTCTGCAAGCATCCCAGGAAGCGTCCTCACTTCCTAGGCTACTGTCCTCAGTGTCCAGAGCCCGAGTGGTCAGCCATCTGCAGCCAGAGACTGAGCCCTCCCTGCAGAGGCTCTCGGGAGGCTGTTCTGTGCCTCCTCCACTCCTGGGCTTTTGGCTGCATCTCTGCAGCCACCACCTCCTCCTTTTCCATCTGTGTGTCCGTCCGCTCCTCCTGTGTCTCTTACAGGGACAGAATCATTAGATTTAGGGCCCACCAGGGTAACTGGCAGCCATCTTATCTCAAGAACCTCAGCTGAGTATATGCCAAGACCCTTCTCACAAACATCGTAACGTTATTCCATAGATTGGGGGGAGGATTCATCCTCTTGAGGGCCAGCTTTCCTCCCTAACAGATCCCAAGAGTAGGTGTTTTAGAGATGCTTGCTGCTTCTGGGATGGCTGTTACAGTCAGTGTGTGCTCTGTTCGGAGTGCTGGATCCTGAAAACCTGTAGGAGGTTACTCTGACCGTAGGGCATTGGGGACGCGCTGACCGTAGGGCATCGGGGACCCTCTGACCGTAGGGCACCGGGGACCCTCTGACCATAGGGCACCGGGGACCCTCTGACCGTAGGGCACCGGGGACCCTCTGACCGTAGGGCATCGGGGATGCGCTGACCGTATGGCACCGCTGACCCTCTGACCATAGGGCACCGGGGATGCACTGACCGTAGGGCATCGAGGACACTCTGCTGGTATTACCAGTGTGTCTTCCCTTGGAGTGCATCTTTTCACGTCCAGCCACATGTTCTGGTTCTAAAACTAACGTATAACCTGTCTATGGAGCACTTGCCATGCACACGTTCTATAGTGAACACACCACATCAGCCTGAATCCCTGTGCTTCCCACTCGATTCTCTGCTTCTCAGCTCCGAGCCTTGGTTTGGGTCATTCCCCACGTAGGATGCCTTCCCTGTTGTCGTGGTCAGCTGCCGTGCCACCCACGCTTGGAGACCAGCCACTGTGTAGAGGAGCCATGGAGCCGACTGCGACCGTGCGTGCTCTGGGGCTGTGCTGTGCGCGTGCCACGTATCCCTTGTCCAAGACGTGGCTTCCTGAGCTGTCTGCGCGGGAATGCGTACGAAGGCCACCTGGTGTGCCGGGAGCCTCACACGGTCGCTAGTGATGCCCCTCCTGCCCAGAACTTGGCTGGATAGCCATGAGGCACCTGCAGCCGAGGACGGGAGTGAGGTCACAGGTCACAGCCTCCAGGGCCCTCGGCTCTGGGCGGGGGGTCAGCCGATGTCACGTGGACGAGGCCCCAGCCCGCTGTGCACATGGTTCTTCCAGCAGGACCAGGACCCCCGTGAGACGCTTGTTAGCCGCTCTGAACAGCCAGGACAGTCCTGCCACTTGGGCAGTCTTGGGGGTTCAGGGCTCCCTCCCAGGACCGGGGCCTCAGCCACCATAGTGTCTGCTTCCTCCTTCGTCTTTGCCCCTCTGGACCCAACACTCTGGCCCCAGCAGGCTGACCGCCGGGTCTGCCACTCAGGTGCAGTGCCAGGGCTGGGGGACAGCCTTCCTTTCTTCTCCCTCCTCCTTCTCTCCGCCCCGCCCTCCCCATCCCTTTTCCCTCCCTCCATCCTACCCTTCCCCTTCTCATCTCTTCTTTTCTCCCCCATTCCTCCTCTCTGCCCCCTCCCTACTCCCCCACGTTGGTCTGCCTCTCCCACTGCTGCCCTGCCTTCCTGGGGTCACGGTGGTCTCTCTTTCTCTTCCCTCTTCTGTGTTGGGGTGGCTTCCAGACGTTGCTGCCCAGGGAGACCTCCCACCTATTGATTTCTGTGCCCTGCCCACGACTCTAAACAAATTCTCTCTTCAACTCTCTTCCAATTACCCAATTTAAGTGAGCCATCTGTTTCCAGCCAGGGCCGGGCAGACTCTGTCAAATCCCTTTTGTTCCTAAAAGACAGGGACCTCTCCTCCCTCCCCATTCCTTCCTACCTCCTCCCTTTGTCCATCCTTTCCTCTTCCTACTTCCTCCCTCCCTTCTTCTCTCCCTCTCTTCTTCCCTCCCCTCCGCTCCCCTCCCTCCCTTCATTAGATAAACATTATGTGTGCCAGTCTCTGTACCAGGTTCCAGGACCTTCTTGTCTCTTCCCTGCAGAGCTCGGGCTGAACCCAAATGGGCAGCAGCGAAGCAGGGATGGGTTGATTGGGTGTGATCCATATTCTGGGATCTTAGACCAAAACTCTTCTTACTAAAGTCATCCTGCATTTGTTTGTTTCTTAGTACACTTCACACCCAGGGTGGAGCCCAACATGGGGCTTGAACTCACGACTCTGAGATCAAGTAATCTTGCCTTGAAAAGTAACTTCTGGAACATTAGGACAGCGGGCGTGCAGTGCTTGAGTGCTCGGTGCCCTTGAGCACTGTGTGGCGGTGGCAGAGAGGCCAAAGCGGGAGCCCCATGTCACGACCTTTCATCCAGGAGGCCCTGGCCTCATGTTCCTGTGCTGTCCTTGCTTTTATGTTTATTTTAAAGCCTTTTGTATGGATTTAGAGGGAAGGGAGCATTTGGGGGAAACTTGCAGAAAAGCTGCAAGAACAGATTCCACGACAAGTTGTTTGTGGGGACCTACAGTGAACCCAGTAACGGGAAATAGCTGGTTTTCATCAGATGGGCCCATGTTAGCACCCGTGGCCGACTGTCACCCAGATGGATGACTGTTACTGACGACACTTACAATGTGGTGGTTTTGTGTGACTCCTTTGATGGTTATTTATTGACTTTCCTCCATAGGGAAAAGCTTTCCTCTCCCCTCCTCCCCCGTCTATATTTTTTTTATTTATTCATGTCAGTGCGGGTTAATGGGTCATTGCTTTGTTCAGTGGTTAGACCTATTATCATCGTGTATTTTAATGTGCAGGGTAATGAGCCCAGGGAGCTCCCTCCTGATTCCCGTGCTCTGTGTGGCCATCATTTCCTCCATAATACAATGCTCCCGGCTCAGCAGGCACTCTCCCTGCTCCAGTCCCAGAATTAGCCCTCTTGGAGGTCCTTTTCCAAGGACCCTGGTTTCTTTTGGTGGAGAACAATAGTTAGCAACCACGATCTGGGCACTGAGTGTGGGCACTGCAGCTGGGGCGTTCCCCAGACAGAGCTGGGCTGAGCATGTGCATCCAGGCCGTGATGCTCCTGCCTGATGCTCCCACTCAGTGCTCCTGTCTGCCTCCGTCCCTTCCCTCCTGCCTGAAGCCACGTGCTCACGCGCTCGCGGTGATGCTTCCAAGCTCAGTGGCCACTGGTGGGTGGCAGGTGCGGAACCATCCCAAGTAGGACCACTGGCCTCTCCCTGCACAGAGCCTCCCTGGGAAGGAACTGGCTTATTTTTTTCTCGTACAGCCGTCCCAGCCTGGCTTCCACTGGACTCAGGACCCTAGGCTGCAGTTACAGCGCTGGCCTATAAATATTTAAATGGTAGTTCAGCTTTCAGACAAAGCACATCAGTGGTAAAGATCAAGTTTTTTGACCTTTTGTCAATTTACTCAGTGAAATATGATCCTCCTGGTCTGTTTTTTCTAAAATGTTGTGGTCTCCTTTTCTCATCTTTGAAATGGCTGCATTTTCTCCAAATGCAGAACAGAGAAGATGCAAGTGTGCTGGGGTCTCTCATAAATATATAAATGCAAACAAGACAGTTCTCAGTGTCTGCAGAAGCCAGGCTCTGGCAGTGGCCTGGGGACGGGTGACAGGTGCTTCAGAACCGGAGGCATCTGGCTAGCAGCTGGTGCAGCCACAGAACGTGCTTGTGGATTTTGTTGAAGTGGGCTTGGTGCGTGGGTGGGGCCTTGAAGTCACAACACAAGCCCGTGCTCACCAGCCCACCCTGGCTCCTGGGTGTTGTGGCCCTCCCTGTCCTGTCCCAAAGCCCATCTCCTGACTCTGTGTTCATAGTGTGGTCTTTTCAAGTGCTCCATGGGGTTTGTGTTGTGGGGTGGTGGACGGGGAAATGAATCAAGCCTCTTGTGCTTCAGCCTCACATGGTAAAGCTCTCTGCTCCTAAATATACCCACATTTGAAATGTGGTCTGGCTCACGTCCCGCTATTCATTTTCTGATTTTGAATATTCTCAGCATGGGCATATTTAAAGCAAGATAAAATATACACTGAAAAGGAAATTTAAAAAGAAACACATTGGTAGCTCCTTCAAGGGAACATCAGAGATTGGAAACCACATGCTTTGTGAAAGACCATGAAAGAGGCACCCACGAGGGCAGGGACACCACAGTCTCTGCTCTCCTTGCTGCTGCCACACCCTCTTCTGTGGGCTCCTTCTCTCTCTCCCCAGGGGTGGGGAGGGCAGTCGCAGGCCGATGCTGTGGATTTTCCTGAGGCGCTCCATCCAACCTAGGGCCTAACTTGGGTAGGGCACCTGCTTGTCATGCCCACCGCTCTTGGGTCTCTACAGGGAAAGACTCAGCTCAGGGCTGTTCTGTTCCCAGAGAACTCTGTGTCCCTGCATCCCCATGGCCACTGACACACCCATGTCCTGCACTTGCTCCAGCAATGTCTTCCTTTAGGCCTGCCTCTCTGAGTGCCTGAGATCCCCTCGGGCAGCTGGTGAGGCACATCCCTTCCCACTCCTGGCCAGGCATCGCTGCCTGGCATCCACTCGGAGTTACGTGGAAAAGCGTCGATCTTTGTGGCGCATGCGATGGCCACGAGTCCCTCCAAAAAGCACCACTGAACTGCCTCTCTGTGGAAGCTGTGACCCTCTTTTGAGAATCTCGAGCAGGAGCTGCTGTTCTGGCCTGGGTGGGGACCCCGCTCTGCTCTCAGACAAAGCCCAGCTCCACCCGAGCCTTCCCAACCTGTGCTTAGCATCCTTCCTATGACATTTACAAAGCAGATTTTTTTTTTTTCCAAACACGGTTGTATAAATTTTTGTTCCAGAAAACACTGCTTGAAATCTCTTTGATATTTTCCTGCAAGGTCAGGAGGCTCGCATTTATTCATGGCATTTCCCTTTCAGGGCACAGACCTAAATGGTGAATTATAGAAGCACTTGCTTGTTTGGAAGGGGAATCTCTCTCCCTGTGACCCCTCTGCCCCTCCAGAAAGCAATGGCCAGTCAGGAAAATGAGCCCTTCCTTGGCCTCTGGGCTGGAGAGGAGGTGTCTTCACATAACTGGGTGAAACTGGGGCTCTCCTGGGCAAAGGTTGCCGCCAGCATGCGTGTTTGAAGGAGTGATGCTTCCCTGTGGACTTTCTATACCAAGATGGGGACTGCTTGGTGGGTACAAGGGCCTGGTTGTGCAGGTGTGAGTCCCCTCCAGGGGAGTCATTGTGGGAGGGTGAGCCCACGGATAAAGGAGATGAGGTGCTTTGGAGGCTCATGCTTACCAGGCGGTGGCGTCCAGGAGACAGAGCACAAATGCGGTGTGACAGGCAGCTCCACGTGGAACCCAGACAGGGAGTTGGCCATAGATGGCTGCAGGATGCTCCCCCATCCCCCAGGGCAAGAGGGGGCTTAGGAATGGAATCGCAACCGCTGGGGGCAGGGGGCGCGAGACGGCCCCCATAGAGCACACGGCACGTGCTGGGCAGACGCACACCCCAGGGACAGCTTGCCAGGAAACGCCCCTCGCCTTTGGTGCCAAAAGAGCAGATGCAGTTTTCTGCCTGTCTCTCCTCCCAGCCCCCACCGGATCTCCCTGAGCCGGTGATCACACCATTGAGGGTTTGCCCACACTTGCCTGTGTGTCTTCACACCTCTTCTGCTCTGATTCCAGACTCTGTGCATCCCTGTCTCTGCTTCGGAAGGCTGCGTCTCACTCGACTTTGGATTCTCCTGAGCCTGTGGGCAGAAGCGGTGGGAGCTGGCTTGTGCACCTGCTCCCATGGCCCCTACTCCCCTTCTGTGGAGGGGAGCTGGGTCTCACCCTCTCCCTGTTGAGGTTGTTGTCTGGGTCATACTGCTCAGGAGGGGAAGACTGTCTACTCTCTCCATGTTCCCTGGATGGGAGGGACTCCCTGGGCTACACTGGGCAAGCCCAGCACAAGGCTGGAGGGGTGTCCACTAATGGGGGTCTCCTTTGCCACCCACACTATCTCCCTGTGGATGAAGAGCTAGCTGTTCACCCCAGATGTTTTCCCCAGCAGCAAGAAATGGAGGTGGGAAGCTACTTTTAAGCTAGGAGCACATTTCCTGGATGCCTGGGTCCGGGTGAGTTGTGGGAGGATGGAGGGGATGTGTAGACCTCCAGGCCCAGGTGATGGGGCCACTGAGGCCTGCAGGGTCCTGTGGGATGGGGCAGTCATAGATGGCAGGGGCCTGGGCCTCTGAGTTGGGGGGAATATGCTACCACCTGGGACCACCTGCATCGATAGATTTTGTAAGAAATAAATCTGCATTGCCTCAAACCCCACAGTCAGGGCCTAACATGGCTCAGAAGCCGGCATGATGCTGATACACATAGCATGATTCTGTTTTTTCTTACTCCCTTGTCCATCAGCCTCCTACACCCGACCCTCCAACGTGCTGCTGTTGTGTAGGCGGGAAGCCAGGAGGCCTGAGAATGGGGCCTCCATGTACACGTCCACTGAGAACCACAGGACCCACATTGCTGAGCCATCGGGATGAAAGCTGGCGTGTAGGATCCTCACTGCTTGGCTGTTTTTGGAGCAAGAATTACTATGCATGTTCTGTGTCTTTTTATAATTACAGTGATTTCAGGTTGTTTTTACTTATTAGTAGAGTAACATACATTTATTGTAGAATTTTTTTTAAAGTGTAGAAAATCATTCAGAAAAAATTTAAATCACCCGTAGAGACATCTCACCAAAATCATCATGGGTAACATTCGAAGTTTACAGCTTGAATCTTATTTTGCTGAGATATTTGGGAAATGTCGTCTAAAGATTGAGTGTGTATTGAGGGGGTTCTATGGAGTGTCTGTTTTCCTATGAACAATGGTATGTTTACCATCCTAAAAGATATGCTGATTCCATCACATCCATCATCATCCTTCAGGATAAACTCACAGAAGTGGAATCTCTGCATCAGAAACCTGTTGTTGAGGTGTTGGTGGCAGTCAGGGTCAGGTCACCTGGCATAGAGTGGCACAGAGCTGCATCATTCTCTGTCCAGTTCACAGAGGGCACAGAATGTGCTTACCATCTTCTCTTGAGAGCCTGGAGGACACTTGTTTCATTTGTTATTTACTATAGAAAAGTGAGTAAATGAAGATGCATCAAGATTAAGAGATATTGAGCAGTGATGCATGCACTCCATGCTCAGCTGTGCTGGAACGTAGCTGGTGCCCTTCTATCCGGGAGTACATGGCACGTGGTGTGCACAGGTGTGAGTCCCGTGAGAGTCCCGTGGGCCAAGTTGGCCCCCAGACCCGGAGGTGGGAGTGGGTGCTGCCAGCAAACCCCGGTTTCCTTCCTTGGGGTATTGGAGTGCCCCGGCTGGCGTGCCTGGTGCTGTTGTGAGCCAGAGTCAGGAGATCCCAGACCTGGCTCTGTGAGCTTTAGCTAGGTGACTGTCAATGAATCATCCAGACCTGGAGCTTGTTTTTTTTCCCCGTCTTGTTCTTGAGTAGAACAAGGCTCTTCCCAGCTGTAGCTTTGTATAATTTTGTTTTGAACATAATTTTTTCATGACCCTACCTCTTGTTTAAAGCTCATTTAAGGCATCTTTTGGAAGGATGTCCCGAGGATGGGATGGGAACAGACAGTTATTAAGAGCAGCACAAGTTAATCACCTCTGCTGAGTGGATGTGCTTGGGTGTCCACAGATCCCAGTGCTCAGATGGGGTGTAAGTGCTGTTCACTGGGGGTACTGTTTGTTTTTTTTCCCTGTAAAACTTGGGAGAACAGCACAAGCTATTAAGTGATTTAGTTATTAGAAAGGGCTTTAATGAATCCCTTCCTTCTACAAGGGAGGGCCCAAATGTAAAGGCTTGGTTTTAGATTTCTATTGGTTGGAAATCTTTCCTTTCTTTTATTACTATTTTTAAAATTTTAATACATTTTTGAATGAAGTGATACAGGTGAGAAACAGTATCTACTTCCATTAAGTAAGCCTATTATCAAGGATATGTAACCAATTAAGATTGAAAAAAAGACAATAGGATGATTTCCTTGGTTGGAGTCTTTTTTCTACAGACATGAGCATCAGAGACATTAATACCTATACTAATGTCTTGATACGTGGAAGGTTCGGAGTCCAGCTCAGCTGGTCATACATTAATACTTTATTTTGAATCTTGGTTTCCTTTGGGTTCTCATTTTAAAAAATTTGCATAGCATAGTGGTTTAAGCATTAAAAGGGAGTGGGTGGATTCATAACTTGATAGCCTGGATAAGGAAACCGTTAGGCACAGTTTGACGTAAAAGCTCAATGTCACGAACTGGGACTTGGTTTTTTTTTTTTTTTCATCCTTATCTGTGCTGCTTTGGAGTTACAGCTGGGTCACCAAGTGGCTTCTCACATCACCAGACCATGTACATGCTCCCTGAATTCCCATAGGGAAGCCCATGACTCCCCCTAGTCTTGAAGATCACTCTGGACTGGGGTAGGTCTCAGGCTCACCCACATCATTGCTCTGGTCATGGAGATGGAGTGTGTGACATGTTTATAAGCCTGTCTGGGATGGAGAATCCCACAGATGGGAGACTTACAGGACAATGGACATTAGTATATCACAGTCCCAGGTATGGAAGCTGAGATGGGACACTGGTGAGGGCTAGTTCTGGTGAGACCCCTTCCTGGGTTGCAGATGGCTCATTTCCCACTGTGTCTTCACTTGGTGGGAGGAGGGAGCTCTCTGGGATATCTTTCATAAAAAACATAAATCCCGTTGATGAAGGACCCACCCTCATGTCCATCACCTCCCAAAGCCCTCACCTCCTGATGCCACCACTTTGGGGGTTAGGATTTCAACACTTAGATTTGGAGGGATGTGGACATTGGGCCCACAGTGCTGTGGCTGCACTGAGTGGTGCTGGAGGGAGGGAGCAGTGAGCTCCGGCCGTGCAGAGGTAGTGACTCTGTAACGTGTGCTGTACGATTGCTAATTCTTGTGTATTTTCTTGTCCATGTAAGAGAAGTGGCTTTAGGGGGCTGGTGTGCTTTCTGGTGAACTAGTTGGCTTAGAGTGGGGGGAGCACTGGTTTGTAGTCCTTGCCTAATTCCCTGGGGTGAATACTCCCACCAGGGCAGATGTCAGGCCCCCTCTGGTCCAGAGGCGGCTCACGAGTTCCTGCGTGTTTTGCAGCTAAGGTTGCAGGCTGGCTCCAGCAGCTTGCTCCCGGGGAGGATCTTCATAGAGTCAGCTGGCTCTGACTTGCTAACTTGCCATCCCAATGGGCTACAGCCGACCGTCAAGGGTTTGAATCAAGCCAGACTTGAAGGGAGCGTCCCCCAGCGCCTTGGTGGAAGTCTTCCTTGTGAAAGGGTTATTTCAGGATGAGCTGAAGCAGCGCAGTGATTGTGGTCACACATGCTCGGGTGTCCAGGGCCCATCCCTGTGCTGACCACACTGGCCCTAAAGTCCCTCCCGAGATTCCTGTGTATCACCCGCCGTTACAGGGTGTGGATGCAGATGTGGTGCCTTGCACGGATTAATGTTGCTCTTCATCTTCCCACTCTGCGTACACAGATTCTTTTTACTGGCTCATCTTCCTGGGCAGGATAATGGGTAAGGCCACTGGTAGAGGCTGGGTCTATATACAGTTGTATTTTAAATGCAGCCTGCATCTCAGGGCCGGGTTTTACTCCCTTTTTAACCAAGGTTACACACATGTCTGCTCTGATGGATTAAAGGCTGAGAACTGAAAGCTGATTTATCTAATACTGCAGTGGAGGGATGGAGATCTTCTTACCACCTTCTTGGGCTTTCCAAGGATTTACCTGAACAAATTAGAGACCTCTCTGCCTCTCCACTTCCTTCCCTTTGTCTCAAGGGAGGAAGCAACAGTCTCGCTTCTCTGGAAAGTGAGAGATGGAATCTTTAGTGAGAGATCCTGCCTCAGGGCCTTTGTATATGCTGTGCCCTCTGCCTGAGACACACTCTCTCTCCCTGTCTCAGCATGCCAACTGCTCCTCATCACTCCAATCTTTCCTTATGGGACACCTCCTCCAAGAAGCCTGTCTGCTCACCCCACCCCTTCCTTTCACACCTTCTTATTCTGTTTTCCTACCTGCACATGTGTGAGCTGACACGGTCTTGTTTGTTGAATGATTGTTGTCTCCATCACCCCCACCGGAGTGTGTGCTCCTTGGGGTGGGACGGTGTCTCTATCTTTCTCTTGTTCCTGATGTGTGTTCCATCAGTTTGGGAATAAGTCACTGACTATGACAGGTGACCTAGGCAGGCCCTCCTTCTTTCCACATTTAAGGGATTTGTTTTTTTCATCTGTGAGATGATTTCGGTAGAAACTTTTGGTCTTCCTCTTGGCTTGACAGTTGGCCTGCAAGCTTCCTCATTCTTCACTTGCTGCAGATTCTGTGACCATTCCCCATAGGCTCCATCTTCAGCCTGCCAGGGGCCTGGGCAACTTTCCTCCTCCTGAGGCTGACTGTGTGGATCCCACGGACATGAGGGAGGTGCCGCAATGGCCTGGTTGGCTGTGGCCAGGGTGAGCATGAGCACCTTGATGTCCTCTGCCAGCATGCGTCCTCATGCCTGGTGTGGTTGAGGACTCAGGCAGGAGCTCTGCCCTCCTCTCAGAACAGTGGGATGACACTAACAGCAGGCAGTCACTGGTGGGGGGCAGTTTCATCTTAGGGACTACTGGCTGGTCCACCAGTCAGGCCCTCATGGAGGGCAGCATCGGAAATGGAGAGTCACAGAGGTGTGGAGAATTGGGAATTTTAGGGTGGGTCTAGTCCAAGACTTGCACTCACAAACAAGGGTCGGGTGAGGGGTGTGGGTTTGTGCCATGGAGTGGGCTTGAGGGTTGGGTTCCTGCCAGTCTCTCACTCCCCGAGGGGGCCTGGGGTCCCAGTAGTCATAGCACCATTCCACTTCTAGGCATGCGGCCTCTTGTCCTCAGAGTGGCTTTGGTCATAGGCCTTTATTCATAAGGTTGTCGCTGCCGGAATTAACTGTGCTAATTTAGGCAAACATTCCAAACAGTGCCTGGTGTGTAGAAGAGGTCCACTGATGCCAGCTCATGTCGGTTGTGAAAGTAAAAATGCTATGATGCGTTCTGGGAACGGAAGTCAGAAGTCTGACCTTGAGGACTCACCTCAGAGCTCCAGGAAGAGCAAGGGCCTCCTTGATGTTTGGGGCACCCCTGGGGCATTCTGGATAGAGGATCAGCTCCTCCCTTACAATCAGTCTGCATTTTAAATTTATCTAAAGTTTCTTTTGTGTGTGTGTGTGTGTGTGTGTGTGTGATGAGAACAGTGAACATGGGATCTGCTGTCTTGACAAATTCACGTGCATAATCCAATACTTCTCACCAGGGACAGGGTAAGGTGTGCAGACCCCTGGAACTCACTCATCCTGCATGACTGAAACAAAACAGAGTCCATAAATAGAGCCACGTACACATGTCTGACTGGTTGCCGACCCAGGGGCCATGGCCATGGGATAGGGGAAGGGCAGCCCTTCCACAGTGGGGTTGGGAAACCAGATCCCATGTGAAGAGGAATGCAGCTAGAGCCTTACCTTACAGCAGGCATCAAGACCAGCTCACAATCGGTGAAAGACTTCAGTGCAAGGCCGGGAGCTGAAGAAGTCCTGGGAGAAGATAAGGAAAGGTCCGTGACATTGAGCGTGGCAGTGACCCCTGTCAGCCCTTACTTCACTGTTTCTTATGCCCTAAGCCAGGACTGTCTGTGCACTGGGGCAGCAGCTGTGGAGTGCAGTGGTTAGACACGGCATTGACTCTAGGTTCTGCTTGGTTCAAGAGCCCAGTTACTTCCACTTTGCCATCTGTGTGGTGGGCATAGGAACAGAAGAGCAATGCGGGTGGCGCCAGGGCCTGGCCTGATGGGATGCACCAGGGGATTGCTGGCTGCCAGCATGGAGGTTGGCCCGAGTAAGGTGCAGCCCTACTGAGCACCCCTCACCATGGGGACCAGGTAGCTATCAGGGACTGAGTGTCCTCATGTGAGACTCACTTTCCAGTGCTCCTCCAGCAGGATCACTCTCTTCTCTGTGACTCCAGCACTGACATAAACCCAGGTTGTTTTTCCGTTTTATGTTCCAATTAATTCCCAGGCCCATGAGCACCTCCCAGCCCATGAGGCTGATTAGGGAAAAGAACCGGGTGCAAAAATTACAATGCAGAGAAAGGAGAGGCGGCCAGAGTACAGGTCCAAACACAAGGTGGCATGAGGTGGGCTTAATGTCAAGTAAGTCATCTGTCAGGAGGCATCCTTCTACAGCTGCCGGGAGGCCAGTCCCCAAGGCACAGGCCGGGTGGCATGATCTGGCTAATTATTTAGTTTTCTCTCTTGGAGACGGCAAACAACAGCACGGGAATTAGGACTGTTTGACACTCCTGTGATCTTGTAACGATGATGTGGCATCTTTAAGTGGTTCAGAACAGACCATCAGGGACAGAGCTGCTGTTGGATAAAGCAGCGGGTCTTTCCACATTTATTTATTTATTTATTTTTAAAGTATTCTTTTTTTTTAATTTTTATTTATTTATGATAGTCACAGAGAGAGAGAGAGAGAGAGAGAGAGAGAGAGAGAGAGGCAGAGACACAGGCAGAGGGAGAAGCAGGCTCCATGCACCGGGAGCCCGACGTGGGATTCGATCCCGGGTCTCCAGGATCGCGCCCTGGGCCAAAGGCAGGCGCTAAACCGCTGCGCCACCCAGGGATCCCTCTTTCCACATTTATAATAACGGGTCTGAGGCGCAGGGGGTGCGGCTGTGGTAATGTTCTTGGTCTTCACCTGGGCGTCTCCCCAACTTTGCAGCAGTTTGCTAATATTACAGATTTCAAGGTAATGTTTCTGAAGGCCGGTGTTAGGTATTTCTTGTGTATCATAAAATAATTTTTTCCCCTGGCAGTGGAGACTAACACCCCTTTCTGTCCATCTCTCCTGACTGTCTGGTGTCCAGGGCTGCTCATTCCTGGGCAGTGGTGAGCCCTGAACCCCGACCCCTCACCTCCCGGGTAAGTGACTTCTCCAGGCTGTGCGTCCGACGTGTCGTGTGCATAGGCACCTGCCATGTGGGGGCTTCTGAGGGTTCAAGCAGACGCTCTGTGTAAGATGCTGACAAGAGGGCTTGGTGTAGAATGGGCACTCGAATGTGAGCTGCTGCTTTTAATACTAGTAATAGTTAACATTAAAACAGAATATCGATTTCCTGAAATAACTTTATTTTAGAAAGTAACACCATACTTTAAGCTTCAGTTTGGTAGTAAAGATGATGTTAGGCTGAAGAAAAGCTCCATCCATGGTGGAGGCTTCCACGCGTTGTGTCCTAGGGCCTTTAGTGAGAACAAAATCAATTTTCAGGGAAGATGATTAAGCCAATGAAATTGCTCGTGAGCAGTAAACGCATTTAATTAAGTGCAAGGCATTGCTCCTGGCCCTGAGCACAGTACACAGTGTCTCTGGGGGTGGCCCTGCTTTATCACTCTCTCAGAGCCTTTCTTCTGGGTGAGGGTGAGTGTTCTTGGCGGCAGGTTCCTTCCCCCTCTTCCCTCACTAGAATCAGGGAGAGACCAAAGAAACCCCTCAGGAGGGTGGACAGCACAGGGGCACCTGCCTGGTGCTGTCCGTACAAACAGCATGTGGCTTCAAGGTAGGGTTCATTGTTCAGACCAAAGAGGATCGAGGCGTTGGTGAGTGGGGCACGCACAGGGTACACACAGGGCCACATACGTGGAGCGGACATGCGGGCCACAGAGGCTTCCTTGCATACCACTGATTTATAGAGCCATCCGTGATTCTTCTGCTCTCCAAAATTATTTTATTGACTTGTGTCTCTGGAGAATGTAGCAGTGTGACTACTCTTCCTGGGGGAGGTTTTTGATCTTGTTTTCAATTTTCACTTGTTAATATTCTCACTGTCATTCATGGCCAAGCGGAAACATAGAAAATGAAATCTTTTATTGCACAACTATTTACAAAGCCCTGTCTGTGAGCCAGGCGCCACTCTGAGGGCCAAGGACACGGCAGTCAGCACAACTGTCCTAAACCCTTGCACTCAGACAGCTGGAGTCCCACCCAGCATGTCCACACGAGCCCAGCGTGGTAAAGAGGAGGAAATCCACAAAACTCTGGCTGGTATAGATGCTTGTCAGTTAAGGTGGTGATGTGCTTTTTGGCTCAGTTTTGACAAAAATTAATAAACATTTTTAAAATGATGAGTTTTGGGTTTATAGACGGGTTGATCAGAAAGTGAGGTCCTCCTACACCCCCTGTCCTTCTAGCCCTGAATTTCCCCAGGGTTCACATCTGGTATAAATGCAGTGCGTTTGCTACAATGGATGAGCCAATGTTGATATGTTGTTACTAAACAGAGGCCATGGCTTCTCTTAGGACTCACTCTGTGTTGTCCTTTCTGTGGGTTTGGACAAATGTGTGATGACTTGTTTCATCCTTTATGGTTGAACATATGGCCTCCAAATCCTCAGTGTTCATCCCTCACTTCCCACCTCTCCTCCCCACCCCAGACAGGTAATTATCTTTTACTGTCTCCATAGCTGTGCCTTTTCCAGGACATTCTGTAGTTGCAATCATACAGTATTTACCCTTTTCAGACCATCTTCTCTCACTTAGTGATGTGCATTTAAGGTTTCATGTCTTGACAGCTCATTTCATCTTGGTGCTGAAATAACAATCCATTGTCTCCTGGACCACAGGCTGTTTATCCATCCACCTGCTGGAGGACACCTTGGTGGCCTAGGAAGGTGCTAGCCAGCAGATTCCAACCGGTGGGAAATTTCAAAATATCCCACTTTAATATGTATTGGTCCATGGAGACCCTGGAGAAATCAGAAGGGTGAAACATCGAGATCTCTTATACTAGGGAAGACAAGGGTTGGGGTTAAGTTTCAGGGGTCGTTATAACCTGTAGTCATTTTGTTTACTGCAAAACCTGATTTTCTCAACCTATCTATCTAATGCTAACACATTCACTAAAATCACCAAATAATCAAAACACCTTAAAAAATATTAATAGGCGAAGTCAGTAGAGCTCACATGATACAGGGCACGGGTGATGTACACATTCTTTCTCCCCATTCTCATGAGTGGGTGTTTACACTGAGCTACCAAAGCCCTGACTCATTCTGTTATTCCTCAGGATTGGTTCTGATCAAATGTTATAAATACTTAATCCCAGGAAATTGTGCTGAGAACACTAGGACAATTCCTCCACCTTCACTAATTTCAGGATTCTTTATACATGCCCCAAAGCTTCTGTTGTTACTATGTTACACTTATTACATGATTCCAGAGCTACTTCACTTGAGTGGAACTGCTTCTTGAATTCATTAATTTTACAATTATTTACACCAAAATATTGTGGTTTCTCCAGTGTAATGTTATTTTATTCATTCATCCTTTATTTATTTATTTATTTATTTATTTATTTATTTATTTATGAGAGACAGAGAGAGAGAGAGAGAGAGAGAGAGAGAGAGAGAGGCAGAGACATAGGCTGAGGGAGAAGCAGGCTCCATGCGGGAAGCCTGATGTGGGACTCGATCCCAGGGCCCTGGGATCACGCCCCAGGCCAAAGGCAGGCGCTAAACCGCTGAGCGACGCAGGGATCCCTAACACTAAGCGTTTTAAAGTATGTGTGTAGGGGTGGCCTTTATCCAGCTGCTTCCTCAGGGGGGTGATGTCTGTGCCTGAACCTGAGGACAAGAAGGGGGGGCGGGGTGGGCAAAATGTGAAGATTTGCTCCACAGAAGTGCCAGTGCAGAATTCCGATGGCCATGTAGTCTAGAGGTTTTATTTATACCACTATAAACACTGTCCTCCTTTCTATTCCTAGCTCAGCAATCTCAGCCCAGTATGAGGATGATGTGAGCAGAGCACCAGAGGATGCCCCACAGACACAGAGTGTGAGTGGGAAATACACCTCCACCATTTCAGGCCATGGACATTTGAGGTTGTTTGTTACCACAGCATAGCCTAGCCCGTCCTGACTCATGCATAGTCCAAGACATGTATATTGACATCAAAGGCCTCATTCATTTGCTATTTTTCTGCACATGCCTGAGCAGCTACTTTAGCTTGACATGGTGTAGGTGCTTAGAATATAGCACAGAACTAGGAGGCATGGCCCCCACCCTGTTGGAGCAGGTGGTCTGCAGGGGGGCAGCAGCAAGTCCAAGCCCTGCCTGCTTGAATTGTAGTTCCTGAGCAGCTGTGAAGGTGCTGCAGGGAAAGTGGACTCCTGGCCAACTTATAGATGCGGTTTGCTGGGGCTGCCAGAGCCAGAGAATGAGTGCATCTATCCCCTGGGGGAGGAGGAGTTCCCAGGGCAGGGTCCAAGCTGCAAGAGTGGAGGAGTGAAGAGAGGAAGGGGCTTGCAGTAGGGTGGATGGTTGGTAGCCAGACCTCTGTGGCCGAAACCAGGACGTCGGATGACATGCAGATTTTTTAATCTTGAGAAAATGTTGCCAGGAGGCAGGAGCAGTAGCAGCAAGGGGAATGAAGAGAGGGGTTCCCCTAGTCAAGATGCTCTGGGAACCAGGGTGGTTAGAACCCCCTCCCGACTTGATTCTTCTTAGCTGTCACTGTGGGGCCATTCTTTGGATTCTATGACTTTTTAAAAAAAAATATTTTATTTATTTATTCATGAAAGACACACACACACACACAGAGACAGAGACACAGGCAGAGGAAGAAGCAGGCTCCCTGTGGGAAGCCCCATGTAGGACTTAATCCCAGGACACTGGGATCACAACCTGAGCCAAAGGCAGGCACTCAACCACTGAGCCACCCAGGTGCCCTGGACTCCACAACTTCTTGATGTCATGATTACTGGGTGCCAGAGCCCCCAGAGTTACTGTGATAGTGTACATAAAGCCCCAAACTATAATAGTAAACCCTCGGAATGGCTGGACGCTTTCCTCTGGCTTCATCGTTTCTTGATAATTCCTGCTGATTTCTGAACATTTCTACCTCTTGTCTCTCCAAATGTACACACTCCTGCCAAGGGAGCGGGCAGCTCACTCTGCAGCCGTGCTTTTTCTCCCCAGGATACAACCCCACAGGTAATTCCCTCCCTGTTGTGCATCTCACGGGGAATGTTTAGTGGGGGGAGATTCAGATGTCGAGGCAAAGAAGGTTGTGTCCTGTAACATCACCCATTGTCAAAACACAACTTCTACCAGTGGCTCTGAAAGCCGTGTTCTTTTTATCTGCGTGACTCATTATGACAGATATGCCCTGTGCTGAGCAGTTCCCATTTGGAGATTGAATTACCATTCTATTCAGCTGACACAAAGCAGTTCCCGGCTGGCTCGGGCAGCCCATGAATAAGTAAATAGTCTCCCAGTTTGATGCCCAGCCCAAGCCTCGGAGTCGCAGAGAGGCTGGCATCCAGAAGGTAGGAAGCTCGTGCTGTCTCGGTGGCCTTGGCTACTGCGTCTGACCCGCTAGTGCGTCGATCCCTGGCATTTTGTAAGTACCACCACTGGGTGTGGGGAAGCGTCCGACGGGTTCACGAGCTATGACTGGGACCCTGAGGCAGAGAGCCAGCCTCCTGGAGGCACCTGGCTGGAGAGCGGAGATCTGCCCTCGTGGGTTGAGGGATGGAGGGGGCGGCATTTGGCAACCTCACAGCTTGTGATAAGCCCTGGTCCTAAAGCTGCTGGGTCTTAACTGTGGCTCCGATGCCTGTGGTGGTTCGTTCGGAACCTGTCCCCAGGCTAATTTCACGTTAGGAAGGAGATTGCCCCAAGGGTCAGTAAACCGCGAACTCACAACTGGCTGTTGCTCTCAGCACGGAAGGCAGAGCAGTTTCACTTGTTGCAGGGGTGGGGCCCTGCTTGTCCACTCTCCTCACTCCCTCAGGAAATCTGTTCCCCTTGAAACGGAGTCGGAGTCGACGTTTGCTTGGTTAGCCATCCCGTAACTGACGCTAAAAACAGCACAATGCCAAAGTTCTGTTGCTTCCAGGGGAAATTTTCACTCTTGCTTTGTATTCAATTTTTGGAAAGTGTTTTCCAATTCTTTAAACCTGGCTAATGAGACCAGGTTGAGCGTCCTGAAGCCTTTAGATAATGAAGGTAATTAGATAATGAGCGTAACTGTGGCATTTTCAGTTTGTAGACATCAAATATTAGTTGAAATAAAAAATGTTAAAATGTCAGTAAGTTCATGCTGGTTGAAGGACTAGTGGATTCCTTTTCATCTTTTCTATGTAGAGAACCTTGTAGTAAATGGTTGAAGTGAACTGAATTTATTCCTTTTTTTAAATAATAAATTTATTTTTATTGGTGTTCAATTTGCCAACATATAGAATGACACCCAGGGCTCATCCCATCAAGTGCCCCCCTCAGTGACCGTCACCCACTCACCCCCACCCCCCGCCCTCCTCCCCTTCCACCACCCCTAGTTCGTTTCCCAGAGTTAGGAGTCTCTCATGTTCTGTCTCCCTTTCTGATATTTCCCACACATTTCTTCTCCCTTCCCTTATATTCCCTTTCACTATTATTTATATTCCCCAAATGAATGAGAACATATAATGTTTGTCCTTCTCCGATTGACTTATTTCACTCAGCATCATACCCTCCAGGTCCATCCATGTTGAAGCAAATGGTGGGTGTTTGTCGTTTCTAATGGCTGAGGAATATTCCATTGTATACATAAACCACATCTTCTTTATCTATTCTTCTTTCGATGGACACTGAGGCTCCTTCCACAGTGTGGCTATCGTGGCCATTGCTGCTATAAACATCGGGGTGCAGGTGTCCCTGCGTTTCATTGCATCTGTATCTTTGGGGTAAATCCCCAACAGTGCAATTGCTGGGTCATAGGGCAGGTCTATTTTTAACTCTTTGAGGAACCTCCACACAGTTTTCCAGAGTGGCTGCACCAGTTCACATTCCCACCAACAGTGTAAGAGGGTTCCCTTTTCTCCGCATCCTCTCCAACATTTGTGGTTTCCTGCCTTGTTAATTTTCCCCATTCTCACTGGTGTGAGGTGGTATCTCATTGTGGTTTTGATTTGTATTTCCCTGATGGCAAGTGATGCAGAGCATTTTCTCATGTGCGTGTTGGCCATGTCTATGTCTTCCTCTGTGAGATTTCTGTTCATGTCTTTTGCCCATTTCATGATTGGATTGTTTGTTTCTTTGGTGTTGAGTTTAATAAGTTCTTTACAGATCTTGGAAACTAGCCCTTTATCTGATACATCATTTGCAAATATCTTCTCCCATTCTGTAGGTTGTCTTTTGGTTTTGTTGACTATTTCTTTTTTTTTTTATTTTTTTTTAAATTTTTTTTTATTTTATTTTTTTTGTTGACTATTTCTTTTGCTGTGCAAAACTTTTTATCTTGGTGAAGTCGCAATAATTCATTTTTGCTTTTGTTTCCCTTGCCTTCATGGATGTATCTTGTAAGAAGTTACTGTGGCCGAGTTCAAAAAGGGTGTTGCCTGTGTTCTCCTCTAGGATTTTGATGGACTCTTGTCTCACATTTAGATCTTTCATCCATTTTGAGTTTATCTTTGTGTATGGTGAAAGAGAGTGGTCTAGTTTCATTCTTCTGCATGTGGATGTACAATTTTCCCAGCACCATTTATTGAAGAGACTGTCTTTCTTCCAATGGATAGTCTTTCCTCCTTTATCGAATATTAGTTGCCCATAAAGTTCAGGGTCCACTTCTGGATTCTCTATTCTGTTCCACTGATCTATGCGTCTGTTTTTGTGCCAGTACCACACTGTCTTGATGACCACAGCTTTGTAGTACAACCTGAAATCTGGCATTGTGATGCCCCCAGCTATGGTTTTCTTTTTTAAAATTCCCCTGGCTATTCGGGGTCTTTTCTGATGCCACACAAATCTTAAAATAATTTGTACTAACTCTCTGAAGAAAGTTCATGGTATTTTGATAGGGATTGCATTAAACGTGTACATTGCCCTGGGTAACATTGACATTTTCACAATATGAATTCTGCCAATCCATGAGCATGGAATATTTTTCCATCTCTTTGTGTCTTCCTCAATTTCTTTCAGAAGTGTTCTATAGTTTTTAGGATATAGATCCTTTACCTCTTTGGTTAGGTTTATTCCTAGGTATCTTATGCTTTTGGGTGCAATTGTAAATGGGATTGACTCCTTAATTTCTCTTTCTTCAGTCTCATTGTTAGTGTATAGAAATGCCACTGATATCTGGACATTGATTTTGTATCCTGCCACTTTGCCGAATTGCTGTATGAGTTCTAGCAATCTTGGGGTGGAGGCTTTTGGGTTTTCTATGTAGAGTATCATGTCATCTGCGAAGAGGGAGAGTTTGACTTCTTCTTTGCCAATTTGAATGCCTTTAATGTCCTTTTGTTGTCTGATTGCTGAGGCTAGGACTTCCAGTACTATGTTGAATAGCAGTGGTGAGAGTGGACATCCCTGTCTTGTTCCTGATCTTAGGGGAAAGGCTCCCAGTGCTTCCCCATTGAGAATGATATTTGCTGTGGGCTTTTCGTAGATGGCTTTAAAGATGTTGAGGAATGTTCCCTCTATCCCTACACTCTGAAGAGTTTTGATCAGGAATGGATGCTGTATTTTGTCAAATGCTTTCTCTGCATCTAATGAGAGGATCATATGGTTCTTGGTTTTTCTTTCTCTTGCTGATATGGTGAATCACACTGATTGTTTTACGAGTGTTGAACCAGCCTTGTGTCCCGGGAATAAATCCTACTTGGTCATGGTGAATAATTTTCTTGATGTATTGTTGTATCCTATTGGCTAGTATCTTGTTGAGAATTTTTCTGAATTTATTCCTAATATTAAACAGCAAGAGCTGGACCTTCTTTCATGGTGGAAGGATTTATTTTGCACTCCATGATGAACATGTTTATGGGCAGAGCAGGTGGGCAGTGCTTTATGTTGTTTGGCATTTGAGGAAGCAGCAGTAAAAGGTGCATCAATAAATCATTGCTTTTCTTTCCCTATCTGCCCAAACAGCTCTGTTAATCAAAACTTTAAACAAAGTGATAGTTGAGCTCTCTATTCAATTTTGCTTCAGAGTCGTTAAAGTTGGTTATACACAAACTCTCAAAGGCATTATCTTGCTGGACCAGTTTTGAATTAATAATAATCATACTGCATATGTAACCAGATAGGGTAGTTCTTCGTGCTTTATCATCATTAACACATTCTCCAGTCAGCCTAGTGGGATGGAGAGACAGTGGAGCCACTTTGATGAGGGGGTGGGAGAGGACCAGAGAGCAAAGGGTAAAGGGTTTTTGAAGAAGTGGAGTCCCAGAGCCCAGAAAGACAAATGGAGGAAAAGAGGTGGATTTAGTACTTCTATGCTGAGAGCACCAACATTTGCTAAATGCTGAGAGGCTGGGTATAATTGTCCTACCTGATTTTTTTTCTTTTTTATAGAATTAGGAAATATTTTCATAACTTGCAAGTTATCATACTTCTCCATATTATTTTTTTATGTTAACCTTAACTATTCTCTGAGAGAATACAATTTATTAGAGGGACAAGACAGAGTGTAGGTTGGTGGCTGTAAGGCCTCAGGTGATTTGTTTCAAAATGAAGTAGTCATACATGTTCTTCTGCTGGGCAGGGCTCTCACTAGAGGTCTCTGTGCTTTGCTCCACTTTACATTTGGCCCATTTGATTGTGTGCCAAGACCTCCTCATGCTTTTCATTGCTTATTGCAGTCATTACCACAAGGTAGTAGGTGGACCAAAAATGTTACATTAGATGATTTTAGGAGACATGTAGATATTTTATAAAAAGACATTACTTGATAACTATTTGTTTCATGTAACTTAGAGAAAAGACGGAGCATATCAAGTGAGTTAATGTAATAATGTAAGATTTCTTTTGAAACAAGATTCATACATGAAGATTTCAGTGAGTTCCCAAAGTGGATGTAAGCATGCCTTTGTTTTTGGACCTCCAACTGCATGCTAAAATATAAAGTACATGCACACAATTTAAAAAGTTAATAATGGCTAAAGGTGTATAATACCAGCCATTTCCTACCCTGTCAACTTTTCACTAAAGAATTATCTAGCCCCAGATATCTGTAGTGCTGAGGTTCAAAAGTCCTGTGGTAGATGAAGTTTTAATTCTTTTAGACCCCACCCCAACCTACACATACAGTTAAGTTGCTACTTTAGTAAAGATAATAGTGAGTGTTTACATTGTTATTATGTATATATGATTAACTAGAAGCAATTAGTGATTGTAATTACATTTCTTTTTTTTTTTTTAAGATTTTATTTATTTATTCATGAGAGACAGAGAATGGCAGAGACATAGGCAGAGGGAGAAGCAGGCTTCTCGAGGGGAGCCTGATGAGGGACTTGATCCCACCACCCCGGGATCACGCCCTGAGCTAAAGGCAGATGCTCAACCACTGAACCACCAAGGCTTCCTTGTGATTACATTTCTTTCCTTGCATGGCTTTTTACTTTTCCTGAAGTTATTAATTACCTTATTTTTTATAGTGTCATTTGCAATCCATATACTGAAAATTCTTTCCCATTTTGACATATCAAAAACTTTCTCTAGTCTCCTTCTCACATGATACTTCGCTTGTAAAACTCTCTGTCTTCTTGCTCCAAACTGGTTAGTCAAGATTTGGGGCTCAACTATCACCCTGGAGTTTCTCTTTGTCATTGTGTAGTAGGATCTACTGTTTCTCAGATTCTATGGCTTTTTCTTTTAGGGTTTTCCTGCTTATTTTACTGCAACATATCCTCCAGTAATTTCCTAAGGAAGAATACATTGGAAGCAAATTTTATGATCCTTTACATGTATGGCAATATCTTTCCCTTGTCTTCCCATTAGATCAACTGCTTTTTGAGTATAGAATCTTCAATTGGAAATAATGTTCAATCTGATTTTTAAAGGCATTCTGCTGGCTTCCAAGATTGCTGCTGAGAAGTTTGATGCCCTAACCTTTAATTCCTTTTAAAAATTTCACTTTTTCTTTTTTTTTTTTTTTTTACTAAAAGTGTTCAAAATTTTCTCTTTATCATTTATCTTCTCAAATCTCATGATGCTCTTTGGTGTGGGTTTCTTTTCATCCATTTTGTAGCCTACTCATGAAATCCTTTAATATAGAAATTTTCATATTTCCTAAATTTCTGTACATTTTCTCTTTCTGGAAATCTTATTAGTAAAAGTTGAATGTCCTGGATTGACCTTTAAAATCTTTTTTCTTTTATGTTTTATATCATGTTGGGAGATTTCCTTAACCTCATCTTCTATATATGCCATTTAAGTCAAAATCCATTTAAGCAACTATCTTTTTCATATACAAGAATCCTTTTTGTCTCTCATTGCTCCTTTCATAGCATCTTGTTCTCTTTCTGTTTGTAAAGTTTTGCTTGGTTGCCTGCACTATCTCCTTCTTCTGCCTTTTATTTTTATGTACTTAGATTATAATCTTCCATATTGGAGGTTTTTTAATGTAGTGAGTAATCTTTGGTTGGTATTTGGTTTTGGACGAAGGTCTAGATGGCTTGGTAGATGCCAGTGTAGCTTGTTTGTGGGGGGCTCATTCCAGGGTAATTACAGGGAACTAAACATTTTGGGGTGGAGTTTCCTAATGTCAATATATGAATATATTGCTTATTATTATTATTTTCTACCAAAATGAAATTTCCAGGCTTCTGCCTAATTTGAGGGTCATGTGGGCAAATGCCCAACTATCTACATTATGCATGTGGTCTCGGGAGGAGTTGACACAGGCAGATGCTCATTATGGTGCCTCACTGCTCTGAGCTGTACTTGCTGCTCTGTGTCCTGACTCTCTCATTAAATGCCTCAGGAAATAAGACTCCAATCTCCTGTCTAGACATCTCCCCCTTGTATCTCGTCTGCACATCATTCTAAATCTTATTAAAGTCTAGCTTGAATAAAGTTATACATGCATGTTCTGGCCTCCCCTGTCAGACTGTGGGTCCTGGAAAGACTCAATCTTATTTATGTTTGGGTCTAACAACTGCCAGGAACTTGGTAGGTACTCAGAAAATGCTTGCTATATTGAAATAAATTGGATTTTGCTCATACAGACTGTTTTTCAGTTCCGAATTTCAGGCTGAAGCCCAAATTGCTTCAAAGTGTTCTTCCCCTACCCACATAGTTACTGTGGACACTGGACACTTAAAAATTTTGGGATAAAGCCTAAGATAAGTCAACTTATTTTATTCTGTGATTCTACAAAGTTTAAAAACATTAACAAAATAAAAGTACAAGAACTAGGGGCACCCCGGGTGGCTCAGCGGTTTAGCGCCGACTTCAGCCCAGGGCCTGATCCTGGAGTCCCCGGATCGAGTCCCACATCGGGCTCCCTGCATGGAGCCTGCTTCTCCCTCTGCCTGTGTCTCTGCCTCTCTCTCTCTGTGTCTCTCATGAACAAATAAATAAAATCTTTTTTTTAAAAAAGTACAAGAACTTTTGATATTTTGATTATTTATGTT
The DNA here is from genome assembly GCF_003254725.2 of Canis lupus dingo. NCBI lineage: Eukaryota > Metazoa > Chordata > Mammalia > Carnivora > Canidae > Canis > Canis lupus. Next base: position 1,891,401 of record NC_064268.1, read on the forward strand.
AGTTGAAGGTCTACTGAAATGTAGGAATTTCTAATTTTTAAATGTTTGGTGGCAAGATGGGAATTCCTTGAGAGTTTGCTGCAAGCAGCTCATTGTTTTTTATCTTGATTTTTATTCATTAATTTGACTTATGGTAACACTTCTTGTAATCCACGGGACATCAGTCATATTTATATAATTAAGGATATGTATAGAGCAAGTCCACACAGTTTGTGGTCTCCATTCTATCCCTTGTTGCCATCAGCAGTGGCATGTCACCCTTAGAGAAGGAAGGATAATTAGCCTGACCCACAATTTCTCTTGGCACATTCAGGAGCATGGAATTTTACTCCAAGCAGGATGAAAGCTTTGTGTCAGGCTTTCATCCTGCTTGGATGTATTTTTGCACTATTCCACACCAGGAAACTTGGTGGAAGGGAAAGAAAGGTGTCAGGCTGGGAAGGCCACGTGTGAAGTCTCAGCTCTGTCACTTAGCCCTCTCAGTGCTATGAACTGGAAAGTGATAGTGTCTTCCCTGACTTTCCCAGCATCTGAGCCATAGAGGAAGCTGAAAGAGGCAGAAAAGCCAACTTATAAGCCATTCTTTTGTGATGGAAGATCATACACTTTTTTTTTTTTTTTACAGTTTAAAATGACTCATCATACCTGAAGCCTGTTTGTCCAGAAGACACATTTGATCAGATCCAGTCTTTGGAAGACCCATTCTGAAATCTCCCACTTTGTGTCCTGAGACTAGGAACCCAGCGGTAGAACTTTGTGGTGAGTTGTCCTTTCTTCCTTCTGAGGTTCTATCTCCCTGTGCCAGTTGGGGGTTGTATCCATCACTTCCTTGTTTAATGGTCTATTCAAGACATGTTTATCAGTACCAGCTGTATGTCAGTTAGCTGAGAAGAGCTGAATGGTGAATAAAACAACTGTCTGTACTCTTGTGGAGATAGCAGTGTCATGAGTGAATGGCAGTGCAAAGGCCCAGGGGCAATAAAGGGCTGAATGCATGAAAAGTGGTTGTTTAGATGCAAATTGGGGAGAGGAGGCCAGGGCAGGCATTCACAACCTTATAGGCTATGGATATGGGTTTTAAATCTTATGAGCAGTGGCCAGATAGCAGTGGCATATTTTAAGTAAGAGAGTGACATGATCAAATTTGCCTTCTAAAATGATTATATTAAATTTTGCATGGGGATGAAGGGAGTGTAGTAGCAAGGAGCATTCGGAGGCCACCATGTAGTCTGGATGCATAGCCGTGGTGCCTCAGACCAGGGCATTAGCAGTGGAAGTGAAGGACACTGGAGAGCTTCTAGATGCATTGGGGCAGTAGGATTTGCCAGTTGCTGTGATGGGCTGGATGGGCAGTGGGGTGAGAAGGGGTGATAAACATGGCTTTCAGATTGCTGGCAGAGATGACATAATGGAGGGGAAAGCCCCACTTCCTCAGATGAGAAAGATCGAAAAAAAATCAGGTTTATGGGTAAGATTCAGATTCAGTTTTGGACCAAAGCTCAGTTTTGAGTTTGAGCTACACCTAAACATGAGGCAGAGTTCAGGAGAGAACTCAGGGCTGGCTTACTCATTCTTTTACTCACTATTTGGTTTGAGAGTTCTTGTGTTGAAGCATGATTTAAACACAAGGCAGTGATTTACACAATATGATCATGAGATGACTTTACGGGGTAAGAATAACAGTTGCTTCTTTCTGCAAAAGGCTTTTGTGTGGCAAGTGGCTGCCTAGGCAGTGGTTGCTATGGTTGTTAGTCAAGCATTTTGTGCATTTAGCAGAAGGTGAACCATGTGAACTTTTGATGCCCCTGCCTAGGTGTGGTATTGGGGTTGGTCCTGATAAAACAATGGATCGGAGTCTCATAAACAGGATGGTGGTGATGATGATGGTTATGGTAGTGATGGTGATGGTGGTAGAAATCATAGTGATTGTGGTAGGGCTGGTGATGATGTACCACTGGACTCAGCCAGTATGTGTTCAGTAGATTTAAGTTCACACCCAATCCCCTGATTTCTATTTTATGTGTTCATTTTTCTGGCAGGAGGCAGAAAGAGTCTGTGTGTGAAACTCAGCTGTTTCAGATATAGGATATGTTCTTGGTAACCATTTGTTCTCATTACTACGGAGCCAAAAACATTTCATCATTCACTTAGTAAATGTAGGGCCCTTGGAGGTGGGAATATGCCTAGAAAATATTTCAAAAACCCTTTCTCTTTCATCATTATCTATATAACAGTGTCTGTTTCTTCAGTGGATATCATTTATAATGAGAGATGTTTATCTGCATGCCTTCAACAGACAAATTGTGTCATTAAGAATACTTTCAAAGAGGATGTTCTGAACTGAGTGATGTAGGTTATTACTGGTGTAAAATTCTTTCAAATTCATTTATTTTACATGGCCTATGAGGCCCAGAAGTCACTCTGTTCTCTTAGGGGTAACAGGCAGATTATTTCAAGAGCTTAATACTTTTTTGAATTTTTTTTAAATTTTGGTTGTTCTGGGGTTGAAAGCTACAGAGAGGAGTGATATGCCTGTGTGTGAATCTTTCCTATATTTGGAATGGGCTGATCTTTTTAATTTTTTCTGATAGATTGTTGGCTGCTTGGGATTGCAGATGCATCATTAAGTTATTGCATTTAAATTTAGCTCTTGTTCTCACTCTGGAAGGGAATGGAATGTTTGAATTATTTCACCACGAAGGGAGAGCAATTAGAACATAGATCCTCATGACTTTTTGAAACAGGAGGTCTGGTCAGTGAGCCTAAGTGAGGGCTGTGCATCTGACTCAGAGGAGGAGATTCGCTGAGAGTTTCTTCAGTCTGCAGGAGGTTAAAATGGCCTTAAACATACCTGAACCATTGCCAGGGTTTGGGCTCTCCGAGGGCAGCATTTTACATATAAATCTGTAGTGGTCTTTGCTCTCAATACTGGCAATTCCATCCTTCAAACAGGAGTTGGGGCTCCTCTGTGTGAATAAATCATTAAAATATTTATTCCCTGAGCTGGGGGGAAGTTATGTCACCAATGATACTTGCACAGAGGTTGAATTTGTGTCAGCATCTTAAAAATCATATTCCTTTGTCAGATGTTAAGGGCAGGAGGTGCTTGTTGGAGTCTCATGTCACGGGGTGTGGAAAGTGAAAAGCTGATACCGTGTAGGATGTTCCCATTCCTACCCCGTCAGCAATCGCTATAAACAATCGGGTGTCCCCCTCTCTGGATTTGCAGACTTGCTCCAATGTGAACACAAATACACACATAGACGCAGTGTCTTGGTATATGGACAAATATGTACACACAGAGTGGGGTCTGTATGGATGTGTGTACACGCATTTATGCATACGTGTGTCCAACTACATACATACTCTGCCCTGAGATTTTTACAATCAACTTTTCATGACTCAAGCAGTAAATTGATACATTTGATTTGTAAAAACTCAAGTGTCTTTTTACTCTCTCCATTTTACTGAGTTAACCACTGTCAACAATTGGGTCCTCTGGACACTTTCCTACATATTTACATGTGTATGTGTGTGTGCAGCCACAGAAAGTCTGTCATAATTTTGTATGTGCTTTAAAGAAAACCATATGGATTTTATGCAGATTAGCATTTTTCTGTTTTTAGAATATTTCACAGAGATCTTTCCATATTAGTATATTAGCATGCTACATCATTCTTTTAAAGTTTCTGCATATTATCTAGTGGTATTCCTATGCCATAGTGTCTTGGCTTAGTCCTTCCAGAGCAAACCTGGGATGGGGATTCAAGTCAAAGTGGCTTAGTTGCATCAGAAAGGATGAATACTTAACATTTACATCAACATGAATGCAATTGGAGGGTATTATGCTGAGTGAAGTAAGTCCATCAGAGAAAGACAGTTATATGGTTTCACTCATATGTAGAAAAGAAGAAATAGCACAAAGGATCTTGGGACAAGAGAGGGAAAACTGAATGGTAAGTCATGAGAGAGGGAGAAAAACCATAAGAGGCTCTAAACAAATAGGTTGCTGGAGGGGAGGGGTCTGGGGAAGTGGGATACCTGGGTGACGGGCACAAAGGAAGGCACGTGATGAGATGAGCACTGGGTGTTATACACAACTGATGAATTATTAAACAATACATCCTGAAACTAATGATGTACTATATGTTGGCTAATTGAATTTTAAAAAATAAAAGAGTTCACATAAAAGTCAGACAGGAGGGCCTAAGTAATATCAAGACCTATGAGGTTCCCATACAGGACCTCTTCAGATTATTCTAAGCCTCAGTACCATGTGCTGGTTCAGGCCAGATTCAGAGACAATAAAAATTATTGTTAAATAGAAAAAAACCCAAACCAAAAACCAATGTAGCTTAGTTGCAAGGTGATGTCTGGAAACTTTGGGAGGGCAGCAGCGTTAAGGGGGAGAAGCCAAGCAACGATGGGAGGAAGTCAGCGTAGGGCATGCCATCCAGCTGGTGTTCACTGTGGATAGAGGGGCTCTCCCGTCCTGTGGAGGGGCCCCTGGAGATAGCCAGGCACACCCTGGACTCACCCTAGTTGAAGGATGAGGGTCTGGGGTGTTTATCCACTGCCAACACCCTGCTGCTATTGGTGAGGTGGACTTCCAGGTGCATAAACGTTCAGTTCTTGTTTGCCTGCAGGTGTTGGTGGTGTTACTATGCATGGAGTTAACAGTAAGGGACACTGTGTGGTCTGCCCCTGCTGCTGAGTGCCTGACATGCTAGCCTTTATTAACATGCATATAGTCAACTAACTGTGATCAGTTATCTAGCCACAACCCTAATCACGTGTAAGTATTACCAGCAGTGCTGCAGCAACATCTTCATCCACACTTACCTGTGTACATGTTATTCTAGGACATGTGCAAAGGTGCATATGTTTGTACATGCATTGAAATACATAGAAAAGTTGAAATTTAAAACGAGGAAAATGTGTGTATTTTCATCATAATCTGCTTTTTTACTTTTTATTTATTTTTTAAGGATTTATTTATTTATTTATTTATTTATTTATTTATTTATTTGAGAGAGAGGGGGTGGAGAGCAGATGGAGAGGGAGCGAATCCTCAAGCAGACTCTGTGCTGAGTGCAGAGCCCCACCTGGGGCTCAATCCCAAGACCTTGAGATCACAACCTGAGCCAAAATCAAGAGTCGGATGCTTAACTGACTGAGCCACCAGGTGCCCCATAATCTGCTTTTTAAATTCAGTCATGCATTACTAATCTACTCAGTTGCAGGGACTGCTCCATATTCATGCGTGCGTGTGGACTAACCTCCTGACTGTGTACATACATCATAGGTGTTCAGTCAATATTTGTTGAAGCCAGGAGTCATTGATGTGGGAAGGAAATGACCTATTTGTATCTTGGAAGATTGGCCTACACCATCTGTTCTTTAACTGCGTCTTGGATAAGTGGTATTGCTCCTTCCTCCTGGGGTTGCTCAGAGCTGGGAGCTCTTGCAACAGCCACTGGGGTTGGAGAGGGAGCAATTTTGTCTTCTCTGCCTCTGGGGAGCATTTTCTCTGGATGGGTCCTGGATGAGCTGCCAGGCCATGGCTGTCGGGTTGGTGATGGCAGTGCCTCAATCCAGCAGCCAACCCAGTATTTCCAGAATGTTCTACAGGTTACAGAATAGACAAAAACAGGCAACGGGACCCAAGTACAGTCCTGTATTTCCTGGGAAAAATATAATTATTTTTTAGAAAAAAAATGTAACTATCACGTAACCAATAGTTTCATGGTGGCAATATAAAATTTCCTTTTTCAGTATCTTTATGTCCATAAAACATATATTCTTGTTTAAAGAAAAAGAATAAGTTAATAGTTGGTACACAGAAATGGAAAAACTTGTGATGTCTGGGTAAGTGCCTTGTGAGCTGCACGGCCCCCATGCCCCAGGACCACGCCAGACACATCCCTCAGACATTGCCGTCCACAAGGTTCCAGGCCTCGCTTATGGTCAGGGCTTCAGGACAGACTGTCTTGGCATAATGTTGTTTGTGTGGAAATGTCTAGGCAAAACGGCTCTTAATGTCATTATTCTTCATGACTAACACAATTATGTATCTTAAATTCCATTTCTTTCTTCCTTCCTTCCTTCCTTCCTTCCTTTCTTTCTTTCTTTCTTTCTTTCTTTCTTTCTTTCTTTCTTTCTTTCTTTCTTTCTTTCCTTTTTAATAGACAACTCAAGATGGAATGGGCTCTGTTGATACCAAAATCTTAGTGCCAATTACAGTCAAACAATCACTGGTGCTGCTCTGGGCCTGTCAGGGCATGTATGTGATACTGACGTACCTTCTGTGTGCTTGGCCCGTGCAGTAATGGTCCTCGGCTGGCCTGCAAGGGCAGTGAAGAACAAAAGGGAGTGCAAATATGTTTGGCAGGGGCTTCAGGAACTTCTATGAAGCTCACAATTTCAGCTCTGGCATATGGGTCTTGATAGCGTCTGTTTCACTCTGGTCTCTTGGCAAATCCAGACCCTGCAATGAAGATTACTTGGCTCCTTTTTTCCTACAGAGTAGAGAAAGGAGGCTGTGGATGTAGCTAAAAGGTCTTTGGGGGCACTCTGCCCTGTGCTATTGTATTTATCAGAGAGACTTAATGACTGGTAGAGTTGAAGAGAGAGTAGTGTTAACTTCAGGAATGGCTTGATCCAGGAGCTCAAACAATGTTTTGGGAATGAATGTCTGTTTCCTCTGTGTTGGCTTCAGTTTTCATAAGAGCCCCTCAATCAAGGACTTAGAGTTCACAGGCCTGGTGCTATTTCCCGACCATCTTGACACATCTACAGTTAGGCTCAAGAAAGGTAGGCAGAACTTTGTACCATCACAGTGTGGGCTTCCTACTTTGTGGTCATGAAGGAGATCCCCCCAAAGTCTATTACCTTAACACTCATCTTTAAGAAGTGCCATTTCCTGAATCCCTGTGATCAAGTTCAAGAGTTTCCAAGTTCCTCTAAGGTTCTCTGTGGAAAAGGGATCATGCTCCCTCTTTATTGTCAGGCTACCTCTTCCTCCTGCATAGCCATTTTTGCTGCGGCACACCTCTCCAGCCAGCCAGCCTGCACTTGTAGGTCCCAGGGATCTGGGTTTGTAGGTTCCCATGTGCTCACTGGGCTGCCTTGGGTGGTCCATTCTGGATCCCATGGAGGTCTGCTATGGGCTGAACTGAATTCTCACAAAGATGTTGGAGTCCTAATGCCCAAGACTTCCAAGCGAGCACAGTGTATGACTATATTTAGGAGAGAGGATCTTTTTAGAGGTAATCAAGTTAAAAAGAGGTCATTTGTATAGAACCTAATCCAATCTCAAGGACTGGTATCCTTATGAAAGGGGAAGTTTGGCTACACAGACAGACATGTGCATGAGAACACCATAGGAACATGAAAGCAGAGACCATACTGATGTTGCCATGAGCCAAGGAACGCCAAGGACTGCTGGCCATGACTGGAATGCCGGGAGACGGGCCTGGACCAGACTCTGGTCCTCAGGCCTCCAGAACTGGGACATAACACATTTCTGTTTGTGGAGCTGTGTTACGGCAGCCCTTGCACATGAATGAGGCTCTGGTGCCAGCAGCATGATCTAATTCCATCTCAAGAAGAGGAAATTTCTAGCAGAAGCAATGGGAATGTGAGGCCCAAGGAATTGAGGGGGCAGGTGTAAAGGGATGGTCCCTCTGTGTGGTCCTGCCCGGAGGAATCTGCTCAAACCACTGGTGTTGGTCTTTGGGTCCCTTGGCTCAAGACCTAAGTTCAAGGGGCTGGTGTTCAGTCAGCAGGATGTGGCTGGAGAAGCAAGGGTGAGGCACCTCCACTGCCATTCTCAGCAGAGCCTTTGAAGCACAGCCATGGTGCGGGGCTAGAAGGAAGGTGAGTGGAGCCCCACAGTCCTGTAACCCTGTTGTCATGAGGACCCGGGAGCCTTTTTCTGTTTTCCTGCATTGAATCACCAGGGTCAGGGGGCAGATTGCAGAGAAATGCCATCATGTTGTGTGTGGCCGTGAGTGGGGCCCATGATACCTCCAAGAGCCGGGGTAAAGAGGGTTCCATCCCACAGTGTGCTACCCACAGGCCGCCTCCTTAGTGATGCTGTCTGGTCACCATGTCTAGCCCTCAGTAGTTTTGGATCTGCAGTCCATCCAGGGCTTTTGCCCTGTCACCAATTAGTAACCAGGCAACAGCGCATTTGCTACCGCAGATGCCGTCAGCAGGGCCCAGCCAGCTGCCAAGTACCAACAGAGGGGCCTTGGGTTCTGAGAGGAGACTCATAAGGGAACATGACCACTGGTGGAGCTTAATGTTTAACCTGTGGCCGCGGCCTGCGTCTGGTTCCCATGACCACGCAGCGTTGTTAGATGGACTAACTATCCACTCCAGAAACAAGTGGCCATGCATCTCCCACCTCACATTAAAGCATCCCAGGTGCCTTGATCCAGGACGACAGCTTTCTAAAACCTTCCCTTCATCTCGTTCCATATCGGGTCAGTATGGGTTGACTCCTGTGCATGAGCTCCACTCTGCAAATGAGAGGTTTAGGGTTCTTAGGATGATGTGGAGGATCCCATGGTAGGTAAAGGGCCCCATCAGCTTGGTTCTGGGAGAGACAGACGCACACAGGCTGCCCATCATGAACCACAGCGATTCGTTTTGTGCAGTGAGTAGCCCATTTCATGGCACTCTATGCTACCAGAAAGTATGTCTGTCCATCTGTCTGCCTGCGGTTTGTGTGACCTGCTGGGACATACACTCCATGAGGGCAGGGGTACTGTCTTGTTCCTCAGTATTTCCAGGAATGGGAATGTTGCTCTGACACATAGTGAGCACAGAAGCTTGTTGAGTAATTGGGTGACAGATTGAACATGTACGAACATACCGGAAGACGTACTTCTTTTTCCAGTTTTGTCAATTTGATGCCATGATCTGCAAGTAGCTTCCTGCTAGGTAATTATGTTTTCAAACATTGTAACTGTCTCAGCAACAAGCCTGTGAACTTGTGGCTTTTAGATAGAAACTCCTTTCTGGTGAATGTCTGAGGTGGAGGCTCAGACTCCCTGCCTCCGCACCTCTGCAGATGGGCTGTGTGTCACCCTGACACTGGGTGTGACTTGCGGGTCTCCTACACCCTGTTCATGTACAGCCTTCCACACAGCTCCTGTTGCTGGGATTCTCACTTTAAGGTCATTTACATTATGAAGTATAAAAAAATATTTCTATCTCCATGCTTTCGGAGAAAGCTTTATACTTTCAGTCCTTTGTGAAATCCCATCACCTTCAGGATGTTTTTTCAAACGTGTCCACCCCGGGGTAGGCAGAGAGCTGCAGCTCACGTTCCCTGGGATGAGGATCGCCTGCTGAACACACCCCACACTGGGGAAGTGTAGGACGGAAAAGCTAAGAGAAGAGGAGAGGGCAGGTGGGCGGGGAGTTCCAGTCACTACCCAGAAGCTGTCCTGCTCTGCAGAGACCATCCTACCCTCATGAGATCTGTGACTTGGGAAACTCTATGCCCATTTTACTTAGAGTGCTTCTTGCTAGGAATAATAGAAACTTCATTCAGCGTGGCTCAAACAGGGAAGAATACTTTGGGAGACACAGGGGAAGGAAGTCCAGGTTCGGCACAGGCCTCCAATGAGGTCCATTACATCACCTATTGGTTCCCCCTGTTTGTTGCTCTCCTTCCTGCCTTCCACAGGGCTGGCTCTATCCTGACATCTATGCTCCCAGGAACTGCAACGCGGTAGCTGTGATGGGCTGCCCTCTGCACATCCACCCCCCAGATAAAGGTATGTTCAAATCCTAAGCCCCAGCCCCGTGAATATACCTTATTCAGAAATAGAGTCCTTGCCAACATAATGAAGCTGTAACTTAAGATTGGGGCAGGCACCAAATCCAAGGACTCATATGTTCTTAAGGTCATGCAAAGACACAGAGACAGGGTATTTATCTCTGTTCAAGTGGATAAGTAGAGATGAGATGGAGTTTTGGGTTTCAATGGATGGCTAGCCACAACTTTTGTTTTCAGGTAAGGAACAGTCAACTCAGTCTGACTTAAGCAAAACAGGGTATTTATTGAAGGAATGATTTTAGGAAAGGTTGGATTCAGAGACTGAAGTGGCATCATCAGGATTTATAATCTCTTTCCGTTTCCTGCCCCACCTTCCTTCTGTACCAGCTGCCTCTCAGCACACTGTTCCCATGTGGTGGCCACTAGCAGCTCTAGGCTGACCTCTTATCCTTGCAAACTTAAGTGGGAAGAAGAAGCTGTTTCTTACTGATGCTTCAACAGAAGTCCCAAGATCGTCCCTGATGGGACATGCTTGGCAATCAATCTGAGACATAGTCTGTTCCTTGAACAATTATTTGGCTGAGGACAGGTGGCACTTTGGCTAGGCTGGGGTCATGTCCCCACTGTGGATTGAATAGAAGAACAGAAAATTCCCAGAGGGAAATTGGGATATTAGAACCAGAAGGATTGGGAATGCATGCAGAGCAAACCAAGACAGATTCTTCATAGAAATAAATACACCGGGTTGGGTGACCAAGAAGGGCTTCCCGGAGGAGGACTAGAGGCCCAGGAGAAGAGGGAACAGTTCAGTTATCAGACATTACACAGCTCCTGCTCTGTATACTGTGGAAGATTTAGGAAGGAGTAAGGCATATTCATTCATATCAGAATGAATCTGATATGGTAAGAAGGCCATATGGGTTCAGAAAAGTGGTAACCACTCATGCCACTGGCACAGGAAGAAGGTGGGTAGCCAGCATGATCGTTAGGGATGGTTAGAGCAGGGAGTTGGAAACCTAGGGGTTTGGAAGATAGATAATAATTTCATTTGTTTCACAAACGTCTATCTATGAGGATCACCACCTCCATGACCTTTTCCCTATCTGTTCAGCATCTTTCCTACCACTTACAATACAATTCTATGTTATTTACCATTAACGTGTTAAGTCTATTTGAGAAAGAAACTGTGTATCACCAGACTGAGTGGGACATCTTGCTAGAAATACAAGGTAAAAAAAAAATAGTTAAAATCAACACAAGGAAGCCAACATGGTTACTCAGATCCAGCTGGATTCTGGTTACTGAGATCCAGTGCACGGCTTCAACCCAGATGTTACAGAGTCAAATACGTTTCAGCTCCAACAGAGTCCTCCTCATTGAAAAAAATAAATAGTAGAGAGACTATAAAAATAAGCAGCACATGCTGTTTATCTGTAAATCAATGATTAATGAAGTGTGTACCTGAAAACACGTTGGGTACAGAGAAGGAGCCATCCCATCCCCGCCATATGCCTTTCCTTTGGTGAAGGGGGGTATGGCTCTCATTTCAGCTGAAGGTTCGGGAAAGTGGGCAAAGAGGGCTCTTAGCCATGTCAAGCATTTAGGTGAATATGTAGGTTCTGACATTCACAGCAGGTGCCTTCCATCCTCAAAAGTCTACAGATAGACCCAAGTCCTGAATTAATAGGATTTGCACAAATTCAATTATTTCTTCAGAGCACGCACAGCTTATGTTGTCTGGACAGCTCAGAGATATTGTCCAGGGGTTAGAAAAATGTGGACTTATTAACTGATCTGTAGATCTCTGAGTCTTTTTGGAACTTTAAGAAGCTCACAGATACCTAAAGCAATTTTGCAAATGAAGAATTAATGATGTTCGCGGGGCCCTTAGTTAGCAGTTTCTTTGCCCATCGCAGTATCAGCCATGGGGCTTAATCTATTGTCCAAATAATCATTCATGCCTCTTATAATCAGCACTCAGTGTTTCCTCTTAATTACATCCACTGCTTCTTTAGCCAGGTCAACACAAAAAGTCCGAGAAAATCAGGTTAAATGTTAGACTGTTAATTACCCTTTAAAAAAGAATGGATATGTCATTGGGAACATCTTTCACCCAGGGCTGGGCCCTGCTTGGGTGGGTAATATGAAGACCTACTCTTGTAGGGACATTAGGAGGTCCTTCCTGGCATTGGCCCCCTCTGTCGGCAGAGGTGCAGACCTGGGATAACAGAGGACAGACCAGAGAGGGCATCTCCTCGATTCGCCACACCCCCCCCAGGGCAATGGGGGAGAGACGCACGGATGGCTTGCACCCACAGTTCTTCTGGGACAGATGAGCCTCCAGGGCAGTGGTGTCATATGCAGGGGGTGCTGAAAGTTTGCGAGGGCCGGCCCACAACTCTCTGAGTTTCTCGATTCATGAGACTCAAGGGAAGCAGACTCTACCCTGATGCTACAGACAGAATATGTGGCCTGGGCCAGCTGCCAGGTGCCTTCTGCCCCTCTAGATGCTGTCAGAGCCATATGTATGGCCTGGGTCAGTCCAGTCAGAGCAGCTTTGGGGATTGTTGCCACGCTGCCATAAAGGTATACTCCATCTCCTGCTGGATGTGGATGAGAAAGCTGAAAATGCCTGGATCTATCAGCAGCTAGCCTGGAATCATGTGGGGAGTGAGGTATGGAAGCCAGCTCTGAGGAAGGCAGCCTCGACCCATGGGAAGAAACTGAGCATTGTTATCCAAGCCACTTGATCTAGCCCTACCGGAAGCCCTTTGCTGTTGCTCTTAGCAACTTAAGATGTCATAACCAACACACACGAGACTGCCGACCTCTTGCCTATGGCACACATCTCTGATTCTCCACGTGCTCTTTCCTGCCAAGCCTGGTCTCAGCCTCTGAATCCTCAGTGCTGTGCTCTAGGCAGTCTGTAGCATTAAGTCAAGCTGACACAGGATGAGACCTGTCACTTCTGCCCACAGATGGAACTGGTACATCCTTAGAGCCAGCGTGACCGAGCTTGTATTGAACTCCTAGCTCATACCCCAGGGCAGTGTTTGCTAGGAAAAAACAGTGTAGTCTGGTGAAGGGAGACATGCTATCTGCACGTGGACAGACCTGGATTCAAATCCTGGTTGCATCTCTTACCAGCTACGGGATGAGGGCTTAGGCTTCAGTGTCCCTGAGTCTCATGTCCCTTCATGTTCACAGATGGGGTTTTGCTCTTCCTTTGGAGGAGTTCAGTGCAGCAGAGCCTGGAAAGGCCTCGAGGCCAGGCCTCCCTCCCAACTCCGCGAGTAGCAATGGGGTCCTAGCACCCCAGCCTTGGGCGGGCAGCTGACACCAGGTCTGGGGGACCAGAGTCCATAAGAGCTACAGTCCTTCCCTACTGGGCAGGGCTTTGTCAAGTTCTCTGTGGCCTCCATGCTGGAGAAGAGCTGCCCCTTCTTTGCTTCTGCTTCTTCTGGTCCTGTTTCCTGTCCAGCTCTTTGCCTGCTGCTTCCTGGAGATATAGAAAGAGTGTGACCTTGTCTTCCCACCTGAGCGTGCTCTGCCCTGCATGAACCAGGCAGGGCAGTTCCTAGGCCTCTGCCTATCTCATTCACTGCTGCCTGGAATAGCACCTGGGTCATACAAGACATGTCCCAGGCCTTGACCGACTGGTGGATGGATTTACTGTGCCCGTTTCCTTAGATGTTAACACCTGAGGTTTAATGGATTTAACAATCTTGATGGGCACTGAGGGGGGCACTTGATGAGATGAGCACTGGTTGTTATACTATATGTTGGCAAATCGAACTCCAATAAAAAGATATACAAAAAAACAAGAGACACTAAAAAACAACAACAACAACAATCATGCTCATCATACAAGACTTGAGAACAAAAGGGTGATGCTCAGTAGATGCCGTTGTAGCTATTATTCTGGTAATTCTGCAACAGCATCAGCCACAAGCCCTACTGATGATGGTGAGAGCCAGAGATGGCAGTGAAGGGATGGAGATGGGGCAGCTGGTGAAAGGGACCGATGTGCACATGCACACGTGTATGCGTGTGTGTGCATGCATATGTGTGCATGTGTCTGGTCCTCTTCAGACATCTGGTATGGAAGAGGACACCCTGGACGGCTGCCAACCTGTCCTATGGGACACGTGTAGGGTATCTGGTCTGTAATCGTAGACATCCTCTGCTCTTGGACATAGAGCACAGTCTGTAGGCCCCTTTAAAAATTCAACATATTTCTGCGTGTGTGCACCTGAGTGCTTCCCTCTCCCGACAGGTAGTAAGATTCACGCCTGCCAAAGGGGAGACATCAGATGCCTTTGTCCAGAGCCCAGGGTCGGGGACAGCTTCAGGGACGGGATGCTCACCTGTGGGGCCTCCCGGCCTCGCTGTTCTGGATGCGTCCACAGGGTCTTGCAGCCACGTGGGCAGAGGTTTGAAACCCATGCTCCTCCCCTCGGGGAGATGCCTATTGCTGGGCACGAAAAATGGTGTTCCCAGGATTTATTAGGCTTCTGTGTGCAGTTCCCCACCTAGACCCCTGTGTCGTGTTCCGTATGCTCAGGCAACACACGTGCCTCCCTGCACCCCTCTCTCCCCCTCCTGTAATGACACACAAGTCCCTGTACCTCCTGTTCATGCTCCCCCGGAGCGTGTTGCCTTGTGGATTGCAGCTAGGAGCTTGCTGTGTTGTCTCCTGGACACATGGTGGGGGAGGCACGGTGTTTTCGGAGGCCCCGCTGGCCCTGTCCCCACGCTGCCCCAACACTCTCCCGACGGATTCCTTCAGGTCAGCCCCGAGATGCAGCCTCTTTCCACCCAGGTGCCCACAGATATGGTCTTCTGAAGGACTGCCACTTGCCCCAGGCGGCTGGAAACATGGAAGCCCTGTCTGCCCGTGGGGAGCTGGTATGTTCATGCCAGAGGTGGGCGGGGGCCTTCTGTGAGCCCCTCGGGGTTCGCCAAGGCAGAGATCGGAGAGGGCTGGAGCAGGAGGCCCTTGTGGTCATCGGGGTCAGTGCTAGGTTCTGGAATGGTGGAGGGGAAAAGGGAGGACTCGGTGCCGTGGTGAGCGAGAAGGAGGCCGTCCCACCACGAGCCTGGCCCGCCAGGACAGCCCTCCTGCCCTTCATCTTACACAGCTTCCTCCAGGTCTTTCCAAACTGTCCGGGTTATGTTCTGTGGTGGAATGCACAGGTCTTGGACGGGTCTTGCACACCTGTGTGCGTGCAGATCACCTGTGCCATTGCAGTGGGGTGGGGTGGGGGGCGGTCAGAGGTGCTGCTACTGCAGGTGTAATCAGGGAAGAAGGCTCAGGAGATGGACTGGGAGATGTGGGACCCAAAGCAAACTGATGAGCATGTATTCTCCTCAGAGGCATTTGGTGTCTCGTTGCAGAAAACAAGGTGACAATCAGAGTCTAAAATAATCATGTGCTGTTTATTAGAAATGGCCAGGGCTGGTTGCCAAGGCGGCCAAGCCCATGATGCTCTCAGGCATCAGGACACCTCCCGGGAGGCTCTGCTTCCTCATGCAGCTTGCAGGCAGGCTTGGTGTGTAGGCGAAGCGGGGCAGGAAGTACGTGTCTCTCCTCTGGGAACCCTGGCTGGGGTGGGGAGGGGGGCTGTGCACAAAAGAGCTCTCTCCTCTAGGCCCACAGCTGCCATTCCTGCAGGCCCACTGGCGAGACCGGCTCCTGGCTGGTGATGGGAACTTGGATTTTGGGAAGGTCTTCACCATCTCCTAAATGAAAAGAGGGACTCATTGTGTCCAGACTGTACTTAGCATATGGTCCGTCCTGACCACCTGCTTTCCCTTGGGCAGTCTGGAATTTCAGATGTGCCAGGTAAGGGGTTCCAATGTGACCATCCCCCCCAAAGGTCCTGGGGCTGCATCTCTCGAGGTGCATCTTCCCTGCATCTTCCCTGGTGCAGCTCCTCACGTATTGTCACAGTTGAACATGACTCCATTGGGAGAAGATTCTGGAAGCTTTCTCTGACTTCCCTCACACTTGGCCCCATGCACCTTTGCCTGTTGCTGATTTTGCTCTGTGTCCCTTTGCTGTTAGAAGTCACAGCCATGAGCCCAACTGTATGCCGAGTTCGGTGAGTCTTGCTGGGGTTCTCTGTGCCCCAGGGTGGTCTCCACGACCCTGACACAGGGCTTCTTTTCATTTGTGGAGGAGCTGGCTCAAATCATTTCTGGTGGGGATTTGTACATGGCAGAGAATCTGGCCTACAGTGACCCGTGCCTTCTGGACCTGACGGTTAGCCCAAACCAAGCAGATAAGGGAGTGGGAGAAAAGGCGGCACCTTATAAAAAATCCAAAATGATTTTTTTAAAGTTATATAAGTGTAGGGCACCTGGGTGGCTCAGTTGGTGAAGCGTCTGCCTTCAGCTCAGGTCATGATCCCAGAGTCCTGGGATCGAGTCTTGCATGAGGCTCCCTGCTCAATGGGAGCCTGCTTCTCCCTCTCCCTCTGTCCCCATACCCCCACTCCTCTGGCCTCTCTCTCTCTCTCAAGTAAATAAATAAAATCTTTTTAAAAAGTTACTTAAATGTAGATGAAAAAAAAAATCCTCCCCTGGCCAACTGAAATACTCCTTGGGCCACACTTGAGCCTCTGATGACCTGAAGGTGAGGCCAATGGCACCTGCTCTCCAATTGGGACAGACTTACCAGTCATCCAAGGCAGGTGCTCTACTCACCTGTCTTCTCTGGTCAAGTGATGTGACCGTGCTCAATGGCCAGAGGTGCAGTGTGACCTGTCCTAGCCCCCGCCCTGTCGAGCTGTCTCTGGAAGACTCTGGTGAACACCTGATTACTGAGGGTCCCATAGCCTTTTTGGGAGGGATCTCCCAGGACTGTCCAGGAGAGGACTTCTCAGCGGACACACCAGACTGGCTTTGGGTACCAGATGGCATCCAAGGACAACCTTCCCCGACTTCCTTCTTCCTCTGGTTTGGAGTCATCCCTCAGAAGAGCCCTATATGTTGAAGAACTTCTCATCCAGAACATGTAAGGAGCTCATGGGTAGGCAATGGGCAGACACGCATCCTATGTCTGGTTTCCCAGGCACGAGCTCTTCATAAAGTGTGCAATTCATGGCATTTTGAGCAGGAATCCAAGACTTTCTATCGTGTGTGCTAGGGCTAGAATAGAGGTGTCTCAGGAAAGGTGGTCAGATGCAGTCCCAGACCAAGGGCCTTCTAAATCATGACTGTGTAAACCTCCTGAACTTCCCACAGCACCCTCCCCCACCCCAGCAGTAAATCCTGCCTCTTAGGGGGTGGCTTTGCTGCCAGCACTGTTAATATCTATAATTTATAACTACGGTGAGGGCCTGGATCTGGCAGCCACATCTTTCAGCTGAGGACCAGAAGGCAGCATTGAGGATAAATAAAGCACTGGATGCTCAGTCTCCTGGTGGAGTCGAGGATGCAGGGACCAGGGAAACAGCCTGGGCTTTATGCATGTCACAGGCTGCAGCCAGAGAGACCAGGAGGAGAAGGCGGATGAGGGGAGGGGAGTGAGTTCTGGGAAGTCTCGCACTTCTGTGTCTCCCTGGGCCTGGGGCCCATCACTCCCGCACTGGCCCTTACTTTACTGAGCGCTTGGATCAGATGATCCCCACTACCCTTTGGTTGAATCTTCTATGAGCCAGTCTTGCCAGAGATTTCTAACAAGTATGTGTTCCTACAGCATCACAGGCATCCTGGGAGGGCAGGTGGTTGATGCAATTTATAAGAGCATTTTGCTTGATTTCTTAAAAATAGAAAGAAGATTGATCTTCTATCGAGGTATAATTGACATATAACATTCTATTAGTTTCAGGTGTGCAATGTCGTAATTCGATATTTGTATATATTGAGAAATGATCCCCTGCAGCAAGCCTGGTGGACATCTGTCACCACATAGTTACAGAATTTTGTTTCCTTGTGTTGAGGACTCTTTCAGCTACTTTCAAACACACAGTACAGTATTACTAACTATAGTTAATAATGACATCATTTATCACTTATGGGTTCATGGGTCACAAAGTGTTCATCATTAATTTCATGTAGATTGCCAAGACATAAGATTTTGTTTTTACCCTTTTGTCTTGTCTTTCCTTATCAAAGAGGCAGAGGTTCACTGATTTAAAATATCTATTAAGTATCGACACACATAGTCAGGTTTTTTTTTTTGTTTTTTGTTTTTTTAGAAATTATCCAACTGTGGCTCACGCAAGACATTGTAGACCCTCCCTGCTACAAACAAGTATGAACTTCAGAGATGAAGCCAGAGGCAAGCAGAGCAGACCTGAGAGGAGGAGAAAGGGGGGTGGTTAGGGCCCCAGGACTGGGGAAACAAAATATCAGCAGGACATTTTATGTTCCCCACCCAAAGGAAGGAGGGGACCCAGACCTGGTGTTTCCTGAGCTCTTATCTAGCATCTATTGCTAGATAAGTGCAGCCAGGGCAGCAGAAGGCAGCTACGCTTCTTCTGGATGGGATGGGGGTCCTTCCAATGGGACCAGGGAAGCCCTGCACCACAAGCCAGGGCCTAGACCAGTAGTCCTGCAGCAGTGAGTGTAGGGGGGCCAGCTCTCCATCCTGCATAGCCCGATTCCCCTTATCTCCCCTGGCCAGGGTCTTGACCGATCCAACAGTTACCTGGGTGCGGAGGAACCTCTTCAACCCTGTGGAGCTGGGACTGCCCTCTTCCACCCCAGACAGACCCAACCTCACCAAGTGGCCTGACCTGGAAAGTCCCTCTGACCCTGCAGGGTTCTTGAAACTTCCCTCAAATGCCCGGAAATGCCAGTGTTGCCAGGAGGCTATTTGCAATGGCTGGGTGGGCGCCGATTGCACAGGTCCAAGTAGAGCTGGCTTGTGTAGGATGATGTAAACAGGTCTATAGCTGGCAGCCCTGCTCGCGTCCAAACCTCTCCTCCCATGTGTGCCTTGGTTCCATTGTAGCTTCCTGTCTATCCCTGTTGCCTGTAGTTTTTTTTAGTACTTTTTGAAAATTTTATTCACATTCAATTAATTAAATACAGTGTATTATAAGTTTCAGAGGTAGAGGTCAGTGATTGGTCAGTTGCATATAACTCATCACATTACTTACCCTCCTTCATGCCTATCATCCAGTTACGGTGTCCCCTACCTTCCTCCCCTCCAGGAACCCTGTTTGCTTCCCAAGTTAAGAGTCTCTCATGGTTTGTCTCCCTCTCTGATTTCACCTTGTTTTATTTTTCCCTCTCTTCCCTTATAATTCCGTTTTGTTTCTTAAATTCCTCAGATGAGTGACATCATGATAATTGTCTTTCTCTGACTTATTACACTAGTTCCATCCATAGCATTGCAAATGGCAAGATTTCATTTTTTATTTTTTTGATGGCTGAGTAGTATTCCATGTTGTGTGTAGTTTTGTTCAATTATTAGTCCAGGTACCTTGTCCACTCACTGGTGAAACCAAAGCATTTTCCATAGGCTCTTTCTGCCATAGCTTTTCCTCTTCCTACCCTGAGGCAAGGGAAGGTTGGGTATGTGAGCTTGGCCAGCTGGGAGTGCTCTAGAATCCTGTGTCTTTGTGGAGTGAAGCAAGGAGAACATCAAGAGTTGGAGCATACCATCCTAGCAGCAAGTCCCTGTGTTAGGTGACAGGCACTTTCTGGTAGCTTCTTCCCTCCTATTGCTGGGCCAGCTTCTCTGCACCACCCCTTACCTGCTGCATGCTGCCGTGTTGATGGGGTTGGCTATGGTTCTCTCCTGCTGCTTGCTCCCAGCACAGTCCAGTATGTTGACCCTAGTCAGCTGGTTCTGTTGTGATCTGAGCTTGAGCAGTCATCTGGAGGGCCCCTACTCCCACCAGGGGGGGGCAGTATCAGACACTCCATGAGAGTTTTTTGGATGCTCAGGTTCATGGGTGAATGCCATGTACATGCTTATCAGAGAATTTACCCCGAATCTACAAACAAAAATTAAGCTTTCAATGTCTTAGATTTCTGAGTCAGGACAAGCAGTGTTTATGCTTGGGAATGTCTGTTCTTTGTCATGGTTAGTTAGACTATTGCTTGTAGCCTTTCAACACTTCACTTTGTGTTTGACTTCACTTACACAAAAGCCATCCTCCAGCAGCAAGACCAAGATCTGCACAGGTTGTAATTTGAAAATGAGAAGAAAGTTCTAGGATACGGTTAAGTTCAGAGTCCATAGCATGCCTTGGAAATGTGCGTTTCACCAAGTGCAGACTTTCAGATGAGGTTTGGATGGGAGTGTGCTCAGCTTCTGCCTGTCTGTCCTTGAGGCCCAGCTTTAGCCTGTCCATCCACACAGCCTCCAGTCCCAGGGTCACTGCAGCCACTCCTTGATGCAGTAGGGAAGCCAAGCAGGTGAATGAATTCCTTCTTACGCACCATGCTTCTACATCTCTGGAAATCTGGGCTTCACGTCTACAACCTATTTTGGGCCTTTAGTGGTGGAAAAATAGTGAGGTGGTGGTCATCCCAGGAATAGGATGTTCTCAGTACTAATTTAAATTTTTGGAGATTTTCTTTTTTAAAGAAAATTATAGGGAAGGAAATAATACACATGCATTTCCCATCACACAGAATCATTGGGCCAATATTTTACTGTATTTGCTTCCAGTTATTTTGATTGTTTATACTTTCAAAAAGTTACACATTGCCCTTTACCTTTTAATTTTCTTATGAAAAATGCCAAACACATAGAGAAATGGAAACTATACTACAACAAACTTCACATACACAGCTCTCAGACTCATTTAAAAATTTATCTTATTTGCTAGTTTATTTATCACCTATTTTTTTTTTCTGAATGATTGCTTGGAAACACATTGTGCTACTTCATGGTTTCATCATGAATCATTTAAAAATGAGGTTATTTCCTACAGAAAGCACAGTATCATTATCATACCTAAAAATCCTTGTTAATTCCCCAATATCATCTAATATTCAACCCATAGTCAACACTTCCCAGTTGTCCCCAGGACATTTTGTGTCCTTTATTTTTATTGGACCAGGATCCAATCAAGCTTCATGTGTTATATCGGCTGCCACAATGTCCTTTTAGTCAGTTACTTGAAAACACCTTTTTCTTCACTTAACTGATTTATTGAAGACCAGATCAATTGTACACATTACTCTTTTTTTTTCATATTACTCTTTAAAATAAATCAGGCATATTACTCTTTAAAATAAATCAGGCATTATAAAAGAAGCTAAATTCCTCCTTAGTTTATAGAATCTATCCCAATACTCACCTCAAGCCCCAGAAACATCCATTGTATTGTTAGGATATTGTGTATCCTTCCAAGTTTTTAAATACACATTTACATATTATCTATAAACTTGTAAGCCTATGTCCATCTTTTCTTTTTTTTTTTTTTTTGGTTATTTATTTATTTATTTATTTATTTATTTATTTTTATTGGTGTTCAATTTACTAACATACAGAATAACACCCAGTGCCCGTCACCCATTCACTCCCACCCCCCGCCCTCCTCCCCTTCTACCACCCCTAGTTCGTTTCCCAGAGTTAGCAGTCTTTACGTTCTGTCTCCCTTTCTGATATTTCCCACCCATTTCTTCTCCCTTCCCTTATTTTCCCTTTCACTATTATTTATATTCCCCAAATGAATGAGAACATATAATGTTTGTCCTTCTCCGACTGACTTACTTCACTCAGCATAATACCCTCCAGTTCCATCCACGTTGAAGCAAATGGTGGGTATTTGTCATTTCTAATAGCTGAGTAATATTCCATTGTATACATAAACCACATCTTCTTTATCCATTCATCTTTCGATGGACACCGAGGCTCCTTCCACAGTTTGGCTATAGTGGCCATTGCTGCTAGAAACATCGGGGTACAGGTGTCCCGGCGTTTCATTGCATTTGTATCTTTGGGGTAAATCCCCAACAGTGCAATTGCTGGGTCGTAGGGCAGGTATATTTTTAACTGTTTGAGGAACCTCCACACAGTTTTCCAGAGTGGCTGCACCAGTTCACATTCCCACCAACAGTGTAAGAGGGTTCCCTTTTCTCCGCATCCTCTCCAACATTTGTTGTTTCCTGCCTTGTTAATTTTCCCCATTCTCACTGGTGTGAGGTAGTATCTCATTGTAGTTTTGATTTGTCCATCTTTTCTATCCTCTTAGAAATTATATAGTTTTTTAATGTAGATTTTTCATAAATATCACATACTGGGCACAGGATTCCATAGCTTGCTCTCCTCCCTCTCACT
Organism: Canis lupus dingo; assembly: GCF_003254725.2. Lineage (NCBI taxonomy): Eukaryota > Metazoa > Chordata > Mammalia > Carnivora > Canidae > Canis > Canis lupus. The sequence continues at coordinate 1,913,444 of NC_064268.1, forward strand.
AGGTCTTGGAGATGTATTTGGGCTGATGAAGGGTCCATATCCACTGCCATACTGGGGAGTTTTCTATTTCTCCGTGATGGACACTGCTCACACCTGCCTCCCAGAGCACACATCTGTGTCAATCCAGCTGAAACTACTGGGGATAGTCATAGGGCATGCACACGTTTTCTTTTTTTTTTTTTAATTTATTTTTTATTGGTGTTCAATTTACTAACATACAGAATAACACCCAGTGCCCGTCACCCATTCACTCCCACCCCCCGCCCTCCTCCCCTTCTACCACCCCTAGTTCGTTTCCCAGAGTTAGCAGTCTTTACGTTCTGTCTCCCTTTCTGATATTTCCCACACATTTCTTCCCCCTTCCCTTATATTCCCTTTCACTATTATTTATATTCCCCAAATGAATGAGAACATATAATGTTTGTCCTTCTCCGACTGACTTACTTCACTCAGCATAATACCCTCCAGTTCCATCCACGTTGAAGCAAATGGTGGGTATTTGTCATTTCTAATAGCTGAGTAATATTCCATTGTATACATAAACCACATCTTCTTTATCCATTCATCTTTCGTTGGACACCGAGGCTCCTTCCACAGTTTGGCTATCGTGGCCATTGCTGCTATAAACATCGGGGTGCAGGTGTCCCGGCGTTTCATTGCATTTGTATCTTTGGGGTAAATCCCCAACAGTGCAATTGCTGGGTCGTAGGGCAGGTATATTTTTAACTGTTTGAGGAACCTCCACACAGTTTTCCAGAGTGGCTGCACCAGTTCACATTCCCACCAACAGTGTAAGAGGGTTCCCTTTTCTCCACATCCTCTCCAACATTTGTTGTTTCCTGCCTTGTTAATTTTCCCCATTCTCACTGGTGTGAGGTGGTATCTCATTGTAGTTTTGATTTGTATTTCCCTGATGGCAAGTGATGCAGAACATTTTCTCATATGCATGTTGGCCATGTCTATGTCTTCCTCTGTGAGATTTCTGTTCATGTCTTTTGCCCATTTCATGATTGGATTGTTTGTTTCTTTGGTGTTGAGTTTAAGAAGTTCTTTATAGATCTTGGAAACTAGCCCTTTATCTGATATGTCATTTGCAAATATCTTCTCCCATTCTGTAGGTTGTCTTTGAGTTTTGTTGACTGTATCCTTATGCACACGTTTTCTTTAGCAGATCTTGCCCATCAGCCCTCTAGCAGGTACTGTGTAAGCGGACAAGCTCCCCACCTTGTCAGTACTCTATAGAGTCAGATTGGTATATTTTTGCACATCTGATGGAAAGTGAATTTGCATATCCTTGATTAGGAATGAGGTTGAACATTCTCATGCATTTATTAGCAATTTGAATTTGACTTGTGCCTGTTTATTTCCTTTTCTATATGTAATACTTTAAAATACATTCTGAATATGAAATATGGTGTCAATTTTGGCTTTAAAATAATGACAAGATGGGGTGCCTGGCTGGCTCAGTTGGAAGAGCATATGACTTTTGATCTTGAGGTTATCAGTTCAAACCCCACGTTGAATATAGAGATTACTAAAAAAGAAAAAACTTTAAAAGAAAGAATAGTCTCAAAAAATATAAAATAAAGACAAGATAGATAATTTGATATTGATCACTTTGCTGAATAATGACTCAGTTGAAAGCCTCAATGGTGTAAATGAGAACTATGTCTTTCTCCTTTTTAGGGAAGTAAATTGCTGCTGACCACTTTGAGGATGGATTCTCATATTCTCATAGATAAGAAATATAATTACAATATTTCAATTTTTGAGCTGCCAAAGTAATACTTCCTCATTTGTTCTAAAAGAACCAGATCCACCCAAAAAGGAAGGAGAAGTCAGTGGTCATCCTGCCAGTGGTCCATGAGAAGGGGCACAGCACCCCGAGAGCGGGCCCTGGGGAAGCACACACTCCACCCGGACATGCACAGGGGTGACCTGGCCTCTGGCCACATGCACACCATCCACACCAGCCCCAGGAAATGCAAGGAAACTTCTCAGAATGGAAGGGAGGCATTACGGGACACTCCTCATGACCCGAAAGGTGTGTCTGAGTCACGACCAGCCCAAATCACAATGCAGAGTGCACCTTTGCAACATCGGGGCTGAAATGATTAAGGTAGATTAAGTTGTGGAGAGAGATGGGCAAGATGATCCCTATTTCATCACGTGCAAAATGGAAACAATATGACACCGATTTTCGGATTGCTGTGAGGGTAACAGGGGTTAATATTTGGGATGTGGCTGTCAGCACTATACAAAACATGCCATAAATAAAGAAAGAAATCTCTGGAGACCTCTCTTTGCCAGAGGCTACTGGGGAGTATAAGGAGCAGCCTCTCTAACCCGTCCATCAATGTACTACTTAGCTTGAAGGATCGTTGCTAGTTCTGCAGGGATGATGTCATACTCATTTACCCAATTAACATACAGTAGCTGCTCAGTAAAATGTTTAATTTAATTACGGTATATTTCCAAAGACTGGCTTTCCCACAATAGGACCAAGTTCTCTGTCTCTTTGGAGGCTCATGTCAATTGAGCATGTCTTTGAAGAAGTAGATCAATAACTGTATTCTAGTTACATATTCATGAGAACTCAGGGTGAATTCAGAGTGACTTTGGAGATAAGCATTCTGTGCGTGCCGGAGGATAATCACATTACGGAGCTCATAAACCTTTCCCCAAATGCCGGGCCCTCTAGACTGGACTAAAGCTTTGCCTCGGAGCTCAGCTCCGCTGTCATAACAAAATTCGATTAAGGCATAAAGCTGGAAGCCAGGTTGGACAGTAAATTAATTTTTGACCCATAGACATAGCTTGCTTTTCAGCCTGATGGATGCACCACAACCCAGTGGCTGCCAATCCAACAAGAAATAAAAGAATCGCATGTGCCGGTGAGTTTGCTTCCTTTCCCTTGCCTGCCCCCCAGCAGCTGATAGGGTTTGTCTGGTCTTGACTGGAGGTCAAGCATTCTGGCAACTTGGACTGACTCTGTTTAGCTAGTGACTCTAATGTTGCTGGTGGCTCTTCCAGTTAGTTGAATCCGTGGTGAATTAGCCTTGACAGGGAGGGCTAACCAAACTGAATCCCTAGACTTGCTTGCCCCACCAGCCGGCGCCTCGAGCTCCTCCCACAAGTTGAGTTTGGCAATTGCAGAGAATGTTTGGGTCAGGGTCCTGGCAAGAGACCATGGGCACTCTCAGCTGGGATGCCCAAGAAGACAAAGGGACTGTGTACAGATGTGTGGGAGAACCAGTAGTGGGTGGTGGTGCCACCAGGGTCTGGCAGCTAGAGGCTGTCACCATCCCTAAAGTGGAAGGGGAGGCAGGGGTGACATGGCAGCTTGGCTGTAGAAGCCAGAAGCCCTCATCAGGACTGTGCTATGGTGAGGGGGGCTCAGGGAGTGGTGCCGTACCCTGTCTCTGTTCTCCTTCTGATCTGCTGGAGACTGAGGCTGGATCCAGTTGGAGGTGAGGAAGGCCTCCTACGTGTAGGTGGCTGCTATAGAACCATGGCTGTGAACATGAGTCTTAGAGCCTGAAGCCTGGGTTTGCATCCCTGTCTTGCATCTGTGTGATGTTGGGCAGGGTTCCCTTGCCTCTGAAGTAGGGACTGAATAGGCCTCTCCTGGGTTTGGTGAGTATTAGTTGAGGCAATGCATGTAGTACCCCAGGCATGACGACCAGTTCACAGTAAGTGCTCAATAAATGTGCTTGTTGGCATCAATGTCCTTGGCTTCTTTATGAACAGATTCCCATGTACCTGTCTGGGGCTTCCTGCTTGCCTGCCTGAGTCAGCTATGAATTGGAGACACAATCAGCAGACTAGTTACACCTGTGTGTAAATGAGGAGTCAGTGGGTCCTGAGTGAGGCTCTGAAATGGTTTTCAGGAAAGCCAACCGCTTGAAGTGGGGACATGGTTTTGCAACGTCTGCTTTGGTGACTCAGAGGCCTTTGCAGCCTACTCCTTGGCCAGACTGCTGTGTGCGGGATGGGAAAGGTACCTCTGAGGCAGGTTTTCAGAAAGAGGTGGTGTGATGGCATAAATGTCAGGCTTCTGTCTGGATGGGAAAATGCCATCTGTTTCCATACCTGCATGTCAATCCTTCTGTTGGATCCTCTAATGCACATTATTTCCAGCCTTCGAGCCTCTCGGTGCTCAGCTGGCTGCGAGGGTGTCCGTCCTCCTCCATACCAGGCACTGTGCACTGGGGCCAGAATCTTGAGGGTGGCATTTTCATTTTCTTCCTTTGGTGTGTGAACATGCACACCTGTCTCTAACACAAGGCTCTTGGGTAATCCTGGAGCTAGTGCAGCCGTTAACTATTTAAGGCAATTGGAAATATTGGTTAAAAGATGGAATTCAAATGGGCTCAGTTGAGCTGAAGGATGCACATGAGAAGCCATGTGTGGTGCTTGTGAGGTCGAGCTCTGCAGTTGGGCTTCCTGGGGTCAAGTCCGGGCTCTGACCCCACAAGGCATTGGGTGCCTTATTGAGCTGGTTTGTGTTTGCAGTGGTTCACAGGTGATACCTTATGGGCCAGTTACAGGTGTGAAGCCCCAGTAACTCAGGTGAAGCATTGCAGTAGCGCCTGCAGCATGTGGCAGTTAGTAGCTGTGGGCTGCTGTCATTGTTATGGGCACTGGTGCTGTGCACTAGAGTCCTGTTACTCCTGGGGAATCATAGCTTCCTTGGGACATTATGTTCCCACCCAAATGGGAGGGAAGATGATTTCTAGTTAAAAGTGAATCCAAACTATTTCTGGGGACTTGTAACTTTAGAACAGGCATGTTTTGGACATTTTTTTACCTTGAACTGTGGAAGAAATGTACAAGGAGATATGGTATTCGCAGGTTCACGCACATGCCATGGAAGACAGATTCCATATCTGACTCTCTAGATGCAGTCCGGTCCGGGGCCTTCTATTCCATTCTGTCCTGTTTTTATTCTTTTCTCATTTTTTTGCAAAATACTGGGCACAACCCCTTCAACTGATGTAGAGACCTGGTAAGCCACGAGCCACATTTTGCAGGACACTTCTCGAGGAAGTGCCTGCCCGTGATATCGGTCACATGGTGAGAAATTAGGATTGAGGGTCAGGCTGCTCAGTCACAGCCTGAGACTGATGCTCAGTCTGTCTTGGTGAGGAAAGAGAAGCAGACCATGCATAGCTGAGTGTCTCCAACGGACAGCCCTGTTATATTAGATGTGGTTGGCTCTGTGATGCAGGAGTGAGGCAGGCTGCCCTGGGGGACTGAGAGAAAAGAGGTCTCTTTCACTGGGGAAACCCCTCCTCCTTGGGGAGCATAGATCTTAAGTGATTTCACTACACACATGAGAGAGGTAGCTCTGTGGGGTGGTGCCTATGCTTGTTAGCCTGGTCCTGGTGACCAGTCCATAGTGTATACGTGACAAAACATCATGCCGTACACCTTTAAATGTGTACATTTATTTGTCAGCTATATCCCAATACACAAACCAGCCCTCCCTAGGGGATTCCCCTTGTGCCTGCATGTTGGCCACGACACCGTTCTCTGAGTGCTCTCTGTGGTGGCCAGAGCTTGCACACACTGTGGACATGGGGGCAGGTGGGCAGGAGGAAGCCTGCTGTGGCCCAGCTGTACAGGTGCAGGGGGACCCTGCTAGCCTGTAGGTCACTAGCATACCTGGTGCTGCTCCCTCCTCCGTGAAGCAGTCATGTGAACACTACATGTCTCACATCCTGCTGCAGGAGACGCGGTTGACCACTGCCCCACAGCCTTGATCCAGAGGTGAGTTCCTGTACATGTTGCCAGCCACCCCAAAAGCACAGCCTCTTCCTTGCTTCTCTGCCTATAGGCCCCTGGGAGCCCGCTCAGCAGATGCACTGCTAAGAAATGCTGAGACTCAACACCTCCGTGGGGCTGCCAGATAAACCACAGGATGCCAGGTTAAATTTGCATTTCAGAACAACAAATACCTTTTAAGATATCTGCAGGGGATTGAACGGTGGCTTCCCAAAATATAGGTCCATGCCCAAATCCCCAGAATGAGTGAACTGACCTTATTTGGTAAAAGGGTCTTTGCAGATTAATAATTAAGTTATGGATCTCTAGATAAGATCACCCCTGAACATTGGGATGGGCCCTGGATCCAATCATAGGTGTCCTTATAGGAGATGAAGGGAAGGCTGTGTGATGTCAGGATTGGAGCACCGGTGGCCAGCAGCAGTAGGAAGAGGCAGAGAGGATTCTCCCCTGAGCCTCTGGAGCACAGCCCTGCCCCACCTGGCTCTCAGACTTCTGGCCTCCCGAACTGTGCAATAGATCCCTGAAGGTTTTTTTTGCTACCATGTTAGTGGCAAAAGTTGGTTATGGCAGCCCTACACCTTCACAGAGAGTCGGGTTAGTACAGGATTTTTATTCTCAGATGTCTTCAAAAATACTTTAGTTGTGGGAGCTCTGATGTTCTCTTCACTTTTCAGTGCTTCAGAAGAGTGGGCAAACTGTGGCCCGAATCCAGCCTGCTACCTGCGTGAATAACGTTTTCTTGAAACAGCCACACACGCAGCAGCATTTGCTCTGCAGTGGCAGTGTGGCGTGGCGACATAGATAGTATAACTTGCAAGATCTGAAGATATGTGTACTTCCTAGCCCTTTACAGGGAAGTTTGCCGACCCTGCTCCATGTGGGGAATGCATGGTCTCTGATTCCAGCTAATGCGTGCTCTGTCCATGTGAAGGCTAGCAAGAGTCTATCAGAGGATTACAGTGTTTTTTCTATTAACCTCCTCATTTTTAAAGTGAGTGTCTGGTACTTTACTCAAGACCTTGGAGAATCAGACTTAATCCATCTCTTTAGCAGCAAGAGCGAGCTGACTGGGTGAATGGGGCCTGAGGGTCCATACCCCAAGGAGAAAACAAGCCCTTCCCTTGATGAGATGGAGACATGTTGGTGTGGCCTGTTTTTTTTTTTTTTTTTCCATTTGTTTTTATTGAAGTTCGATCTGCCAACATATAGCATAACACCCAGTGCTCATCCCGTCAAGTGCCCCCCTCAGTGCCCATCACCCAGTTATCACATCCCCCCACCCGTCTCCCCTTCCACTACCCATTGTTCCTTTCCCAGAGTTAGGAGTCTCTTATGGTTTGTCTCCTTCCATAATTTTTCCCACTCACTTCCTCTCCTTTCCCTTATAATCCCTTTCACTATTTCTTATATTCCTCGTATGAGTGAAACCATATAATGTTTGTCCTTCTCCGACTGACTTACTTCACTCAGCATAATACTCTTCAGTTCCACCCACGTTGAAGCAAATGGTGGGTGTTCGTCCTTTCTGATGGCTAATATTACAGTGTATACATAGACCACAGCTTCTTTATCCATTCATTTTTCGATGGACACTGAGGCTCCTTCCACAGTTTAGCTATTGTGGACATTGCTGCTATGAACATCGGGGCGCAGGTGTCCCAGCTTTTCACTGAATCTGTATCTTTGGGGCAAATCCCCAGCAGTGCAATTGCTGGGTCGCAGGGCAGGTCTATTTTTAACTCTTTGAGGAACCTCCACACAGTTTTCCAGAGTGGCTGCACCAGTTCACATTCCCACCAACAGTGCAAGAGGGTTCCCCCTTTCTCCACATCCTCTCCAACTTTTGTGGTTTCCTGTCTTGTTAACTTTCACCATTCTCACTGGTGTGAGGTGGTATCTCATTTTGATTTTGATTTGTATTTTCCTGATGGCAAGTGATACAGAGCATTTTCTCATGTGCTTGTTGGCCATGTCTATGTCTTCTTTGGTGAAATTTCTGTTCATGTTTTTTGCCCATTTCATGATTGGATTGTTTGTTTCTTGGGTGTTGAGTTTAATAAGTTCCTTATAGATCTTGGATACTAGCCCTTTATCTGATATGTCATTTGCAAATATCTTCTCCCATTCTGTAAGTTGTCTTTTGGTTTTGTTGATTGTTTTTTTTTTTTTTTTTTTTTGCTGTGCAGAAGCTTTTTATCTTGATTAAGTCCCAGTAGTTCATTTTTTGCTTTTGTTTCTTTTGCCTTCATAGATGTATCTTGCAAGAAGTTGCTGTGGCCAAGTTCAAAAAGGGTATTGCCTGTGTTCTCCTCTAGGATTTTGATGGTCTTGTTGCGGTGGCCTGTTAATGCCCAGTGCCAGGGTCAGCATCCCGCTGCCAGTTCAGCATCGCTCTGTGTGAGAATCTGCTCCCTGCGTGGGCATCTCATGCACCACATGCCCCATGATACACCTCTTCGGGGTGGGGAGTATGTTGCTTGTAAAATGGAAGGTGGAGCCTTTGCAAATGCAACCTTTTCTGGATGATGTCCTGGAACTGCATTGCTTACAAAAAGTATCAGAGATAAACTGGAAAGTGAAATTTCGTGGCTGTTCCCAGCAAGAGGCTGTCTCCACCAGGATCACAGACCAGTTTTGTGTTCGGGAGAAACGTGAGCACCTCCATTTGTAAATTTTGTGCAGATGAGAACTTTTTATTTTTCTAACATCACCTGTAATCCTTTAGTGGCAAGATTTTCAGCTCTGGCTCTAACCAAAAGATGCATTTTTTCCCTTGACGAGCAAGGGCTGCGGGAGGCCCTGAAGTAGACTGGAGGTCTTAATGGTGCTTCGTGGGGGTGATTTTTCCGGCAGGGGCTCTGACGGTGAAGGAGAGAGTGAGGCTGTGAGTGCACACTTGTTGCTCTGGGGCTGTCTGGTTTCTGTGCTTCTGCACCAGGGAGTCTATCCTCTGGTCTCTAGGGAAGATGGTGGCTGCTGATTAGGAGTAATTAGGTGTGTTGTCCATCAGTGACAGACTTTGCTCCAGCGGGGGGTTGTCGAGATGCTGCTCGAGAGCGGGTTCCTGTCTCCTGGGTGCTCAGTGTCACACTGAGAGGGCTCATTACAGAGACAGGTTTGGTAAACTTCTTCTTCTTTTTTTTTTTTTTTTTTGGTGGGGATTGTCATTCTGGCATAGATGCTTCTGCATGGAAGATCTTTTTGTGAGTGTCTGGTAAAGATGTAAGGGATGCTCACTGGGCCGTGTCACGGTGTCAGAGCCTGGAACCTTCCCAGAAACTGATTTGGGAAGAGTGTTCCTGAGCATGTCTGCCCCTCCGCTGAAGCCTGGCTGAGCTGGTCCGTGGTGAGGCCTGCGTCCCCTGTGATTCCAATGTGCAGATAAGTCTGGGATTTTCATAGGGGGTACCTTTCTTTATGGGGACCCATGAAGCCTTGTGGGGCTCAGATCAGACTCACCCTCCGTTTGGAGCACCAATCGGCCCCTGTCCTAGCTTCTCTCTGAGAACTTTCCCTGACCCCCACCCCTCCCAGAGGGTCTGGTAGCTGGAGTGCATGGGCCAGGTGGGCTGCTTGCCTGAACTCCCCGTTTGTCCAGTTTTCTCCTCTGAAAAGAGGAACAAGGACTGGGCTTGCCTGGGAGGCCATCTCAAGGAGTAGGTGAGGCAGCCCACGGAAGCTGCTCCACACACATGGTGGTCTCTTAGCCAGCGTGAGCTGTTTTTATTGCTATTATTTTATAATTATTAGTTATTATTATTATGATTACCAGCCTCTCAGCTTTGCTTGTCATCAGGTGCAGGAAATAATGGCATTAGGAATCCTTGTGAGGTGGAGGGCTGGGCTACTAGATATTCAGAGATTTTAAAGCATCAGTGAACACAAAGGTGGGGCATCCCAGTGAAAGAAAACACAGCCCTTGATTGCTCTGCTCAGAAAACCTGGAGACGAGCATGCCTTCCTGAGGCACGCTGCATGTGGCAGTTACCCACGTGGATCCTGGAATAGGACTGCTTGGGTCAGGGTCTGCTCCTCTACCTACCCACTGTGTGGCACTTGGCAAATTCCCACCCCAGTGGCTCTCAGGCTTGGGGTGGGGGTTCACGATCACCTGGAGGGCATTCTGCCCCAGGCCGCTGGGCCCCACATGCTCTGCCTCCACAGGTCTAGGGTGTGGCCGAGAATTTGCATTTCTGACAAGTTCCCAGTGATGCTACTGCCTTGGTCTGGGGGCTTCCAGTTTGAGAACTGCTGCTGTATACTGTGTATGCTTTAGTGTCCTGCTGATAAGATGGGGTGAAAGATGGGGTGAAGGATATCAGACTTGTCCAAAGTGCCCAGCACGGTGCTTGGCAGATTGTATGTGTTTAGTAAAGGTTTGTTATTATTATCATTAACGCACAGAAGAATTTGGTTTCTTTTTTTTTATAATAAATTTATTTTTTATTGGTGTTCAATTTACCAACATACAGAATAACACCCAGTGCTCATCCCATCAAGTGCCCCCCTCAGTGCCTGTCACCCATTCACCCCCACCCCCCGCCCTCCTCCCCTTCCACCACCCCTAGTTCGTTTCCCAGAGTTAGGAGTCTTTATGTTCTGTCTCCTTTTCTGATATTTCCCACACATTTCTTCTCCCTTCCCTTCTATTCCCTTTCACTATTATTTATATTCCCCAAATGAATGAGAACATATAATGTTTGTCCTTCTCCGACTGACTTACTTCACTCAGCATAATACCCTCCAGTTCCATCCAGGTTTCTGAAAGTGTTTTCAGTTCAAATTGGTGGGCAGGCAGGATGGTTCCATAAGCAGAGAAGCTTGAGCACCTGTCTAAGTGATCTGAATAACACATGCTGTCAGATTCCTTCTCCAGACCTCATGCTGCAACCAGTTCCAGATGGGCTAAGGTCTGATGGTACAAAATAAACTCCTAAACCTATAAAAATGCTGCAAGAGTTTGCAGGGACTTTTTTTCAGAGAGGAAAGTGGGTGTTGCTGGCATGTTTTGTACCAGGAGGAAGGTTGCTGGGGGGCTCAGCGCCCCTCATGAACCCTCTACTGCGTGCAGGCAGGACTGAGAACACACAGGTCTGACTTCGCAAAGCCCCTGGGAGTGGGGCTGCAGAACCATGGAAGCATAGGCTGCAGGTCCTGGCAGGACAGGGCATGCCTGCAGAGGATCCATAGGAGGGCCAGGTTGTGGCCTGGGGGCTTTCAGGGGTGTTGGTGAGGTTCCAGTGGATGCAGAGGAGTACACAGGGTATTCAGGGGGAAGCAGCTCCTGCAGAGGCAGGAATACCAAGGCTGTACCCATGGGTGCCCAGCTTGCCCCAGGTTGCCTGGGACTTGGCTAGCTTTAGTTCTGCAAGCTTCCCATTGGGGAAGGCCCGTCTCAGTCCCAGCATACCAGGGCAGGTGGTCACCCTAGTTCCTGGGCAGGAGCTGGCTGGAATGCGTGCTGGTTGTCGGTGAGCTGAGCGGTTAATGCACGCTCAGTCAGGTCCTTGGTCATGGGGATTTACTGGCCTGTGTTCCAGGAGCAGAAAGACACAGGCTCCCCTGGCCTTGAGGCTGATGGTGTCTTCCAGCTAAGAGGTCAGAGGACCCTAGCTGGGGAAGTGAGGAACTTCTTTGCAGAAAGAAAAGGGATTCCTTGGGTGCACAATGAGTGCTGTTCCCTGAGAGCTTTTTAAAGCCTGAGTCTTTGTACTCATTGCAGCAGAAAGCAACACAGAATGGAACAATGAAGGGTATATATGCTTGTGGACGCATGTGTGAATCCTCCGGTGCAGGACATCATGCTGTACGTTGGCCCTGATGGGATGGGCAGCCTCGGCCAGGCTCTTCCCAATGAGCACCCTGTTTCATGCCTTCTGTCGCTGACCGTAGCTGTCTGGGAAGGTCCAGGTGCAGGAGGGGAGAGCATGGCCTTTCCCATTACTGGTCAGCACGTCTGAACTCTGTACAGTCACCAACTTTCTCAGGGAGGGAGGGCTTAGGACTAAGACTAGTCTCCAAATTGTTTAACTCAGGATGCTCTGCACAAAAGTTGGATGGGATTCGTTTCAGAAGGAATCCCTGATTCTATCGTTGCAAATTTCTCCCCGGGGACTTGTAGGTACCAGGGCAGAATTTTAGTCATTTTTGGGACACCGTGGTGAGTACCATCTGAGAGTGCATCTGTGTGGTGGCCTTGGTGGACACCGAGGGGAGGCCATAGGAAACGGTGTATACCAGGTGAAGAAATGAGCATGTTGTGCAGAGGTGGTCCCCGGATGCTCTAGGTGGCACTTGGTCACATGGTGTTTGGACGGTTGTCTTCCTGGTATCCTGCAATCTTTCTGATTCTGGCAATGGGAACCTCTTGGGTGGGTGCTGCTGCATCTGTGCCTCCTCAGCAACAGGGTCCCGTCTCTCTCCTGCTCTAGTACAAAGGCCGGGTCTTGGGTGCAGGGACCAGGGAGGCGGTGGGTTTAGCCGAGACTTAGCAGTAGCGGTTTTCCTTGTGTTTCAGTTTAGGGCAACTGATGCTAGTTCTCCATTTCAGAGAAGTGAAAGCAAGTGTCCTTAGAGGTGGGCTTCTTTGTGAAAGCATTAAAGAAAAGTGAATTGATTTGAATAAAACCCTTTTTACTCTGAACAGAATGATAGTATGTAGCTAAGGCACAGGTAGTGAAGAACCCACTTGCTGTGGGCTGGGCAGATGGTTGCAGAGCTCAGAGAAGGGGCTAGAGGCTGGAGCCAGGAAAGGAAGGCTTCCTGGAGGAGGTGGGGCTTGTGCTGGGTTTTGAAGATTGGAGAGGAATTGGAATGGTGGGCAAGAATGGAGAAGACGCACATCGGACAGGGGATGGGGGCGGAGCAGGTGCAAAGGCTGAGGAGTGGGGCTGGCCGGCTTGCTCGGAGGGCTGAGGAGGCGGCACTGCTGACTAGGAGGCCCTGGTGGGCTGTGCGAGATCACGTGTGCCCCCAGGGGCTGAGAGGACACCCTGGGCCGCTGCCTCCCAGCTGTGTGTGAGACACAGCACAGGGTATCACTCCCCAAGCCCCTTTCCCCACTCTTGCTCATCTTAATTTACAAATTCCCCCCAGGGCCAGACAAAGCTATGAAATATAATGATTTTGTAAGAGAAAGTCTAATTGCATATACCCTGGCTGATCCCTGAAAGTGCTTGTGGTCATTTTAATAACTACTTTCAAAATACTTTTCAGCTACTAAAATGGATTTCAGAAAGATTGAAGAAATCAGTAATAGAAAAACAATTAGCTGCACTAACACTTTTTCCTTTGGTCCATTTGCTCTAGGTCTTTTTTATTGACATTTTTTTCCCCTTGGCTCAGAGAGCGCGAGCTCACAGGCCGGCGGGGGCCAGGTCCTAATGAGTGAACCAGGCAAGGCATCCATCAGAGATCAGTGCTTAGGGGACCCATGGGGAGCAGTGGGGACCCTGGCTGCCACAGCCCCTTCCCTGTGGGACTTGCTGGGCTTGGTGTTATTGTATCTCTCTGAACCCAAGCCTGCGGCCCAGGCTCAGGGCAACAGAGACAGGATGGGTGGGTCTCCTGGGTCTCCTAAGTCCAGACTGGGTGGACCCAGAGAGGCCAAAGAAATGCAGGGCTGCAGCCAGCCAGCAAGTGCCCTTCAGCTTTTCATGCAATCATATAATAAGATGCTGGGTCAGCCTTCGCTTCCTTCTGTGTTCATCTTTATCCAAATGGTCCTATTTTGCCCAGCCAGCCCCAGCCATGTTTTCAGGCTTTTTTTTTTTTTTTTTTTTTTTGGATATGAAGCTCTTTGCTTCCAGGCATTGCACCTTCTCTGAATGCAATGGAAACACACCATTTTGCAATCTCTTTCCTGGTGTGACTCATTTAGGACTTGGGACTTCCAGTTACGGCATGTGGTGCGTGCATATGCCTCTTGGCTCCTGGGCAGGGCTCCTCCGGGCTGTTCAGGATGTGTGGTTCCTGCCCTGCCAGCTCTGTCTTAATCCCCAGTATGCTCTGCTTTCCAGGCCCAGTGAGATGAAGGTTTGCCCACCACTTGGCAAGGAAGAAAGAACAGTTTGGTCTGATTCTCTTTTTTGGGTGATTGCTTTGGTCCTGGGTATGAGCAAGCGCAGGCACGTGCACACACAGGGACCCATCTGCTTCTCCCTGGAGGATTCCTCTCCCCAGCTTGCTGCTCAGGACTGAGACGCCTCCAGCTGAGCCACACTCAGGGGCAGGCTGCTAGAAGCTCTGGGGAACCAGCCTGCTGAACCCTCCAACGCATGGGGACGGGAGCAGCACTTCCCCGCCTCTCAAATAGTATGGAGCCAGGGAGAACACCCAGGTCCCTGGACATGCAACTATGCGTTTTCTCCCATTTTCTCACCTTGCCTTTCTTTTCTTCTCATTGTTTGCCTCCTGACTGTTGCAGGCATCTGACTGAAGGCATTCAGGGGAAGGTAAATAAATATAAATACATATACTGTTGCATTGTTTGTAACAGTAAGAAAGAAACAATCAAACCTAGAAATATCTTGCATTTTTATTGCTAGAGGATTTGGCTGTACCTTGATTGAAATTTCACACACGTGTTGTTTTGAGTCTTGGAGAGCTGCAGTCTATTCCTGTATCAATCTGGAAAGTTTAGATCGTGCCACAGGAACAAACATTCCCCAGTCTCAGCCACTTATTTCTTATTCAAGCTGTGTACCTCTGCTCACTGTTTTATGTCAGGGACCCAGGCAGGTGTGGCAGCTACCATCTGAAACATCGCTGGCTGCCCTGCCAGGGGAATGTGCGTTTGGAGCATTTGGCACCAGCCACTGAGTCCTCAGGCCCAGAAGGTGGCCCCTGCTGGCTCTGCTCACGGCATATTGGTTAGAGCTGAGCGCACGATCCCACCCGATGCAGGGGCCTGGGGAGTTCAGTCTTCCCTGTGAGTGGAGGGAGCAGAGAGCCAGCCCCTGTGCGAGACGTGGCTGAGAGAGGAGAGTGTGTGTGTGCCCGGGAGGTGCCATCAGAGTAGTGCAGGAGGCCAGGGGTGTTGGGTGCAGAGGCTACGGCTGTCCACTTTAGCATCCAGCAGGAAAGCCGCAGACTGCTGGTCCACAGCTTCCTTGTGCCCAGGCGTTGCAGTCCCCATACGCCTTGGATGGTGCAGCGCACAAACCTCACTGAACTCCAGACATGCAGAGAGGCCTGTGGAGGCAGCTCAGAGACCCTCAGTCTGGCCTCTGTGGGATGCACCTGCCAGGCATGTTCCAAGTGGAGCTGCAGGGACGTGCCTCATGCACACACCCTCGGAATCATATCTACATAAACAAAATACAATGATAGCAATAGCAGAAATTCTTTAAAGGAAATAATTTGTTCCAGAATTCCCATATCTCTTTGGGAACAAAGCAGGATAAGCACTAGACTCGCTTGTGTGAGGATTTTCTGATGTTGGCTGGGGACAAGGATGTCTTCCCTCCCTGTCTGTGTTTCTGGGAGTTGGTGGCTCATCCACTTGGCATGTTCCCTGGGGTGATAAGGGTCAGTCAGAGAAATGTGTGGCGGTCGCACCCCAGGGGAGCTATTCTTGTTCCTTGAAGTGCTGGACTTTGCACTTACTTACATCTGACCTGAAATAATATGGTGTTTTGATGGGATTTTATGTCCAGTCTTTTGATAGATTTTTTTCTTTAACTTCATTTTGGTGATTTCCTTGTTTGCTACTTATGTTTAACTAGAAATCCTTTGAAGGGAGACAAATGAAAGCTTGACTGTATTACACGGCATCACCTCAGGGCAAGGATAATCCATGTAAAATAAAATTCATAGGGAGGCAGCAGCCCCGGCCGCTTAGATCTTGGCTTGCCATTTTAATTCCCTTCAGAAACAGCAAGCCTTTTTTCCTCTGTAACTCCTGAATTCCGTCCCGTGCCTGCAGAGGCGTGGGCATGGCTGGAAAGAGAGTTGAGAGGGAGGTGTGTATGGGGGCGGCTTGAGAAGAGGGAGCAGTTGGCTCAGAGTCCTGGAATGGCCCCGGGAGCTCTCAGAACTACCCATGTGTCAGCGTTTGGCAGCTGCCCAGGGCCGCCTGGACAGCACTGCTCATCTTCCTGCTTTCACTCCTCCCCATCACTAGGGGGCCCTGGCTGCGGCACACGCTGTCCCCCCCCCCCCCCCCCCCCCCGGCGTGCCCTGCAGCCAGGGCCCCCAGGAGCCGAGAGGGTGTCTGTGTGAGGTCTGGGTACTGGGGGTCATGCCCTGGTCTGCAACTCGCGCTCTGTGCCCACATAGGGCTCCTGTAGACATCACATGTGTACTCACCCACCTCTGGAATGATTGTGCCGACGGTCAAGACATTTGTAGGGCTGCCTGGGTGGCTCAGTCATTTAGCATCCGACTCCTGATCTCAGCATGGGTCTTGATCTCAGAGTGGTGAGTCCAAGCTCTGCATCAGGTTTCATGCTGGAGTGTGGAGACTACTTAAAAAAAAGAAAAAAAAGAGAACATTTTTAAAGATTTTATTTATTTATTTGAGAGAGAGACAGAGCAAGTGAGCAAGCAAGCAGAGTAGGGAGGGGCAGAGGGAGAGGGAGAAGCAGACCCGCCCTGCCCCGACGTGGCAGTCCTGGGATCAGGACCTGAGCTGAAGGCAGATGCTTCACCGACTGAGCCACCCAGGCACCCAAAAAGAATATTTCTAAATAAAGGGGAGTAACTGCCTTTGACCCCAATCAACAACCAATCCTGCTTTGTCATTTTCTCTGATGGCTGTTTTTTTCATTTTATATGTATATGTATATTTAAATGTATATATACATTTATAGATCATAAATCTAAAAGAAAAGATATAGTTACATATATATCTATATAGTTTTTTTAAAAAATTTATCTTCCTGACAAAGCCATGGCTGGAGCACTGGGTGCGTCCACGAGGGCTGTCTAGGAGGCATGGACTGGGCTGTGGGAGCCCCTGTGGACGGGCCATGCTGTGTAGTGGAGTCTGGAAGCATCTGGCTCCTGTCTCCCTCCTGGTTATTCTGGGTCCATGACCTGTGGAAAGGAGCACTGTTAATTTTTACTCCAAATGGCGTTTTTATTTCAATCTCTGCTATGTCTTCAACTGTAGGCTCCATGAAGGCCAGGCTTTGGCTGATTCCCCCCTATTTGGGGTCCTGGTGTGAAGGACAGTGTCTAACGTACAGTAGGCGCTCAACACGTGTTTGCTGAATCAACGATCCGTTGTTCCACTGCCTTAAACTCCAGCTGCTATTAACCATGACGGTGCCTGCATAACTGCTGTGGCTGTTCTCACATGGCTGTTGTTGCTGGTCCGTGGCGGGCACCGTCCCCATGAGAGTGTACCCGGCATCCCCAGGGGCCAGCTGTCCCACCATGTGCCATCCGTCACCTCGTGGGGTCTCACGATCCTAGTGATGGGCACCATTGGGACAGAACGGTGGGTGGCAGTCTGAGGCCACTCTCAGGACAACCCTGGGAGCTGGCACTTCACACCCTCTGGGGTCCTGCCTCTTACTCGCCCTGGGACGCGGCTTCCTGGCCTGGGTGCTCTCCTTCAGCAGTGGATGCACCAAGCCTGCACTCCTTCACGTTCATCTCAGTGGGAGGGTTAAAGCTTCAGGCTTGGTGGGTCATGCAGTGGGATGGACAAGAGGGTGCCCCTCTGTGGGGGCAAACCCAGGCCTCCCCTCTCACTGCATCCGAGAGATATCGTGCTGTTCTCTTCCTGGCAAAACTGGTGTCTGATGAGGTCATTATGCCCATGCTTCTGTTGATGTCTTTTGAATGCCGAGATCTTTGTGCAAAAGGGGAGCAGGCCCTGTAGGTTCTGGGGCTGAGACCCAGGCTTGTGCAAGAGAGTGAACGGAGCACAGTGAGCTATGTGGAGAACAAGCACTGAAGAGCACCAGAGTCCTGTGAGGGACAGAGCGAGTGCCTTCTCTGTAAGATAACAGGTGTCTACTCCCCTCTGGGGGGCTCCTTCTGGTGGCCTCGGTGGTGTCAGACCCCTGCCCTGTAGGTGGTGATCACAGTCCTTCTGCCTCCCTGGAGGCAGAGGAAGAGCCAGACGGGGCTGGGCCAGGTGTCCAGAGGCTTGGCATGTTGCCTGCCTGTCGCTGTTCCCAGAGCGTCTCTGTTTTCACCAATGGATTAAGATTTTATACCTGGAACCCAGGACAACCGTGAGATACCCAGGCACACCTGCCTGAGCTTCTTGGTGGGGGCTGCCAAATAGCAGATGACAGACAGGTGTTCTCATCATTAATAAATGGATCAGATGTTCGGGCTGGCAATGCAAGCAGCATATGTGCACTTCAGAAACCTACCCTGGGAGTTTCTATGTTTTTTTTCTCATTGGTTAACACCCTCTTGTCCGGAAGTAGTTTTTATACCTCTGTAAATGCCTGTTTGATATCCAGGACATTCTGTCCACATCATAGAGTCTGGAAGAAAGAGCTTGCAAAAATGGTTTGTATCAAATCATTTATCTGAGATTTGACTATGGGGTTGGTGGACAGGAAGTGTTTCCAACCGATGTTTCAAGGCAAACGTTTCACTGTAAGCACCTGGGGAGCACAAGAATGGCAGCCCTCTGGAAGGCTCTCAAATGCCTTTGCTGAGTCTCCTGAGACGTCCCGGTTTCCCTTCTTGCCTGGTTGTGGCCGGGGAGCCCCCAGCAGGCTGCCAGTAGAGTTGTCTTCCAGCATAACATAGCCCAGGGCTATTTCTGTTGCTTACAACCTGAGAACCTTGCCTAACACACCAGGGAGGAAGAGCGTGATGCTCGATTTCAGATCACTGGAAAATCTGCGGGGAACATGACACATGATGGCTCTGTGACAGCTGTCCTTGTGTTTTCTCCTTGACGTGTAGTGGATGAGCTTGACAAGATGGCTCCGAGGCACAGGTAGGAGTCTGAGGCTTGTTTGAGAGACACAGATGCATCCCTGGGGTCGAATCAGGAGACAGAGACCACACCAATCCTTTCGGCAGAAAATTTCACTCATGTGCAGACATGCTAATCACACAGCAGAGGGGTTGCTGAGTGGCTCACACCCCGAAGGCTGGGGTAAGAATGGCCAGAGACATGGGGGATGGGGCCCTGAGTGGGGTGTGGCTGGCTGCCATTGGCATAATGAGGGGGAGCGCAGGTAAGAGCCAGCTGTTGGTATTGGACTGTCTGGCCTGTAGGGAACAGGTGAGAGGAAATCTCAGGTGCAGCCCCTCCCTCCATCCTTCCTTTGCTTCTAGTGCCCCACTGGCAGCATCGGATGGGGGCTGGGACAGACGGGCGATGTTTTCCCCACAGAGGACATCAGAAGACAATGAGGGGCAGTCATGATACAGTGACATTTAGAACCCAATTTATAAGAAATAAGTTAATAAATGTCAGCCCATGTAATCAGTGGTTACAGAATTGTGGGGACGGTGACCCTTCTTGTCACATTGCCCTTGTGTTTGAGAGCCCCCTGCTGAAGACTGCACATCTGAAACCTGTTCCTGTGTTTTTAAATCACTACTTTTTAAAAAAAATTTTATTTACTTATGATAGTCATACAGAGAGAGAGAGAGGCAGAGACATAGGCAGAGGGAGAAGCAGGCTCCATGCACCGGGAGCCCGATGTGGGATTTGATCCCGGGTCTCGAGGATTGCGCCCTGGGCCAAAGGCAGGCGCCAAACCGCTGCGCCACCCAGGGATCCCTAAATCACTACTTTTTAAAAATCAATCTTCAGAGAATAATTATACAAATACATTTTTTTTAGATTAACTTACTTATTTGAGAGAGAGTGTGAGTTTGGGGAGGGGCACAGGGAGAGGGAGAGAATCCCAAGCAGAATCCCTGCTGAGTGCAGAGCTGGATGGGAGGGCTCAATCCCATGACCCCAAGATCATGACCTGAGCTGAACTCAAGAGCCAGATGCTTAACCAACTGAGCCACCCAGGCCCCTATTCAAATATATTCATTTTGAAATTTTCCACAGTTTAGATATTTCAAACGTTCCCTTTGTTATAGAGAATTTTAGTGTTCCTAGACTCTGTGTTGTGTTTCAGACTTCCCCAGAGAGAATCGCTGTTCGCATAAGCAACTTAATCGCATCCACGGTCTACACTGGCTCTCTCACCTCTTCTGGTGTCTCTACATACCCCCCACTCTCTGCCTCTATTTATTTTTTTAAGATTTTTATTTATTTATTCACGAGACACACACACACACACAACACACACACACACACACAGAGGCAGAGACGCAGGCAGAGAGAGACGCAGGCTCCATGTAGGGAGCCCAACATGGGACTCCATCCCCGGTCTCCAGGATCAGGCCCTGGGCTGAAGGCGGCACTACACCACTGAGCCACCTGGGCTGCGCACACTCTCTGCCTCTAAAGAGACTTTCTATTCTCTCCTATCCTGTACTCTTAACCTGCTCCAACTACCTGCCTCGTAGATGTGGCTGCAGATCGAGCCATCCACACATTTAACCTTTTTATTGATGACAAATTCCATCATGTAGCTCTCACTGCATGCAGATACTTCACAAGACTGCTGGGCAGAAAGTGCATGGTCTCCAACATGGATTTTCAGATTTTTATCCTTCCTTGTTCACAGTAAAAGCAATATCATGTAAAAGGTAATCGAATATCCCCACTTTTCCAGCAAAATTGGGAAGTTGTGTGGCCCTTGAAATGGTTTGGATTTATTGACTGTAATTTGTGCAGTAGCTTTTGTGCAGCTGTGCAAACGAGTGTGGCTCCCTTGCATCGAAAGATCTCCAAAGTTAGGCTCTGTACATGTTTCGGAGCCAAAAATATTCAGGGAGAGAAGAAAATGAGTGTGTCCAGTGGCTGGGACAGTAGCAGAAATCACTGCGTTAAAGGAACTTCTGATTATCATACAGGTTTCAGGACAAAGGGGGACGCTGTGACACTTTTCTAAGAGTGACACACCATCCACACGGTTCCCTTCATAATTCACAAGTGAGCATGGAGCTCTCTTCTGGGCGCTGCTGGAGGGGCTGGGATCCTGCAGAAAGCCAGACAGACTCATGCACACCCCTCAGAATGCATGTTCCAATGGGCAGAGACACATAATCACATGTAATCAAGAAGCAAGCCCATGCAGTCTCTGGGTCTTAGGATGGTTCTGCATTTCTCAACCTGAGCCCCCACAGTATTTCTGGGCGAGGGTTACAGTTTCTTCATGTCCTCGACACACTTGTCCTTTCTTGTTGTTATAACTGTTCCCGTGCATGCAATGCGCTGTCTCGTTGAGGCTTTGAGTTGCATTTGACTAATGACTCAGGATGTCGAGCATCTTCTCATATTTTTGTTGGCCACTTGTTTACTGCATGCTGCTGAAACAAGCACTTTGGAGTGATTACTTTTATTTTATGTGACTCTCATCTCAATTTTTATTTTTTTATTTTATTTTTAAAATATTTATTTGTTTATTCTTTTTAAAGTAGGCTCCACACCCAACATAGAGTGCGAACTCACAACTCTGAGATAAAGAGTCACCTGCTGTACCAACTGAACCAGCCAGGCACCCACCTCCTCTCAATTTTTTTTTTTAAATTTTTTTTTAATTTTTTTTATTTATGATAGTCATACAGAGAGAGAGAGAGAGGCAGAGACATAGGCAGAGGGAGAAGCAGGCTCCATGCACCGGGAGCCCGACGTGGGATTCGATCCCGGGTCTCCAGGATCGCGCCCTGGGCCAAAGGCAGGCGCCAAACCGCTGCGCCACCCAGGGATCCCCTCCTCCTCTCAATTATTAAAAAATGTTTAAAAAGTAGATGTGGCATATTTTAATGGGAAATGTTTTTGGGGAAAATATAGTGTTAAAGAGACCAGGTATATGAGATGGGGAGAGCGTGGCTGGGAGGAAGGTCAAAATTTTGTAAAAGGAGGTCTGGATGGCTTCAGTGAAGAGATGAAATGGGAGCAAAGTCTTGAAGGGTGAGAGAGGTCACCAAGTAGGCATCTGGGAAAAAAGCTTCCTAGGTGGATCAGACAACCAGTGCAAAGGCCTTGAGGTAGGGACTACTGGCTCACTTGGAGAGCAGTGGAAGGCCAGTGTGGCTGAGGCCAGTGAGCAAGAGCAAGTAGCAGGGAATGAGGAGTCATCACAAAGTGCTGTGGAGGCCTAGGGAGGACCTTGGCTTTTTTGTAGACTTGTGATGAAAAGTCATTGGAGGGTTATAAATGGAAGAAGGATGTAAGCTGATTTCCATCTTACAAGGTCCCTCTGGTGAGTGAACTGTGGAGGGAGAGCTGGTGGTGCATAGGCTGGGCAACTGGTCAGCTAACCAAGGATTAGCATCCTACTAATGTTTGATCTGGAAATTCAACCTCACTGACATTCAGACACACATTTGATCTTGTCTTCCATTTTGTATTTGAACCAATTTAGCTTCGTCGTGTTCAAGCTAATTACTGGACTCTGAGCCGGAGATGCCACCTGAGCCTCCTGCAGAGGAAGAAAGGCTCTGCAGGACACAGGAAAGTGTTTCAAGTGTCTGGTGATTCATTTATTTGCAGGAGAAACATGTAGACCAGTTTAAAGGATGAGGAGAGTAGGAATTTGATGGGATGGGTCCTTTAGCTTCACTTGCACTGAAGACTTTTAAGTGGTTTCTGAAAAGCCCTTTTTGATTTGGAACCAGATACAGAATGACAATTTCTCAACAGATACACCCATTCTTTGCAGCATGTGTGGGCTTCCAGCGTCTGGTCCGGTCCTCAGCCAGAAAGATTAGATCCGTCAAGTTAAGAGCTGTCTCCGGTGGCCATCAGTCACCTGTCAGAGATTTCTGATGAGATTTTATTAAATGCACAGTGAGTTACTCCTGCTCAGTGATATTCCTCTGGCTTTCATAGCCCTTTCACTCTCAAAGGTGCCCAGTGGAATCCTGACAGGCTGTCAGACACAGACAAGTCCTACAGAATTGAGAGGATACTTGGTTGCCTATTAACATCCATCTTTCCCTACTCCTGCCAAACACAAGCCCAGTGTTTCTTCAAGTATCCACCACTTTCCCCGGCGGCCCATGTGCATCCAGGTCAGGAGCGAGGGTGCAGCTCCATCAGTCTCAGAGATGCCCGCCTCCCTTGGAGTGGTTGGTCCTGGACAGTGGATGGGATGTCACTGAGGCTGGTAAGAGGTGAGGAAAGACCTGCAGGTGGCATCTAGAAAAGATTTTCCTTTCTCTGGAGTGAGCTTCCAGAGTTACTGCCTCTCTGGCTTCACTTGGATCCAGTCAGGCAAAGTGGACTAGACTGCACCTATCTCGATTCCAGCTCAGGGTGGGTTTGGGATGCAGGAGAACAGAGATAAAGCAAGGCCTTCATGGGGTCTGGCCCTGGATCAAGTCTGCCCTGAAGGCTGATCCACCTCGGCCTGCCTGTTAGGTGAGCTCATGATTTTCTTTTTATGAAGCTAGTGTATTTATTTTTTATTTTTAAAAAAGACTTTATTTATTTATTCATGAGAGACACACAGATAGAGGTAGAGACAGAGGCAGAGGGAGAAGCAGGCTCCTTGTGGGGAGCCTGATGTGGGACTGACTTGATCCCAGGGTTCTGGGATCAAGTCCCAGGACCCTGGGATCATGCCCTGAGCCAAAGGCAGATGCTCAACCACTGAGCTATCCAGGCGCCCTGATGAAGCTGGTTATTTATTTATTTATTTATTTATTTATTTATTTATTTATTTAAAGATTTTATTTATTCATGAGAAACAGAGAGAGAGAGGTAGAGACAGGCAGAGGGAGAAGCAGGCTCCCTGCAGGGAGCCCGACCTGGGACTCAATCCCGGGTCTCCAGGATCATGCCCTGGGCTGAAGGTGGCGCTAAACCACTGAGGCACCCAGACTGCCCTGATGAAGTTGGTTTAAATGGGTTTTGTGTTTCTCGTGGACATGACCTCGCTCTCTCAAGAATTTGGAGAATTATTATTCCTTGTGTATAAAGACCTTCATGTTTCCTGGAGGTGGCTTTAAAGCAATTTGATAAAATGTGATGTTAGGTCAGACATGAATGCTCCATTTATTGAGTGTCAGTGAGGGTCTGCGCTCAAAGGGTAGGCACGTGACATTGAATGAGGCTTAGCACTGATGACTCATGTGCCGTGTGTTCTTTCATGCTTCATTTTGCAGCATGAAAGGAAAAAGAAACCAAAAACCACAGAACCAGGTGGTTTTCAGTTATCTTTTGCTCTTTTCTTTGTGTAAAAACTTTTCTACATTGAATATATATTACAATATCAGTCCGGAAATGTTAGTAATAGATAAATTCAGATGCATTTAAGATGCTTCCTAAACTGGGAAGAATGGAAGGTTGTGTTTCATAGTCTGTTTAACAGACAAGTAGGTGAAGGGATGGTGTGGGTACATTTTAGGTATGAAATTAAAATGCGATCAAAACCTTACTAGTATGGATGGCCTCAGCGGCCTTGTGAAACTGCTAATTTTTATTCATTTGGTGAATGTTCACCCCTTAACTGAAAAATGAGATCTGAGATGTGTTTCAGAGCTATCCACTTTCCACATATTTTTAGTGGTCAGGTGGGAATTGTAAAAAAAAAAAAATCTGTTTTCTGCATTCAGTTTGCTAGAGAAATTACAGCTGAGAAGGACCAGCCCTGAATTCTGTGAATCAAGGGCAAAGGCTTAAAATGCCTGCACTTCAGAAAATTGTGATGATTAGGTCTGGGGCACCTCACCCTGTTGTACGAGTTCCCAAAGAACTCGTTCATTTCACACTGCTCTCTGACCACCCTGGTGTAGGCCTGGCTTGTCTCCCTAAATATGCCCAGGGGAGCTCTGGTTGGAGGCAGGAAAGGAATCAAAGCCCTACAATATGTCAGGCTCCCGGGAAAGAAGTGCCTTAGTGCCTCCATTTCCCAGAGCTGCCAGAGCACAATGTTCTCTAAGCCGCATGGGTTCAGTAACAGCAGATCTTCTATCACCGTTCTGGAGGCCAGAGGGTTAGATTGGGCTCCTTCTGAGGCTGTGAAGGAGAATCCATCCCTCACTTCCTGACCAGTGTCTGCGGGCCTGCCGCCTGCCCTTATGTTCCATGTCCTGTAGGAGCAGCATCCCGAAGTCGGCCTCGTCTCCACCCAGCGCTCTCCCCACGTGTGTCTGCGTCCACATTTCCCCTTTTATGAGACACCAGTCACACTGGATTAGGGCTCACCCTATGCCAGTGGGACCTCATTATAACCATTACCTCTGCCATCGCCCTTATTTCCAAATAAGGTCCCATTCTGAGGCTCTGGCCGGCTAGTAGTCCCCATCAAAGGGCAGGTGGCCTCTTTAAGAAGGGCTTGACTGGAGCCTTCCAGGATTCAACAGGCCCTTGAATCTCTTTGTGAAAAGAAAGCATCTGGGCATTTCGATGCTGGGCATTTCAATGCTGGGCATTTTGGGGGGACGCCATTGGTTCCAAGCAAGTTTCCTCTTAAGCACAGGGTGGGAAGTGATGAGGCATTTCTGGACTGCCTAAAAGACGTGCTTCTTGTGGACATAGGCTTACACTTGGTTTAGATGAACGTGATTTATGGGTTACTCTTATAACCCATTAGAAAGGATCACAGTAAAGAGAAGTCTGGTTATGGAAGGAGTGACCGTGGCTGTAGATTAGTGGGGGCAGGGGCTGATTCTGATTCAGGGGACAATTGGTGATGTCTAGAGACAGTTTAGTTGTCACTGCCAGATGGGGAGGGGGGTGCTATGCACTGAGTGGATGAAGGCCACGGAAAGTGTGGAAGGTCCTGCTGTGTACCCCATAGCTGCTTACAGCAAAGACTCGTTCAGCCCAAATATCAATAATTTGAGGCCAAGAAGGCCAGGATTAGATGCTCGCCTTAAAAACATGAAATCTGCAATGAAATTAGAGAGCGGGATGACGTTTAAGTGGGTGGGGTGAAGAGGGGGTGGTTTGCTAAGGATGGTACAGCCTGGAATCTGGACCATATGAGTTTTTATTTGTGAGCTGAAAAGAGTAATGGAAAGTAGAAATTCTACCTGCAACAGCACTTTGCACCCTTCTAGCTCCAACTACGAGAGGTGTAATTCCCACAGCTCGTACTAAACAAGACCCCAGGCTTTGGCATTATGTCGTATTTGAACCCCACCCCTGCTGTGTACCAGCTGTTTGCTCTTCTGCGAATTATTTCCCTCCCCGTGTCAACTCCCTCTGCATACAGTGGCTGCAGTGCTAGTCAGGAGCAAGCATTTCATGCATACTCACAGTGTTCTAAGTGCCCTAAGTGCATGGACAAGCTATACATAGATGGTCTGTAAACAACCCCTTCAGGTAGGTATTATTATCCTTCACTTTACAGTTAGAGAACCTGAGGTGTGGAGCAGTTATCAAGGTTATCTAGTTAGAAAGCAGCAGAGCTGGTGAGCAGCCATCCAGAGATGAATGGATAGAGATGCAGGGGATGTATGTGATGACATACTGTCCAGCCATGAGAAGGAAGGACATCCTGACATTTGCAACAACATAGACAAGACTTGAGGACATCAAGTCCTCAGTGAGATAAGTCAGAGAGAGAGAAAGACACATACCCAGGATCTCACTTATACAGGTGTGAGATCTGAAAAAGTAGGACTCCTAGAAACAGAGAGAAAAAATTGGGGGGGGGGCAGGGGCTGGAAAGGGAGTTGTTGGTCCAAGGGCACAAGTATTAGCTATAAGATGAGTGAGTTCTAGGATCTAATGCTCAGCCTGGTGACCATAGGTAACAATAGTGTGCAAGTTGCTGAAAGAGTGATTGTAAATGTGGATTGTAAATGTTCTCATCACCAAAAAATGGCAACTATGTGACATGACGAAGGGGTTGCTAACTTCATCCTAATAACCATATTGCAATATTTACATGAATTGAATTATCACACTGCACACCTCAAACTGACACAGTGTCTCCTGTTAACTATATCTCAAGAAAGCTTCTGGGAAAGAAAGCATTTAAATTCTTGCTGAGTCCAGGGCACTGTGGCTTCCAAGCCAGAATCCTAGGTCTCCATGACATGCAGTCTGGCAGCTGTGAGGTCCCGATCTGCCCTCCACGAATGGGAGGTGCAGTTAAGGGAATCCCTGGTTCTGGTTCCCTAGATAATTTTTGGTTTCATGACCAGGTAAATACATTATTTGAAAAAACACTGTTTTCACAGTAAAATACAATTTCACATCATTTTGGCAAGGAAAAGCATTCACCCGGAAGCTTGCTGGAGGTGCAGAATCACAGGCTCCTTGTAAGACCTGATTGAGGAGAACATTTATTTTCACAAAGAGATTCAAGGACCTGTTGAATCCTGGAAGGCTCCAGTCAAGCCCTCCTGAAAGAGGCCACCTGCCCTTTGATGGGGAACCCTGTGCAGTGGGTGAACCACTCTGACCTCCATAGCCCCCTCTGTGGCCCCCTCACACTCTCCTTGCTGTCGTGGCACCTGCGTTTAGTCCTGGCTCTGAGCCAGGTCGTCGCACATGTGCTCATGAATGAGGCCCACCTTGGTGGAAGGGGCCAGTGGCCGATGTCTCTGCTGCTGACTTTGGGAGGAGAACCGTGCATCTTATCTCAGGAAGTGGGAAAGCACGGCTCCACCCTGGCAGCTGTGTTTGTTTTCAAGGAGAGGTGTGTTTGTTGGTGATCACAAAATATTATGATCTCATATGTCCAAACTGATCAAAACTGCAGAAACATTTATTTTCAGATTTATCTGTGGTGCTAATGGCTCCCGTGTCATTAGAGAGCTGTTTCCTGAGACATTGAGAGCGCTTTTTGGATGGGCATGGCCAGCTGTGAGCCCCCAGGAGCATCTGGGCACCTTGGGCTGTCCTTGTGACGTTTCGTTTCTTTTATCCTGGCTGGTCGACAGAATCGAATACTCATAACTGTGGCAGTGGTAACAGGGGTGATTGAGCCAGGTGAGTGAGCTGGGGGTGACCTCCTGACCCTCCATGGCCAGCTGAATGTGCTGGTGATCTCCTGACCCACCCACAGCAGGTCTTTTACTCCAGGCCATTTGTCACAGCAACCCAATGAGATAGATGCTGTCATCACCCTCACTTTACAGAGGAGAAAACTGAGTCATGGGGCAAAAAGCTTGCTTGAGTGGGCAGAGGTGGAATGAGGGGGAACAGTTTGACTCCAATGTCCATGACCTTTTGTTCCCAAATGAAGACGGGTGTTAACTCCTAGCTCCAGGGTCAAAACATGACTGAAATCTGGTTTTTGTAAATCTCCCGAGGTAGCTGTATTAGTCACCTGTTCCCTAAAATCAACACACATTTACTGTCTCATAGTGTCTGAGGGTCAGGCATCCAGGCACAATGTAGCTGGGTCCTCTGGCTTAGAATCTCCCATGAGTTTGTAGTCAGGGTGTCCATTGGGACTGCAGCACCTAGGGCCGTCTGCTTCCCAGCTCGCTAACCTGCTGTGGAGGGTCAGGAGGTCACCCCCAGCTTGGTTATCTGGCTGTTGTCAGGTCAGGAGGTCACCCCCAGCTAGCTCACTTGCTGTAGAGGGTTAGGAGGTCACCCCCCGGTCACTCACCTGGCCATGGGTGCTTCCAGAAATCTTGAGTCTTTGCAGGGGAGGCAGCTTCTTGGTGTTCCCTAGGAAGCTTAGGCTGTGGAGTTATGTCTCACCTATAATCTGCTAGAGTGTGGTGTTGGGTAAGGCTTCTCTCTGTTCTGAGGTTTCTCTGTTGATATTTGGATAATGATAATGCTCTCCTTGTTGTGTTTTGTAGATTAAAATAGATTTGAATAAAAGCCGAGAACAGTACCTACTTACAGATTCAGTACTGGTCAGTTGTTATCCCATTCCTCTTGGGGGACAGAGGCAGACAGGAGAGGGTGTAAGTGGACTTGCCATCTCTTCTGCTGTTAGAAGGGGACTGCTGAGAATATTCTCTGTGTCATTTGAGGCAGGAGGAGGATTTTATGTCATGGAAGTAGGCGTTTTAGTGTTTTGAGGAGATCTAAGTACCTTCCACGTCATGTCTCTAAATCAGATGTTCTTCCAGTTGGTATGGCTTTGCTTGCAGGGCTCGAAAATGCAGCTTGTGTCCCCAGGTGCTTCATATTAGTCACTCAAAGAGCAGGAACACCTTCTAAGCCTGTCTCTCAAGTCCTCTACAGGCACATGGCGCTCTGGCCTCCCACCCCTGCCCTCCACTCTGTACCCTTCTCCGTTCCCCCCATGTCCCTGGGGGGCTGAACCCATTTGCCCATCGCCTCACTGGCACCTTCCTACCAGGCTTTACTGCTGGGAGAGGCTGGGTTCTTCCACTCTTTCCTTCCTGGAGGCAGGTGTTCCCGGCAGTCACATCCCTGCCCTCATCCCCGTGGCTCCACCTTGTCCCCTGTCTCACCAGGCGGGCTCCCCACATGCCCAGGCTGCACCCAGCTCACCCTCTTCTAAACACTTCCCTTCCTAACTGTTTTGACTCCAAGCTGGAGGAGCCATCTGCTTCTAGACAGCACCCGGATTGATGCTGCTCCCTCAGCTCCAGTCATTTGTCTTAGACAAAGGGTAAGAGAAAACAATGCAGAGAGCTGGAATAGTCTCAGGTCTCCGATAGCTTCTTAGAAGGCACCTTAACTGATTAGCAATGAATTCATCCCGTACAAGCAAAGTAAAGGCGAGGCTTTCATTCCCCTTTGCTTCTTATTCCTTAGCCTATTCATGAAGCTCCAGGGACAGAGTGTGCATCTGTGCCACCAGGGTGGTCCTGCTATGGTGTGATAAAAACACACACACCAGAAACCCTTACTTTTTAAAAATGGAATCTCTCAAGGCCAGGAACTAAAGTACACCAGGCCTTGAACCCTTTTCAGAATCAAGCACAATGATGTTGATTTTGTTCATTTTTCCCCATCTTTTCCAAAGTACAAGGGGGCAGAGAAACTCACCTGCAGTGCCATGTGGTTGCCATGACAACCACCAATGTTCCTGTTGGTGCTGCTTCCTTTTTGTATGTGGCAATGAGTCTGGCTCCTTGAAATGTATTTCTGTGAGCCGTCCTGCACAGTTGCCTTTTATGATTATTGCTCAAAATGGAACCAGATGATTATTAAGTTTTGCCAGACATGGAACATTATTTTCAAAGTCTCAAGCAACATCCATCCTCGGATTAAAGTGACAGGCTTAGAAAGTGATCTTTTTAAAAAAAGATTTTATTTATTTATTCATGAGATACACACAGAGAGGCAGAGACACAGAGAGAGGCAGAGAAAGAAGCAGGCTCCCTGTGGGAGCCCCATGCAGAACTTGATCCCAGGATGCTGGGATCATGACCAGACCCACCCACAAGACCCTGTGTGACTGGCTTTTTTTTGCTCGAGCAGCTTCATGTCTTTGCTGTTTTATATAGAAATACTTCCAAGGTCAAAGTCATAAAAACATCATAAGAATGCCTCTCGTGAATCTGTGGTGAGCCTACTGGTTGGGTAGCTCTCTCCTCACCCTCTTTAATAGTTCCCTAGTTAAATTTTAAGATATTAAATTATTTTTCCTGGGAAATAGATATATTTATACTTTCATTAATTTCATGTATTTTTCAGTAATATACTCATCCCTCTGCCCTCAAATGAAATGCAGCCTGCTCAGAGCTGCATTTATGATCCTGAAGAGTTAAACTTCAGAGGCTGAAATAGAAATACTGAAGGTCATTCATGTCCAAGACAGCGAGTGGTACATGATGTGAAACCCATGACATCCCTTATTTCAGCTAACAGCTCCATAACCAGAAGCTGGGATGGGCCTTTGGAAATATATATTTTTTTTCCTGCTAACCCTTTATGTGGAATTTGTGTTCAACAGAACTGCATCCTGATTTATCTCAACAGAGACAGGTGTTGGCAGAAGGCAGCTGGCACAGGGTAGTGGTTAAGAGCCCACACTCTGCAGCCAGGCTGCCCCTATTCAAGTCCGAGTTCAAGTGGATTCAGGCAACCTACTTACCCTGTCTTGTCTCATTTTTCTCTCTATAAAATGGAGCTAATGATTACCTACTTAACAGTCATGTGATCCTTGAATACACCAATGTTTGTCAAATGCCTTATTCTTGAGTCTGAGTAACTGTTATTGAACCATGAGAAGCGTCTGAATATGGTTATGTTAGGAGGACTATATACCGTATCCATTTTCCACAAATATCATCTACAAACATGAGATTTCACATCTAGTTTATATCCTTTCTCTACTTTTCTTTTCTTTTGACCTCAGGAGATCACTAATGATACATAAATGAAGGCATAGAATGGTAATAACTTGTAGTATTTTTCTGAGCACTTGGTATGTGCTAGGCATTGTAGCAAGTATTTGATCAAATTAGGTTATTGGGGCTCCAGAAAATGCCCATGAGATGGATAAGAATTGAGAGAACTAAAGCTCACAGGGAATGTGGCTGATCCAGGATTGCCCAGCTAGTAAGTGGTACAATGAGGATGTGAAATCGGGATTACTGTATCTGCTCCCAGAGTCCCTGTTATTTATTATTACATATATTTCTCTGTTTTGGGGTCAACTCTCTGCTGCCCTAAATCAGTGGATTAACCAACTGCCACCTGTTTACACTTAGAACACAGCTAGCCCACAGTAAGTGCTGGATGTATGGATAATTATTGATCCCTTTCCTTCTGGAAACTTTTACTCAAAAATCTGGGGTCCTTAAATCTCATATCTTGTCATATTCTTAGGTCCACCACCAACCAAGTGAATTTAAGACTAGTTTTCTCACAGGTTCCCATCCTGGTGTTTGGGGGGAGAGAGATTTTAATTGAGGTCCCAGAACTACCACTTGGTAGCCCCATGACCTTAGCCAAGTTATTTAACCCCTAGTGCTCAAGTTCTGAATATGAAAATTAGGATAATGATATTAACTGTATTATAAGATTGTTGTAAATGTTAAAGAGAAAATGTAGGTAAAGAGTTCGACAAGGCAGCTGGTATACAGAGGCATTTAGCAAGTGTTAATTTTTATTCTATTAACATTAGTTGGTTTTTATCAAAAGCCTCTTTGGTGTGGAGCCAGCTAAGTATATGTTGCCCCCTATTTATCTCTGTGTTTCCTAAGAATCTGAGATGATCTGTATTATTTACCTTGAGAGCAGTGGTCTTAGTGATCCTCTGATCAGCACCTTGGACAGTGTGCAAGGCTCCATCCTGCCTGTGGGGCACAATCTCACATTCAGACAAAATTAATGTGATACTTTTAGATAAAAATCAGTTGGCAAATCAGTAAATAAAAAGTATCACGTTAATTTTGTTAGGCAAAAATCACTGATTTGCCTACTGATTTTTATCTTAAACTGGTAGAGTCCACAAGTTGATCTGTTATGAAAACATGACCTTCCCCTATTCATTCTAGTGTCAGGATTAATGATGCCCACTTCAATATCAGCTCCCCAACAGCCTTCAAGATGTCATATTTTAGCAGAGTACCATTTTAGAAAAGAACATACCCATTATCATTCTAGTCATTATCTTCACTGACATTATTATTCCCATTACATTTTAGACACAAATTTTGTCCTAACTTACTGCAGTTGTGTAGTTGTCTTGGAAAATATATTAATATGCTAGTTTTAATTCATGAGTTTATTACTGATCAAGTTACTTTTGGAAAGAAGAGAGAAATTGTGTCAAAGGTAGCTATTTGTGTAATTGCTACATCAAAGAAAAAAATTATTTTCTTTTTTTAAAAAAATAGCCTGTGTAGACTGCCCATCCCCCACCCCTAACTAGCCAAAATTATTCCAGAGAATGTGGATTTCATGAGTTCTCCACTAAACACATGAATCAGTTGTTATTCCTTCATTCATTAGAAGCTCTCATATTGATTGTTCCTTTACTGCCATGCCAGTGAACACATCTTATAGGTGTCGAAGCAATTAATAGCACAAGCAACCCATTACCCAGTCTAATCTGTGTTTGGAACCTACTTTAATGACAGCTTAATGATTCATGTATTAATGTGAAATATGAAATGACTGGATGCCCTTCTATGAGTTGGAACCTTTTTTAAAAAGACTTTATTTATTTATTTGACAGAGAGAGGAAGCCAGGTAGCACAAGTGAAAGGGGTCTGTGTGCGGGGAACAGTAGAAGGAGGGGGAGAGGCAAGCTCCCCTCTAAACAGGGAGCCTGGTGTGGGGCTCAATCCCAGAACCCCGAGATTATGCCCTGAGCCAAAGGCAGACACTTAACCAACTGAGTCACCCAGGTGCCCTGGAACATTTTCTTTTAAGCTTGTAATTCATACTTAATTCTAACATTAAGTGAAACTGCCAGACTGGTATTAATGTTTGAATAAAATGCTGTAGATTAACTGGAATATCCCTTTGTGGAAAACAATTGACTTTACTGGAAATCTCAGTTGAAGCATGCTCTGCATCTTTGTAACACTGGAGAGACCCACTGGAATGTTTATGTATTGAGTCCCTGCTCTGTTTTCTCTGGTTCCCATCTCCCCTTATTGTATGCATGAACTTCCTTCTGTCAAAAATACATACTTCTATGAATTGGGCAGTGATGACTCATCACTAGCCTATCATCCTTATGACTCACTATTTCACTAGCAACCCTTGCCAAAGCAATATGAGAAGAAAAGCAATTAAGAAATACAAAAATAGATAAGAACAATTATCATTATTTGCATTCTACTATTGTTTTTAAATAACAAGCTCAGCAAAAATTATTTATTTTCAAAATTCACATTTCTTATTCATGCAACATTTGAGTGCCTATGGGCATGAACACATGAACACAGGAGAGAAGTGAGAAATATTTCATATGAATTAAACCATGGGAAACATCTTGTGGGGCTCTGAGGAGAAGGCACAATTATATAAATTTTCTTCCTGGCATCAGGCTCCTCTCTGCTCTGATCCCAGCCTATTGCCCCTCACCTCTGCCAATGTGACTGGGCAGACACACTGGCAGAGCCTCTATTTCCTGATAGAGTGGCTTGAGTTTCCACACCTGGAGCTGCCACTCAGGTCACACCTTTTTATAATTCCCACTCCACTCAATTCCATGCAAACCTTGAAGACTTAGATGAAGTTGCATCTTCATTAATTCATATTCAGTCACTCACTTAATGAAAGTGGACTCAATGATTTTTGGCACCAGGCAAGGTGAGAATCAGAAATGAATAGCACCTCTGGGAGGTCACTTCAGTGAGCCATCCTTTTTAGTTTGTGCACACATACTTTCTTTCCATTGAACATGTTGTGTCCAGTTGTCACCTCAGTAAGGCCTTACTCACGTGAGGCCTTGTGATATCACTTATGTTCCACATGTTTCATTTAAACGTTACCTATATCTGTGGATATCTGTGGATATCACTTATGTTCCATATGTTTCATTTAAAACATGTATCTGTGGACTCTGTTATTCCAAGTAGACCATAAACTCCTTGAGGACACAGGCTACCTCTCACGTCTTTTAGAATCTCCCATAGAACTTAATATCTTACCTTTGGAGCAATAAGAGAATCATGTTTATTTGTTAAATCCTGGACTAAATTGGCAGAAAACAGCCCATGCTCTGTCTAGCCTTTTATGGTTTAGTTTTTAAAGGCTTATTTTGGAATAAGTTTAGACTCACATAGGCATTACAAAAATAGTAGAGAGTTCCTGTGTTCTCTACTTACCAAGCTTACCCCAATGACTACACCATTCATAACTATGGTACACTTATCAAAATCAGGAAGTTGATATTGGTACAATACAATCAGCTAGAGCACAGATGTTACCCAAAATTATTTTAATCTGAGTTTTAAATTTTCAGCCTATCTTCATCTTTTCTGTGGGGTCATTTTTACCATTATCCATATACAAATGTTCCTGGGCTTTTGTTTTGTTTTGAGAAGGAAAGCCTCTAAACACCTTTGCTCTCTGCGTGTCTTTCACACTGAAACTTTCCAGTAGAGTGATTTGGAGGTCCTTAGGAGTTGGAGTCAGAGAAGCAGAGCATACAAGGGAGTTGTGCAAAAGTGGCAGTTGAGGCACCAACGTTCCATCCCAACCTGGGATAAATATGCTTACTTATCTTCTTTCTCTTACTTTTGTCCAAACGTAAATTATAGGTACACTTTGTCTTAAGAAGTACTTGAATTACTTTGCTGTCATTGTATGCTGTATTATCTCTTCATTGTAGCTGTAGATCAATATTAAGTCCAAGTTTTCACATTAATTTGGAAACTATAGTCACATCAGCCCCCAGGATGGGCATAGGGGCCAGGTTAGTCTGCACATTAGAGTGAATATTTATTGGATTTGAGAATGTTTACTACTGGTTCAGCTTTATAGAAAATGACAAAATATCCAGCACTCTAGGGTTACATGTTTGAATTGGCTTGTCTTCCTCCAAATGGAGATGATACTGAATAAAATATACTCTACTAGCTTTCTTACATGTTTCCTAGACTATTTAATGAGGGAAAAAATGAAATTATTGGCACAGATGTGCAAGTTATCTTAGAGATACTTTTGCAGAACCATTGGTACACACACAATTTTGCTAGTGTTCTTTGAGAAATAGCCCACCACAAAGCTGCCAACTGATAGTTGATATCCCAAAAGGGGTCTTATCTGATTAGAACAAAGTCCAAGAGGTAAGATGGGTGAGAGCAGCATCCATCCCAAGAAAGGTCAGAATTGGAATCATAGGGGCAGTTTCAATGGAAGTGATAGAAACCTCGTTTGAAAACATTCTGTAGTCTAATTGACAGACCAAACTCTTAGCTTGACTATGGAATTGCAATAAAAGGCATTGAAATAAGATGTGTAACTTTAAACCAGCCACCATATTTTGCCCAAAAGACAGGACTTGGAGATATGCCCTGAAGTGGCTGGCATAGGTGGAAGACAAGAAAATGCCAAGATCAGGAAGATACTTCAGCACTCTGCCTCAATTTACTTTCTACTTTCTTCATGTGTCAAAGCTATGACTTGTGTCAAAATTCTTAATGTCATGATGCAGTGAAACATGTCATAGGTTTCTTATTTTCTGTTACTTGCTTCAGATGAGAGTGGTTTTCAGCCTGATGGTGATGAATGGTGACCAATCAATGGACTTTGACCAGGACAAGTTATTCTGTCAACAGTGGCTACTACCTAAGGCATAATTATCTTTAGCCTCATTACAGGAAGACCTGTACAACATCAACAACAGAATAAAGTCCTTCAGTAGGACAAAGAAGATATAAGGGAGAGATTAGGTCTATCCCAGTAGACACCTCCTGCTTAGCAACCCAAATGGTTATTTCTTAAAGATAATGAGTTTCTCTCATCCCTCTTCATTGAGAAGAAGAACAAAACAAATGCTTGGGACTGGGAAGCAGCTTGGGCTGTTTTCTGTGATCATGCTTTTCTCAAAGATCCTCCTGGCATCAGGATAGAGTTACTGAGAGCCAGGTGGGAACAGCTAATGATGCAGTCATGTCTGGAATCCTCCCTGTTTCAGGGTTGACATGAGAGAGTAAATCAGGCATTTCATTTCCTTGTTGCAGTGGGGAGCAGTGTAATCTCCCACACCTTGTTGCCAGCTGAGGATTGCTTCTGTTGGGTTTTATTATGTCCCAAGGCCTCCAAATGGAAATTGCTAGAAAGCAATTTCAGTAGCCGGCGTTAGCATGAAATGTAGACCTTCAATTAATATTATACTAAGTCTGCTAGCAGAGTTATAAACTGGGATGCTGAGGAAGCAGCCTGCCTTTGGTCTCTATGTTACAACTGAAGTTTGTACCAATAGCTCCTGTGCAGGTGTTTCTAAACAATCCACGCAATTGGAGTCAAAATATTTTTCCCCCCATAATTTGGCCAGGAAACCAATTCTACTAAGTAATATTAAAGAAGCTCAGGGCTTAGAGAATCCTTTACATATGAATACACACAGGGTTAAAAATTATTTTTATTATCTTCAATGTAAAAAACCTAACCATCCCGAGTTTTACCGTATGAGAGGAAATCTGACAGAGTATAATCTAGAGTACGCAGATGCAAGAACAGATTTCCTGGTCTGCACTTCCTGTTCACAAGCTCTGAGGAAGGATGGTTATAGAAGAATGTGCTCATCACATAAGAAACACAACAGCATGGTGTGGTGAGTAGCAGCATTGTCAGTGTTGGGAGCACAACAGGCAGTTGTGGTAGATCCAAGGTGGGGGGGTCCCATGCTGCAGCCTGGGTCCAGCAGGTGTGATTCATGGGGGGATCTGACCGCAGTTGCCAGCTCTTTCAGTGTTTTGGGAGAAGTCAGAAACTCAGATTTTTAAAAATGTGAACTCTTTTGATTTTGGAATATTGGCGGGTAACTCTAATTAAAAAATGAACAACCAGTAAAAAGAAAAACCACAGTATGGACTCATATATCCACAGGCTACATTCAGCTGGTGGGTTGTGTCTTCCATCCATGTGGTAGACATAGCCAAATTAGTTTTGCCCAAAAAGGAAGTTGCCTCAGGGTAGAACAAAAAAAATGATCATGTTTTCTTAATCTTCGGCTGAAGAAAGAGAGTTGACAGGAAGAAACAAGGGGTGATTGGTCTGAGTGCTTGGCGCTTCCCTGGAAGGGGACAAGCCTATTCCAGGAGGAAAGTGTGTCATCAAAGCCTTATTGCTTAGGTGCTTCTTATTTATTTCTTTGCACAAGTTGTGTTCATTTTTTTTCCCTACTAGATGCTGTTCTAAAGAATGGAACTAAATCCTTTTTGGTGAACCCTGAATCCCACTGCATTTCATTTTTTCACAATATCATAAACTAAAGAAGAATGATGATGGCACAGTGTATTTTTAAAATCTGTGTAAAGGGACGCCTGAGTGGCTCAGTGGTTGAGTGTCTGCGTTTGGCTCAGGGTGTCATGGGATCCAGGATTGAGTCCCACATTGGCCTTCCCTGCAGGGAGCTTGCTTCTTCCTTTGCCTGTGTCTTTGCCTCTCTCTCTGTGTCTCTCATGAATAAATAAAGAAATCTTTAAAAAAATCTGGGTAAAAAAATTAAGACATCATGTCCTAGCCCACCTATGCTGGTGATAAGGTGATATCAACCACTGATATGAGATGGAGGGGGGCACTTATCTTAGAATCAGGCTCTTTCACAGGGGCTGTGAAGTGATTCTTTCCTTTCCTCCCATTGATGTGATATTTTATGGTTGTTCTGAATCAGGTATGTTCTCCTGTCATGTCTTCTCAGGCAGGGTCTGGATGAGTGCTGTCTGATAGAAATAGCAAGAGCCTCAAATGTGAGCCATAAATATAACTTTAAATTTTCTAGTAGCCACATTACAGAATGTAAGGACAAATAGGTGAAATTAATTTGAAGAATATATTTTTATTGAACCGATCCAAACTTAAGTATTTTCACTTCACTATGAAGTCAATATAAAATAGTCAATACTTTATCCACCCCCCCCCCCATTTTTTTGTTTTGCAGTAAGTCTTGAAAATCTGGTGTGTCCTTGACACCTAGAACACGTTTCGCTCAGGACTGGCCACAGTGTTAGTGTTTGGTAGGGACAGGTCCCTGGCAGCCACCACGGTAGACAGCAGAGATTCACGCGGGATTCATGCTGCACTGGACTGAGCTCCACATTGTGCTGGGTCCTAGGAAGTCTGTATGCAAATGTTTTGCCATTAAGGACTTTGTAGTTGAGGGCACCTGGGTGGCTCAGTCAGTGAAGTGTCTGCCTTCAGCTCAGGTCAGGGGATCAAGTCCCCTTTGGGCTCCCTGCTCAGTGAGAAGTCTCCTTCTCCCACTCCCTCCCCGATGCCCTTCCCCTATCTCATGCGCATACTCTCTCAAGTAAATAAATAAAACCTTAAAAAGAAAAGGACATTGTAGTCATGTGGGATTTGTTTTTGTTTTAATTACAAATGAAACAGTTGGAAATAATGCTAAATAGATACAACTTAGTCCCAAGAATCCCTTCCTGCCAAACCCGCTTCTCCCACTTGCTCATGAGACAAATGCACACACAGGAGCCGGAACACATGCCCTGGAGGGCAGGGTGGTCACAGCCCTGAGGTCAGGCCCGCCCGGTGACAGGCCATCACTCTCTCTGCCACCACCATGTGTACTGAGGACGCAGCAAGCAGAGCGAGCCTGGCACAGGCCGCAGATCACACAGATTTATTCTAGGAGACTAGTTTATGACTGAGGGAAATGCTCCCAGTGTTTTAAGTTTTCAAACAGTGGATACAATATGACCTTAATTTTTATGAAAAGGCGTACTAATATGTAGGTATCTGGAGACACACAACTGGTATTAAGTACAATTTAATATTAAGAATGATGTCGGGATCCCTGGGTGGCGCAGCGGTTTGGCGCCTGCCTTTGGCCCAGGGCGCGATCCTGGAGACCCGGGATCGAATCCCACGTCGGGCTCCCTGCATGGAGCCTGCTTCTCCCTCTGCCTGTGTCTCTGCCTCTCTCTCTCTCTCTCTCTCTCTGTGACTATCATAAATAAATAAAAAAAATTTAAAAAAAAAGAATGATGTCACCAAGTGGGGGGGAAATACAGCTTACCTTTTTTTCCTATTATTTTTCTAGATTTCATTTTTGTTTATAATGAAATTTATCATTTTATTTTTTTAAGATTTTATTTATTTGTTCATGAGAGGTACAGAGAGGCAGAGACAGAAGAGGCAGTACAGAGGGAGAAGCAGGCTCCCTGCGAAGAGCCTGATGTGGGACTCGATCTCAGGACCTTGGGATCATGACCTGCTCCAAAGGCAGGTGCTCAACCACAGAGCTACCCAGGCACCCTGAAATTTATCATTTTCAAAAGAAAACTTGTTATATATGCTTTAGTGCCCTTGTTCTAGCTTACTATCTACAGGTAGGTCTTCAAAGAAAAACAAGTTATTTCTTCATTTTTCAAGCATATGGAACATCTCCAATTCGAACAGTGATACCCCTTAGTGTGTGTATCAGATTTTAGAATTTTCAGAATGGCTTCACATATCTTGTCTCATTCAGGGCCCGAGACCACGAAGGATTTCGAACATAGAGAATGGACTTGGCGAGCGGTCACTCTGTGGGTCTAGTGCATCAGTCCCGGCCTTCTGCTAGGGGCCCATTCCAAGGACAGCTGTGTTTATCAGAACCTTTGCGGTGCCCCTGTAGTCTGAGTGGTTTGTCTGATGCCCCTGGGCAGTGCTCTTGGCACCCCTGTGGAGTGGAAGGCCCTTCTCTGGCAGGGCTGCCTGGCGTGTCAAGGCTGGGTGTGCTGGCTTGAACGGTCTCCTCCAAAAACTCAGGTTCACCAGAACCTATGAATGGGAACTTATCTGGAAATGGGGTCTTTGCAGGTACAATGAGTTAAGACGGAATTGTACTGAAGTGGGGTTGGCCCTGAATCCCCCTGACACTGAAATCCCTGAGGTCCCTATGAGGAGAGATACAGAGACACGCAAGGGAGGATGCCTGGTGAGGGTGCAGACAGGGGTCCGAGCGAATCAGCTGCAAGGACTGCAGAGAGCCAGCAGGAAGGGGCAAGCAGAGGGTAGGGAGCAGGACCCGGCAGACCTTGTCTTGGACTTCGGCCTCCAGAACTGACTGCATAGACTTCTGTGGAGGCCGCCCGGTTGGTGGTACTCTGTTCCAGTTGTGGTGCTAATGTACGGAGAAGCAATGCCTCCTGAGCTGGGCTGAGTGCCTGGTTCCCTCTGCTGGCACTGCCAGGTGCCTCTGGGGGAGGGGAGCCCAGGAGACTTAAGGATATCTACGATATGGTGTGGCAAAGCTAGAAGAACTGAAATGGAGAGTTGAGGTACCCCATCCATTAGAGACCGCAGGACACAGCTGCCACCCTGGGAGCAGAGGACAAAGGGAAGCATCACCAGAATCTGGAGGATGGGCCGTCTCAGCATCTGGCCCCCTAGAAAATGGGGGGCACTGAGTGGGGGCCTCCAGGCCAGTCGTATGGAGCCAGTGCACAGATTTTCCAGGGAGTGTCGCACCACCAGGGAGGCCCATGGCTACCTGAGCTGGAGCTGCTGTGGCAGGAAGGAACCTGGGCAGTGGGAGCTCCACCTGCTGCCTCCTGCCATTGCCCCGGCAGCCAGGGGTCTGGAAAATGTAGTTCCCCATCTTCCAGCCCGAGCCCTGCAGCCCAAGCTGGAGCAGAGCATCAGAGAATCAGTGTGGGGTGCAGAGACCAGAGGTGGACAACCCGCACAGAGGTTCTCATGTCTCCACCCAAATCCTGAGGGATGGAGAGGTGAATGTGTCGGCTCCACTCTGTATCTGAAGGAAGTGTGCACCTCCGAGAGCCCTCTCTGCACATCTGTCATGGATCAAGGTTAGAAGATCAAATGCTGGATTCATAGCAATGTTGAGTTAGTGGATTAATGAAGAATAATGACAATGCAGAGTGTGATTTTCCATGTATATGTGAAGCATCCTTATAAATCAGGTTTGCTCCTACTTAAAACAGAAAGGCTGTCTTCTTTTGGAATAAAAAAAAATCCCCTTGGAAACCTGGGGTCTCCTTGGATGAGATTCACTGTCTCTGACATTAAAGAGCATTCAAACCAGCTCATGTCTGGAGCCCCGGGGAAGCGAGTGGAGGAGCATCTTGTGCAGGCTGTGACTTGTGATGCTCACCTCTGGCTATGGGTGTTGGGATATGATTGTCCTGCAGGGGAAGTCCTTTTTGATAAGAGTGGGATCATTCCTTCCATAATTCTTTGAAACTGTGTAGTTCAGGGACTCCTCCTTAGCCTCCACACTCTTTTCTCAAATTCAATTTGCTAGTTTCTTTTTTCCACAACAGGATTATGTGCGTTTTCAAAAGCAAGGGATTAAGCAGATACTCTGATAAAAATGCACAGTTGAGGGAGTCAGTTGGGAGTTTAAGTGGGGTGCCTGAGGTGGGAGACCTGCTCTGGGGAGCATGTGCACACGATGGGGGCTCTGCCCAGCTCCAGGCCCCCATCTCCTCCTCCCTCCCGTCCCCTAATCCCTGTGGGGCTGCCCACACCTCCCTGGTCTCCCATAGCCCATTCCCCCCTTGCCCTCCTCATCTTAGGGTCATTTGTTAGGCCCTGCTACCTCCTGATCTTAACCCCTCACTGCTTTCCATCAACCTTTGAATAAAACCCAAACTCCCACCAGAGCCCGTACATGCCACCTTACCTGGTGTGTGTTCTTTGCTTTTTCTATCCTGGTGTGCTCCGTCTTTGGCCCTAGAATGCCTTCCATGAGACATCTACATGGTTTGCTCCTTCTTCTCATTAGGTCTCTGCTTAGATGTCACCTGAAACCTTCTCTAACCTCATTTTTTTTTTTTTTAAGATTTTTATTTATTTATGATAGTCACAGAGAGAGAGAGAGAGAGAGAGGCAGAGACACAGGCAGAGGGAGAAGCAGGCTCCATACACCGGGAGCCTGACGTGGGATTCGATCCCGCGTCTCCAGGATCGCGCCCTGGGCCAAAGGCAGGCGCCAAACCGCTGCGCCACCCAGGGATCCCTCTAACCTCATTTTCTAGAAATCTCGGTTTCCTGCTTTTTTTCTCTACATATACAATGCTATGTAGAAAAATAAAGAAACAAATAATATACAAACTATATATATCCAGAATATAATAGAATATATAGTACTCCAAGAAGCTCTGTAATTATTGGGATTTTTATGAATGAATTAGCACGGCTGTGTTCCAATAAAGCTTTATCCCTGAAAAACAGGAGGCAGGCTGGATGTGACATGCAGGCCATACTTTGCTGACGCCTGCTGCAGAAGGCCACCGATTGTTGACACCCATCCCCAGAGGGTCTGCAGAGCCTCAGGCACGTCCTAGGTTTACCCTCAGTCTCTACCTGCCCAGATCCCTGCCACCTACTTCCTTCCACATCCCCCGCCACTGCAGCTACACAGCAGTGGCCACCACCACCCCCATCCCCTGTCAATATACATAAGAAGGATGAGAGGGAGAAGTCAAGTCTGAGAGCCTAGCCAGTACAGTATGTGGAGCCGTGGGAAACAGATCTTTCTGGGTGCTCAGCTACTTAGGCCTGCAGCAGATCTGCAATGCTTGTGACTCGCTGTATCAATGCAAATCCTGCAAAATCTGTTTTGCCACTTTAGAAAACATGCTTGCTTATTATAGCTCAGACATTCAAGAACTACAGGGTGGAGACTCTGGTGAGCAGGGTGTCTCAGAGGAATGCTGTGTACAACACGGTACTGATGCAGGGGCAGGGGCAGCCGGGGCTGAGGGTGGCAGGGTATAGGAGGGAGAGCACTGAATGCATGGGTGGAGGTCTGGGTTCGGAAGAGGGTCAACCATATGTTTACTTCTCCAGAAATGAGGAAGGGCAGTCCTGATCAAAGACAAAATCGTACATGTTTATGGCTAATTGTGACCATTTGAAAACACAGACCTGGGGCTGTCAAATTTTTAGTTTTCTTTTTTTTTTTTTTTTCACCAGAAAGTGTAAGTCATCGTTTTTATGTAAAATTTCCTATTTTTAGGGGCATTTAGTTGGCTCAGTTGGTTAAGCATCTGACTGTCAATCTCAGTGGTGAGTTCAAACCCCACATTGGGCTTCATGCTGGGCATGGAGCCTACTTTAAAAAATAAAAATAAAAAAAATGTAAAATTTCCTATTTTTAATTTTTTTAAATTTATTTATGATAGTCACACACACACAGA
This sequence comes from Canis lupus dingo, assembly GCF_003254725.2. Lineage (NCBI taxonomy): Eukaryota > Metazoa > Chordata > Mammalia > Carnivora > Canidae > Canis > Canis lupus. The sequence goes on from NC_064268.1 coordinate 1,956,920, forward strand.
GAGAGAGAGAGAGAGAGAGAGGCAGAGACATAGGCAGAGGGAGAAGCAGGCTCCATGCACTGGGAACTCGATGTGGGATTCGATCCTGGGTCTCCAGGATCGCGCCCTGGGCCAAAGGCAGGCGCTAAACCGCTGCACCACCCAGGGATCCCCAATTTCCTATTTTTAAATGTTGATAACTACTTAGATATCTTGGGGCCACATAAAACATTGTGGATCAAATCCAGTCACATGCCGCCATTCCGTGTAATTTCCCTCATCCAGCCCCATGAAAGATAGAAAAAAAACTCATTTTTTTTCACATTGAGGGATTCTACAGACATGCACTTTGATTTTGTCAGCTTTTGGGGGTGCAGAAATCCTGCATGAATGAAAACAGAAGTAGCAAATTTGTTGACAGTTCCACCCGGAGAGACAGAGCAAGAGCAAGAGCGAGCATGCTTTTAACTGGCAAGGGGCCCACTCCAAGCAAAAGGAGCAATTTTTAAAAATGACCTTGGTTTAGTTCTAGGCACTGATGTAGCCCTTAATGACTTCTGCATGCTAGACAGAGAGGCAATCTCATTTCCTCCCATCAGAAGAAATCAGATGCTTGCTCTGGTCCCTGGGGCTGATAAATTTATTGATAGGGAAAGATTTCCTTTTGTGGCTTGAGATGCTGCATATGTCCAGACTGGTTAGAGAATTCTACATGGGGAGATCGGAGACTTCCATTTATTTTCTTTCTAATATGTGCCAGGATCTTTCATGTGGGCTGGTTATTTCAATCTTCCCAACAACCCTGCAAGGGTATGGGTCATAGTGCTCATTTCTACAGGTGAGATTAAATAATTTGCTGATAGCACACAGCTAGCCAATGGGAGAGCTGGGGGTTTCCACAGCTGAGTCTCAACTGGTCTTTTCTAGAGCTTTGCTGACCTTGTACTTTAACCTGATACAATCGCCTTCTTCCCAGCACTGAACCTCATGTCCTGCACTGCCAGTGACAAAATGGGATTCATGCAATGTAAGTTCCACTTGGAATGTCAGCTACAGAGGCAGGAAGTAAAGCTTTTGGGGGCAAAGCCCATAAGATACATCATGGCCTCGTAGCTGCTCAGAGAGTATTCCACTGGGCAAATCCCAGAGTTTGCAGATATCAAGCCCCAGTTCACATTGTGTGAAGCTATAGCTGGGAATTGAATGCCTGGTGGCACCGTTGTCTGGTCCCAGGATCCCATCCAGTACACCACACTGCCCTGTCGTCCTGCCTGCTGGTTGACCTGCATTTGCCAGACTCTCTCAGTCTCCTTGTTTCTTGTATCCTTGACACTTCTGAATAGTGTTGGCCAAACCTCTGATGGCATTCCCCCCAATTTGGGTTTGTTTGATGCTTTCTCATGATTAGACTGGGGCTATAGATTCTGGGAAAAAAATGCCACAGGAAAAAAAGTACCATGTCTCATTGGTGATGTTGGTCTTACTGTCTCGGTCAAGGTGGTGTCTGCCAGGTTTCTCCACTACAGATGCTCTTCTTCTCCCCCCATATTCTAGTCTTGGAAAGCAGGTCACAGAGTCTAGCCCACATGCAAGAGGAGTGGAATTATGTTCTATGTACTGGAATTTTATTTGATTTAACTTGAATTTAAAATGAAACTGCCAGTTTGACATCTACCATATTGTACTATGCAGACTTAGAGAAGCTTGTGAGCTAGGGCTCTAGTACCGGGGCTTGCTGGAGGGTAATGATTGAACAGCTCAGTCAATCCATAAATGCCTCAAAGAAATAAAGTCCAGATGCTATCATATAATTGAGGTATGATGGTGAATGGTTTTGTTTTGTTTGTTTGGTTTGGTTTGGTTTGATGCTAAACTAGGACCCCTAAGCCCTTCTGGAAACTGTCCCCAGAGGATTCATAAAATCAGACGAAAGTATGGTCTTCCTTCCTGAGCTTCTATTTTGGGATAGATTGAGCCAATTGTTGTAATATATAGGGATTGAAAATGCCAGCCTATTCTGGATTCATATGCATTTCAGAAGGCAATAACCACAGGATGATGGGTTTTTTTTCACCCGAAATAATATGAAAGCGGGTGACAGTGTCCCCCTCTAATCTCCACAATCCAGTCTGTCTTAGTCTGTCTCATTCTCATACCTACCCCTGGTTCTGTCTTATAATTGCCCTGTGCCTCAATTTTCCCATCTACAAAATGGGGACAAAAATAGTGACCCACTTCAGGGCTTGCTGCAAGCAATCAGTGGGTTAGTCTATATGATAGTTGCTGGATCAGCACCTGGTGCCACATTAGTCACTATTCCTGTGGTCCTAGCGTCACCGTTTATACCACTCCACTGGACCATTGCCATTGGCCTCACCAAGACACACTATTGATTAATATGTTCAAGGCATTTCATTCCACTAAATGTAATTTTAAAAGGATCTTTTTATCACTATTATGAAATGAAAGCCCATATTGCTTATCATGTATTTAATCTGACTGGAGAGGTATAAAATAAAAAGAAGACAATTTTTGAAGTTGTGTATGCCCATGGCTCAGAGCCTATGGCCCACTTTCTATTTGTAGATGAGATGAGCCAGGAGCTAAGCACCTACTGAGACTCCTTGCAGGAGAATTTCAAGAGCTGGAGGACAGTAGTAACTTTGTAGGGATATGAGTCAGTTGTTTAAAATGCCAGGTCCATGCACCACCTAAAATTGTCAAAGAAACATGCTTGGTTTGGGAAAAGGTTTGCTAAGTGACTGCGGGTGGATTTGCCAACTCACTCCCAGCCTTTACCTGAGTCAGAGCCTGTGGAAAGCAGCAGCCCTGCAGATACTGCCAAGCTTGTATCCAGACGGAGCAAAGACGACCAGGGCTGCTGTCTGGACTCCAGGCTTTGCTTCGATGCTCCCAAGCCCCTGGATTGTGTTGAGTTATAGCTGTCTTTGCATATCCACGGTGGGCATACTTGCTTGCAATTGAGGATACAGGCAGATCCTTGCAAGAGCAGGATGTGGTTCACTTAAGATGAGAAGCAGGGCTTCATCTTACTCTCTTTCTTTCTCTTTTAATTAATTTATTTGAGAGAGAGAGAGAGAGAGAGAGAGAGAGAATGCACACAAGCAGGGGGGAGGGGGATAGGAAGAAGCAGATTCCTTGCTAAGCAGGGAGCTCGATGCGGGGCTCAATCCCAAGACCCTGAGATCATGACCTGAGTCAAAGGGAGATGATGCTTCACTGACTGAGCCACCCAGATGCCCCCACCTTACTCATTTTAAAATAAGCTTTGAGTTAAAGCAATTTGGATATTTGAGTTCAGAGAATCAAAACAAGTAGCATCTAATCTTTGATTCAGACACCACTCTGCCCGCAGATGAGACAGTTCCATTTAAGAGCTGGGCATTGGCTGTTCATGAGGAGGGGACTGGGAAGCTCAGAGTCTCCTGTGGAAGGGAGCCTGCCTGAGGTCCCGTCAATGGAGAGGTGAGGATAGATTGGTGCACAAACTGTTGAGCAGAGCTGGCAAAGTACAGCCTATGACCCTCCAACAGGTCTCTTAGTTGCCAACTTTTTAAAAGCTGGGTAAGTTTCACATCAAACTATTGGTTTCTGGGGATGCCTGGGTGGCTCAGTGGTTGAGCATCTGACTTTGGCTCAGGTTGGGATCCTGAGGTCCTGGGATTGAGTCTTACATCAGGCTCCCCACAGGGGTCCTGCTTCTCCCTCTGCCTATGTCTCTGCCCCTCTCTGTGTAAATAAATAAATAAATAAATAAATCTTAAAAAAAAAACTATTGGTTTCTAATTTCTCTTCAAAAAAAGATGTGGCGATGCTTGCCCATGTTTACTGTTGGCAAGGGTCAGCTGGGGCTGGGTAATGGGGCCTTTCTTTAGAGGGCAGACCCCCTTCTCTCTGCCCCAATTCCAACCACCACCACTAGTCTTCAGCTTTGGGCTGCTTCATGTGCTCATGTAGCTTCTAGGCTTCTAGAGGCATCTGGTTTGAAGTCTTCCCTGTAAGGTCATGTCTGCCAGAACCTCTGAAGCCATTGCCCCTTGACTTCTAGAAGAGGGGAGCTATGACTTTAGTGAGCTTTGCTGTCTTCATACAAATGAAAGATGCCACTATGCCCCACTGGCATGGCCTGTGTGAGGGAGAATGGTGGGTGTCACATGTTAGTGAGAGTGTGGGGATACAGGACTCCCAATAATCCTTGCTGTCCCAAACTGTGGCAGTTTGTACAAAACCTAAGTGCATGCAGAGGCCATGGTCCAGTGGCTCCATCCCTAGACAAGTACTGTTCAGGAGATTTACACATCCACAAAAAGACATGTTCCAAGAATGTTCTTTGTAGCATTATTTTCAAAGGCTCCAGATTGGAGTCAACTTCAGTGTTCAACAATAGTTGGATACGAATAAACAAATTTTGGAATATTTATGTTACAGATGAAGTGATGAAGTAGTGCAAGCTGCTATTTCACACTCATGGATTACTGTTGGACAAAATATTGACAAAAATTTCCAGACACCAAGAAGATGTTTCTATTCCATTCCCATAGAGCTAATGAAGAGGAATAATGAATTTGTGGAACTAGAAGTCACATCACTGGTTACTTTTCGGAGGGTCTTGACAGGGAGGAGGCAGGAGAGAAATTCAGGGTTGTTGGAAATGTTCTATTTCTTGATCTGGGTTATGATCATGCTGATGTGCACACTTCATAAAAATGAGCAGAGTTGCATGCCTATGATTTGTGCACTTTTGTGTATGTGCTCTGTTTTAATCTAAAAGGTTAACTTGAGGGGCACCTGGGTGGCTCAGTTGTTGAGCATTTGCCTTTGGCTTGGGTCATGATCCCGGGGTCCTGGGATCAAGTCCCACATCAGGCTCCCCACAGGGAGCCTGCTTCTCCCTCTGCCTGTGTCTCTGCCTCTGTCTCTCTCAGTGTCTCAAATAAATAAATAAATAAATAAATAAATAAATAAATAAGTTAATTTAAAGATACCTGAAAACTGTGGAAAATGAATTGGATCTGTTTCCTGTGTTTTCATATGGTCTGTTTTCAGATATACCACATTATGAATGGAAAATAGGTGTGAATCTAAAGCTAAGGACATATTTTCCCTCCCCCCCTGGAGGGCCCTGAGTCATAAGGCAGAGTCTGTAGATATTAATTGAAGTAATCTGTCCTTGGGGAGAGAAAAGTCTGTCTTACTGAGTCAATGGCAGGATAATATGGAGAGTTCCTTAATTCATCTGAATTTGCAGCCTAACCCTGCCTCATTGGGCCAAATTGTAGAAGCACCATTTTCATTTGTTTATGTAACTCAAGTTTGCTGTGATCGAGAATTTGAGATTTTGATGGAGGAAGGCCCCTGGGTGGAGGGAGAGAACAGAGCCCTGAAGCTCTCAAGGCAGGGGCGCCATGTTGTAACAATACTGATAAATCATCTCTTGAAAAAGCAAATGCTCTTTTTAAAAGGCACTTAAATATTTTATGTTGCTGTGTTATTTGTAGAAGGATCCTAGGAGGCTCATCCTTTACATTAACAGAGTTCTAATTGATACGTTTTCTTTCTCACATTAGCAGCTGGCAAGCTCGTACTTAAATGTGATAGTCAGCCAATGGGTACAAATCTTCTTTATGTGATTTCCTTGGCATACATTTTTCTATATATTGTTCTTTTTAAAAATCATTATTCTTAACTGCCTCATTGCATAAATATTTTTATTACAGGCATCATTGAATCCTTTTTTTGGGAGTAGATGGAATGCGGTTTATAAATTAATATGCATTGCATATGCTGAACGACTATATAGGAGAGACTCAGTCTATGCAGGGATTCAGTTCTGAAATCAGCAGGTTATGCTGAAATCACATATAGGGAAAAGTGACCCCGGAAGTCCCCTTGGTAGGAGCCGTATTGGAGATAGACCTAACAAGAGTCAGCCTTTCCTGCCAGCATTGGACAAGACTGCTGTTTATTGGTTGAGGACTAGATGTGGTGGTGGTTTGCATCTGGAGATCGTTTGTCCCAAGGGGCACTTAGGGAAGAAGCAGTTTGTGGACACATGGATGGTGACATGTTTGCCTCACTTCAGGCTCTATCCCAGGAGGCATGGGTGGCACCCTTTGTAACATAAAATTCACCATTTTACAATGAACAATCCAGTGGTGTTTAACACATTTACAATGCTGTGTAACCAACTACTATCTCGTTTAAAAACACCCTCATTACCCCAAAGCGGGCCCCATGACCATAATAGGCAATGTTTATTCTCTCCCCACTCCCAGCCCTGGCTGCCATCAGTGTACTTTCTGTCTCATTTACCTGCTTTTGACATTTCATATCAAATATATATGATATGGGGCACTCAGCATCTTCGAGGTTCATCTGTGTTGTACCAGGTATCTGTACTTCATTCCTTTCTATGGCTGAGTAGCATCTCATTGAATGGATAGACAACATTTTGCTTATCTGTTCATCAGATAATGGATATCTGGGTTGTTTGCACCTTTTGGCTATTGGGAATAGTGCTGCTCTGAACATTCATATACAAGTATTTGTTTGAACAACGATTTTCAGTTCTTTGGGGTGTATACTAAGAGTAGGATGACTGTAGTAATTCTGAGGGATGATGAAACTGTTTTCCACAACAGGTGCACCATTTTGCATCTCTACCAGCAGTGGATGAGAGTTCCAGCTTTTCTGCATCCCCAGACAGGTGGCATGTTAGCTGTTCACTCTCCCTCTCCCCTTGCTTCCCAACCTTAAGAATCCTACATGGAAGAATTTTCATGGGGTTGACCCCATGAAAATGGGGTCATTTCTCTGGTAGAGAAAAGCTGTCTTGGGGGCAGCCTGTGTTCTGCGGAGAGTGACCAATGGGAACCAAGCAAATTTTTGACTGTGCTTATTTTCTATTAGTAATTCAGAGCATATGTTGCAAGTACATGTAAGTTGATGGAATACGTTTATGGGGAGAAGCTTTATTTAAAATGTAAATGTTTCTATGGTTCATGAGCTTGCATTTGAATCTGATTAGCATGTTATATTTTTCTACTTGGTCTTGTCTCCAACCTGTGTTAGAAAAATAGCTTTTAAATAGCACAGTGTGCTCCGTAATTGCATTATTGGCATACGTAGTATGCCTGAACGTCAAATAGGTCCGGAAGAGTGTGTGTCTGTCATAGTTAAAGCAAGTGCAGATTTATAGATTTTCCTGAATATGGAAAGGAACTTAGAGGCTTGTCTCTCCCCTCCCCAGACCTGAGCATTACAGGAAACCAGATATAGTTGTTTCAGTAACAGTCTGTTTATTGGCATAACAATCTCTCACATTCAAATGGTCCCTTCCCAGTTTGCAAAGTGCATGTCTATGCATTCTCTTATTTAAATTGGCACTTTGTAAGTGTTAGACTTAGACCTCAAACCCAGGTCCTCCAGGTCCCAAAGATTTCTCCATATCACGTGATGACTTAGCTAATAGTCCTGGCCTTGAGGGTAAGGGATAGGAGCTGGGTCAGGACCGTGGACAGCACCCAGACAAGCGCTAAGGCCACTCCATTTTTCCTTTGCTTCAAACGCCGTCACTTCAAGGACCCCCTTACACACAGGCAACACACACATTCCCTTCTCCTTTCTTTCCCCCATCCTCCTGGGTGTGCCTCTAGGTGAGAACCACTCATGAAGCCTTTTCAGAAAGAAAACATTATCAAGTACATCCCAGTGTTGACTTAAATTATTTTTATTAGATATTACTATAATTGATAATAATTACAATCTGATTTTACTAGACTTGCATATTATAAGTACATAGTCTATGTTATACTCGAACATTATATGATTATATATTTATTATTTATAACATAATTGCACTTGCCCAGTGATAAAACTGGATTATAAAATTTTTACAGCTTTCCTAAACCATAAAACCAAAATGAATGAACATATTTGAGAGAAACAAATGTGCGAGGCCAATAAAGTCCAAACTCTAACTTGCTATAATTTAATATGTCAGATATTATTTTGCTTAAATTTTCCTTTATGGTAAAGATAGCACCATTTGACAGTTGGCTGAATGTTGATTCACCATTCCTCCCACTCTTTTGAATTCCTGCAGTCTTTGATTCTTTTTTTCCCAAAGATTCACTTATTTATTAGAGAGAGAGAGTGAGTGAAGGGGAAGAGGCAGAGGGAAAGAGAGAAGCAGACTTTCTGCTGAACGGGGAGCCCAATGTGGGGTTCAATCCCACAACCCTGAGATCACAACCTGAGCTGAAAGCAGATGCTTGATCCACTGAGCCACCCAGGAGACCCTTGATTTGTAAGCATATATGAAATCATTTGCCTCCAACTATGTGACCTTCATTGACTTTTCATTATCTCAGGGTGGTCAGGTTGGCAGTTTTGTTTCTCTGCCATGGCAACCTGCATTTCTGCTATCATAGCACACGGGATCCTGCACCACGGGGGCCCCTGGGTCCCCATCGGCCACACTTGTGAGGAGGAGCTATTTCTCACTTGAGATTTCCAGGGTGTCCAGTGAGCCCTGTACCACACACACACACACACACACACACACACACACACACACACACATTCAAGGATGTTATTGAAATGAGTAGAACTGACAAGTCATGAGAGGGCTTTCGTTTTCTCACATCACAGTTTACCTCTGGAAAAATGGGCATCTTACCATAGAAATGTGTATTCAATTACAGTTCATGGTGTAGGTGAGGTGGGGCTTCTGAAGACCCAGGCCTAGCCCTGGAGCTGCTCCTGGGAACTTTGGGGGAATTCTGGCTGCATCTCAATGTTCTAGGCTGGGGCTGTCTGTGTCTTAGCTTGGGAAGCCAGTAGCGAAATACCACAGACTGCGCAGCAGAAGCTTTATTTTCTCACGGTTCTGGAGGTTGGTGCTGGTGAAAGCTCTGCTCCTAGTTTGTAGGTGGCCCCCTTCTACCTGTGTCCTCATGTGATCTTTCCTCAGGGCACGTGCAGAGAGCTCTCTGCTGCCTCCTCTTACCAGAAGGACACAAGTTCTACTGGATTAAAGCCCCACCCTGTGAATTTTAATTACTTCCCTAAAGGCTCTATCTCTAAATACAGTCATAATAGGAGATTAGGGCTTCAATATATGGATTTGGGGGGACACAGTTCAGTCCATAGTGAATAGCCAAGGGTATATAAGGGGTAGGCACAAGTGGACAGACTTATCTTTGGTGACCCTATATCTTCTTTCTGTCCCTGTGCAGAAGGAATGCACCCCCACCCCAACCTTCCCCGCACCCTACACTCCCCCCCATCCTGCCTCACTCCACCAATCCTTTATTCTAATCAGGTCTGACTTCTTTTACAAAGTGCACCATTTTTAAGCTAATTCAATCTGTAGACATGTCTATTATTGAAAGGAGTACAATGTATGTTTTTATCTGATTTAAGAGCCAACATTTTAAAACAGGGATGTTTCAGATCGAAACCCAGACAGACCTCCAGCTCCTAAAAACCTTGGAACAGCTGGGTTCCCTTTCCTACTTGCCACCAACAGGCTGGAGCCAGGTTGCCACGGACCTCTTTAGATGGAACATGAGCATTTCCAATCTCTGCATTCCTTATCACTCTAGAATATTCTTTTTTTTCCCCTGGCCCAATCTACTCTGCTTACGCCTTGGGGTGTTTGAATTTGTAACTCTTGCTTGAGTCCTTCTCTTTTCCCCTTATCCCTATCAGAATTTATTCTTGTCCCCTATAGTTTTGCTAAATAGGAGATAAAAAAAATCAAATAAGGCTATTCTAGTTTAATGCATTACTGGATGTTAAAGGGTAAAAAACCTCCTGAACTGGCACTTCCTGCAGTTGCCCTTTAAGGGAGTTCCCTAGGGATACATGGTCCCAGTGGTCCTCAAATCAGATCCCAGAACTCCGGTCGGCCTGCCTGGAGCTTGTCCTACTTCTGTGTGTTCATCCAGGAAGTGGACATAAGGCCTGTGCACCTTCCCTTGCATGCTTGCAGACAGTCAAATTCAACAAGCTATTTGTGCATCTTGGCTCCTACAGGGCAGGCCCTGTCTCTATGGATCCACCGTACAGTAAATCTTAAACCCTTCTACTCTGTTTGGCTTTACACTTAAAGAGTTTAAGTTTCAAACTGTTCCAATTGCAATGTTCAAGACCTCCCATGGAAAGCAAATCTGTGAAATTTCTGCAGAAGCGAACAGATACACAGAGGCTGGTTATTCTCTCTTCATGCCGCTATTTCAGGTCAGAAGCACTGAGCTAGAGGGTGATTTCATGCAGTGGTGTTTGGAAAGTTCTTCATTATCTCAGTCCTGGTGATGCGTGAGTCACCAGATCCCCATCTTCAGGCCGTGGGTGTGTGTCGTCAAACTCAGTTCCTGGCTCTCAGATGTGGTCCAGAGTCAACAGTGTCAAACTTGCAGAACAGGGGATGACAGTGGGGGCACAGTGTACACCGTAGCATGGAACCAGGCAGGTGCACCTAGCGTCTGGGGCACCACTGTGGCTGGCCGCTTACCCCAGGCTGTGGAAAGCTTTGCTACTCAGACAAGAGTGTCAGATTATATTAAATATACTCTGTCCTCCTCCTCCTCCCTCTCCCGAGAATTGTCATAGCTGTGCCACCCGCGCCTGTTGGGAGACTCTCATTTTGTCGTGTTGCGACCACAAGCCCACATCTTTTGGGGGCCTTCTGGTCTCAAGCATGCGACCAATACACAAGGTGATCTGTATTTTGCTTGGCGGCATTTCTTTGGTGGTGCTGATTAATTCAGAAAGGAGCCCTTTAATTGGAGCGGGGACAGCATCCCTGGGTGGGCAGCTCTGGTCCTGCACAGTGTCAATGATGAGAGCTTCCAGGGTAAGTCTTCTCACTTTTTAGCATCTTAATAGGATCAGAAGCATGAACAGCAGGCATTTTCTGAATCTTCCCCTAAGTAATACAAATACATGCATGTCAGAGCAGCATTGTGCCCTGTTATGACAGTGGGTGAAGTCTGCAGTAACTGTAGTAGGCAGGACAAGACTACAAAGTCCCCCCATCCCTGCAACCAGCCCCATAACTCCCTGCCCCCAGCCACCTCTAGGTTTTCCTAGGGGGTAAACAGCACATATGGATAAAGTGAGATACCCATGATGTGGATAATAAATCAGTCTTTTCAGGCTCAAACTGGTATCTTCTCTCTCTTCTTTGGGCCTTTGCTAGATGTCTTTGTCAATGGATGGGCTTCTTTCGGCAACAATGTGCAAAGTGCTTTGGCACCCTGCTCAGGTAATTTGTGATGATTTAAGTATAGGGTGGGGGATTGTTTGGGGATGATTTTGTTTTCAGTAGTTCTTTCTGCGGTTGGCTTCTTGTGGAGGATGTGTGTGGGGGGTACCAGTATACTAAGTGGTACCTGGAGTGCCAATTCATGCTTGGACTGATTTGGAGAAATGGCATCTGCAAGAGATGGTGATGATTCTTTATGTTTGCCTGGTGACACCGTTCTTCCTTGACAGGATTTAGATCCTGAGCTTTTTTTCTTGGGAAAATTGATTTCATCAGGTTAAGCCTTGAATCACTGAGAAGGAATAAAAACAAAACAAGTGGATGTGACATTTCTACAGCCTCCAGAAAATTGGCTGAAAGAGCCAGCCCTGTTTCCTTTCCTGATGTTCCTTACCTGCAGTCAAGTCTTCTAAGTGAGGTACAAAGAAAGGTGATGTTAATGAAAGCATCACTTGGTGGTAGAATGTGGAAGATGGGAAGATGTAGACAAATGTGGTGGTGCCTGCAGTAGGGAAGAGGCCACCTGATTGAGCCAGGTCATGTCCTCAGTTTTGTATGAGAATTACTGCACTTAATCTCCACACCATCTGACGTTTACATCCTTAGACCTTGGAGAGTGTGGAGGTGCCAGATAGCCTGCTTGAGACCATGCAGCTTGCAAGAGGAAGAGCTAGAGGTTGTAGTTAGGCAGTTTGACCTCAAATTCCATACTCCAACCCCTGTAACCCCTACATTTCTCCTATAATCCTCTGAGATATGGCTGTCTTTCATCTACTGCCAAGCATCTGAGGTCTCCAAGGTCAGGACTCTGGTGTATTAATGAGTATACTCATCCCCTTTATATCACCAACATTATGGGGGGATATCTCTGAGGAGGCAATGTGATCGCCACATTGTCAATCAAGCTCATTCCCATAAGTCGAGGAATCACGGTTCCCAAAACAAAACACCACTAGTACGGTGTGGGGGTAAGGAGGTTGCTTCCTTGCATTTTATCACCATGGAAATGAGGTGGGTGCCAAAGAGTGGAGATACTCCTGAGGATGGTGGTGGAGAGGAAAGGATATTGACCAAAATATGGGACCTGGAAATAGCCAGCCTCCTTCCTGTGGGAAGTGTCTGAAACCATAGGAATTTCTTCCCATTTCCTGTTGAGAGGGTGAATGGAGCCTAAAACCAGAGCAGGCAAGGTATGATAGAGGAGACTAAGCAGATCAGTTAGAGATGTGGGTGGCTTCTGAATATTAACTCACTGGGGGAGCAACCAGAAGTCAAACCTGAAGGACCAGGCAAACAAGGAAACTGCAGACCTGACTGCTGGAGCCTGATGAGTTGCCAGTCGCCTCCCACTGGGGCCACTAATTGTCGCTATTAACCTCTTTCTTGTTCTTTCTGATGGATGTCCTCCCTTCCTTCCCCTTTGTGAGAACCCTCAATGTACTTGTTGAAGTCATTTTCAGATTGCTTTATTATTTTTATTTCCTCTGGAGTAAATGTATGCTGATTATTGATTTTGTTGGATCTGTTTAGAAATGTGAGTTGTTGTTTCCTCTGTTTTGGAATTTCTATTTTCAGACTTTTAAAAAAGATTTTATTTATTAAAGAGACACACAGAGAGAGGCAGAGACACAGGCAGAGGGAGAAGCAGGCTCCATGCAGGGAGCCCCATGAGGGACCAGAAACATGCCCTAAGCCAAAGGCAGACGCTCAACCATGAAGCACCCAGGCGTCCCTAGACTTTTCTTTAATGGGGAATCTTACCCCCAATTTCTCTCTCTTTCTGTGCTCACCCCCACCCTATGTCTGACCTCTTTGTAATTACTACACCGCACCTTAGAATGCCCCTAGTCTTGGATTAGGTTTTATTACAGGTAGTTCACTGTTCCTGTACTAGGTGATGTAACTGCACACACTGAGCAGTGGGCCTGCTCCCTCTGCTCCCCCAGGTGTGTTGCCTCACGTAAGCTAGAACTCTGGGCAGACGTCACTTATTTTCAGCTTCTGGGGGCTGGAGGCTGGACTAGCTTCAGGTCAGGCAGTGAGCTTTGCTCAGGTCTCTTGCCTCATGCAGGAGATTTGAGTCCCAAATATTCTGAAAAGCTAAACCAAACCTGGACTCCCAATTTTGTGCCTATGTCTGGGCAGAGAATCTGGAAGGTCCTAGCACCACAGGTGCTGCAGCCAATCATAGTCCTCAAGGACTTTTACCTCATTTTTGAGCAGGACAAACCGTTTAAAATGTTCTCTAGTGTTTAATATGGCAATGTGTTTGGAGCAGTGCTTGTGAGCAAAGGGTCAGGTCAAAGCTTGACTTAATAACTACATTGCCTCTGGATACAAACATATAATGCAGGTAAGTACGCCACCTGTAGGGGATGATTTTTCTGCTGGGAATCTCACTATGTGCTTAATACATATTTCATTATATTCTTATAATATCATCATGGAGCATTACTGCTCCCATTTTATAGAGTAGGATACTCATGGATCAGAAGAAAGAAAGAAGCTGGTCCCACATTACACAACTTATGGATTGCAGAATCACTCCCAACCCTGGGCCTCACATCGAAATCCGATCCCTTAGCGACCCTGCTCTGCCTCATCCCTGAAGTTGAGGAGTCATCTCATGAAACTCTTTCCTTCTGTCCTAGGAAAACCAACTGAAGGCTGCCACCCATGGGGAACACGGCTTGAGACCACACTATGCAGGCCTTCCTGCAAGAGCCTGGCAGCCTGACAAGGTAACCAACCAGAGATGGGGGCTGGGGCGGGGCAGGGAGGGGATTCAAGGAGGAAGGGGGTGCAGGGAGAGACACAATCACACAAGTCCACCCAATGCATGGGTGGCCAGTTTCTGTGTCACGCCTCTTCTGTTCCTTCTTGTAACACCTACACAAAGCACCCAGTGGTGTCTCATTCAGCGTCCACTGGTTATCTCCGCTTGGAAGTCTGTGGGATCGTATCCTTAACAACAAGGCCAGAGCAAACCCTTTGGGGTCCCTCAAACCCTCCCATACCAGTCCTCCCCCCAGCTTTTATCTGTCCTGTCCATGGCACTGCCATCCACCCACTGCACAAGGCAAGGTGCTAGGAGACTTCTGGATTATTCCCTGACCTCACACCTATATCCGGCTCACCAACAAGCCATGTCAGAGCATCCCTCCCCGTTTTCATCTTAGTCATAGCCTCTGAGGCTGAAAACATCCTCTAATTGGCCCACTTCCCTTCATGTCACCTTAGGTCATTTTCTGGTAGCAGCCAGAGTGCTCTAGTGATGTGACCAGGTGACGTTGCTCCTTTGAGAAATCTTCCAATGCTTCCCCAAGAGGAAAATGACTTCTCCCCCCTGGCACCATCTTGTTCAGCTTTACCAGCCACTTCACCTTTGACTCATGAAGTTCTGGCCACTTTGATCTTTTTGTTCCTCAGTCCATCAAGCTTGTCTCCTCTATCAATAACTTTCTCTGCTTAGAATCCTATCCTCTCATCTTCAAAGACCTACCAGATTCTTCATTATTCTGAAGAGTTACCTTGTCAGCAAGACTTTCCATGGCTTCACATTCTGTGTCTGACCCTCACTCCTCCTTTGGTCTTTGTAACCTCACTGGTTTTGTTTTCTTGTATCTCTTATCACTTGGTCTATCCCGTGTCTTCATTTATGTGTTTGTCTGTCTCCCCGCTATAAGAATGCTAGCTCCAAGGGAGCAGAGACCTTTGTATTCATCGGTATACCCCTGCACCCACAACAGCATGTGAGGTAGGTGCTCAAAGAGTAGTTAGTAGTTGATGTTTGACTGTTGGTTGCAGTTGCTAATTTCACAGCTGCACTAAGAATATTTCTAAGAATAACTGAGCTCTAACAATTCACCCCAAAATTGGAACTTTCTTGATTTGACACTGATTTTTCTGCCTTCCAGTTGGCCAATTTTTTTTTAAGATGTGCTTTTCAGAAAATAACAAGTATTAGCAAGGATGTGGAGAAATTGGAACCCTCATGCGCCATGGATGAGAATGGAAGATGGTGCAGCTGCCATGGAAAACAGGATAGTGGCTCCTTAAACAATTAAAAATAGAGTGACTATATGATCCTGTACTTCTATTTCTGGGTATATCTACAAAAGAATCGAAAGCAGGGTCTTGAAGAGATATTTGTACACCAGTTCTCATAGCAGCCCTATTCACGCTAGCCAAAGTGGGGAAGCAGTCCAAGGGTCCATTGGCAGCTAAATGGAGAAACAAAATGTGGTCTGTATTTCCAATGCAATAGTATTCAGCCTTAAAAAGGATGTTCTGACGCCTGCTACTACATGGATGAACCTTGAGGACATGATGCTCAGTGACATAAGCCAGCCACAAAAGACAGTTACTGTAGGATTCCACATAGGTCTCTAGATATTCAGGGGTCTGAATCCTCAGAGTCGGGTAGAAAGGTGAGAGCTGAGAGCTGGGAAGGAAGGGCTAGTGTTCAGTGGGGCAGAGTCTCAGTTTTGAGAGGACGAATAGAGTTCTGGAGATGGATGGAGGTGATCGTTGCCCAACAATGCAACGTGTCACTGAACTGTACATTTTAAAAATGGTTAAGATGGTTAAATATTATGTGACGTATATTTTATTTATGCTATTTTCTGAAGAGATGTGTGCCCACTGCCTCCCAGGAGTTCACAGAGCGCCTTCCATCCTATCCTGCCAACCCCCACTCTCTGTGTTCCTTCTTTCCAAATCTGCTCTGAGAGAAGGCTCTGGTAAACTCACTCTCACCGAGGCATGGATGCATAATGAGGCTTAATGACTCCCTCTGCCCAGGACTATTTTTATTAAACAAGAACAGGAATGTAAAATAATGGTGGTGTTTCTTGCACCAGATGCAGGCTGACAATAGGGCTGGTGGGAGCTGGCCACGGGGCTGCTGAACCTGGGAGATCTCCTCTCTCCTACTCACTCCCCACGCACTTGTGTTCGCTCCTGTGCCAGGAATGCCAACGGCAGCTTTGTGAGGGCACAGAGAGATGGAGCAGAAGCGGGGGCGATGGTACCACCTGGAGGCATCAAGCCTGGCCAGTGCTGTCAGCAGTGGGTTAGAGCCATAGCTCTTGGGCATCACTGCCCTGGCAAGGTCTCCTTTCTTGGCCCTGCCTGTGTAGCTGTGCTAACAGGCAACCCTGCTCCCATAGGATCGCCACAAAATACAATGTTTTTCCAATTAAGGTTTGAAACTTCTTCTTATGCTGCCTCTCCACCGTGGCCTTTTAAACAAGGCTGTGAGGCACCGACATGAGCTCGTGTTCCTTTCAGCTTTGCAGGGGCGTGTGAGGGCACCCATCGACTTACCAGCAGAGACGGGAATAGCAGACCTTTCAGAGAGAAGGCAGGGAGACTGGCAGGGCCCTCAGCTCTGTCCTGGCCCTCTGCTCATTTTGCAAGCTCAGTGTTTCTTCAATGTGCCTGGGCTGGCTGTCTGAGAGACAGAGATGGGCACAGGGATGGGATGGGGGTGGGGTGGAATGGGGTGGAATGGGAATGAGGATGGAGGTGATAAAGATGCGGATGGGATTGGATTGGGGATGGGGTTAGATTTGGAGAGAGAGAGGGACCAAGGGAGAGGGAAGGCATGAGGAAAAAGCAGTTCTCACAAGATTGTCCTTTGGGCCGGTGTGTGTGTGTCCCAGGGTAACTAGGGGAGGTGAAGGGGCCAGGTTGGTTAGTGATGCTGAAAAGTATTGAACCATAGCACCAGATTCATGGGGTGAGGGAGCTGTCCCCACGACTCTGCAGAAACACAAGGAACCCTCCTGCTTCTCAGGATGGCGTCTGGAAGTTCCCAACGCCCCCATCTGAGTGTGGCTTGGGGTTGCAATCTGCTTCTCGGGAGCCCTGATTAAGAAAGTAGTATTCATGACCCAGGCCCCTAATTATGGAAGCAGAAAGACGAGTTCGTCAGTGTCCTCCCTGAAGCCTGCCCCAAGACGGTAGCTGCTTAGATGCAAAATCTGAGGCAGGCTTTCTTGGACTATCGGGTAGAGCTCCCCGGGGCAGGCATCCCTGTGCAAGGAAACAAGTGAGTGGGTGACCCAGGACAAGTGAATGTGTTCAATGCCCTTCAGACTGGAGAATCCAACTTTTTACTGATTTCAAAAAAATCATTAAGATTTCCCATTTGCCTAGGTCCAAAGGGGCCTATAACTGCCCCCAATCTGGATAGCTGTCCCTGTGGCCAATGGCAGGTCCAGGGCATCTTCTCAGGAGTAACACCTGCCAGACCTCTCAGGCTGTTCTGTGGCTGCCGCCAACATCTGTGTTTGGAAATGGAAATGAGTTGAGTGGCTTGAAGCCCAGGCATTAACATGCTGCTGTGCCTGTGGGTGGTGATAGGGTCCCAGGCCACGTGCCGGTGGTGTCCCATATCCTGCAGCCAGTCTCTGTGTAAGGGGTTAAGTCCATGACTTGGGACCCCATAACCTGTGAACTCCACTTATCTGCTGGCCAGAAATCCACAGGTGGTAGGAACCCTGGGTCCAGTTATGAATCACTGTTATGAATCATGATCATCCGACTCACCTCTGTTCTCCCTCTTCAACTAATGAAAGAAGATGACAGGCATTTATAAAGACAACACCTGTACAGACACCTGGGGTTTGTGGGGCTAAGTATCCTGGCTGAAAGGAGGGGCCCTGGCCCAGAGGTCACGCCTGAATGTCATGTAGTTTTCCTCAAAACAAGATCTCCTGTGAGTGAGCCTCGCTTTCCAGGTGAGCAGAGCAAAGAAAGAATTGTCTGGACTGCTGGCTCTGAACATCTAGAAACTTTTCCTATCTCATATCTTTGTTCTTCATGGGGTCACGGTTTATACGTCTTGATGAAAACCTTTTTATGTCCATTTGGCTCTTCCGAGACTTCTTGCTCCATAACTGGCTCGGTTCCCAGGAGGATGTTCTGGTCCAAGTGCAGGTGTGGCAAGGGTGTGGGTTGGCTCCCCAGGAGTGCTCTCTGTTCGTGAAAGGGCCCAGCTTTGAGCTCTGATGGCAGGCAGCAGGGACCAGGGAGCAGGTAAGCCAGCAGGCCTCTGTACGGAGACTCCTGGCACAGTCGGGGCTTCGGAAGGCTACCTAGCAGGGAGCAAGGCCTGAGGCACCAGCCTGGCAAGCGACCCTGCTGAGCTGACATTTGCAGTGCTTTTTATTTGGAAGCATCTGTTTCCAGGTGGAATCAGCTGCTACCAAACCAGAAAGAATGCCTTCTCTGGGTTTGTCTGCTGGGATTCTTTCCAGCTGCCGTGTAGCAGGGCCCCGAGCCTGGTGGCATGAATAGCCGGCGGCATCATTGTTCTCATGCAACAGGATGTCCAGAGCCCAGGAGGAGGACATCGGCTCCTGCCTTCCTTCAGTGCCACCCTTCGTGGGCTGTGACATTTCTGGGTTGTTTTGTTTTGTTTTTCTCAAATATTTTATTTTATTTATTTGAAAGAGAGAAAGCATGAGAGGGAGAGGGAGAAGCAGACTCCCCGCTGAGCAGGGAGCCCAATGCGGAACTTGACCCCAGGATCCTGGGATCACGACCAGCGCCGAAGGCAGATGCTCTACTGGTTGGGCCACCCCAGTGCCCTGGGCCATGACGTCTGTGATCTCTAGGACAGAGTGGCTGTCCCACCCCAGAGCATCACATCCTCACTGTAACTACAAGAAGAATAGACAAATCTTTCCTAGGAAAATGTTGTGTTCACAAAGGGCTGTTGCCTCCTAGAGATTTCTGCTGTTGTCACATGGAGTCTCTAGTTGGGTCACAGGCTGCCCTGGGGTCAGAAGTCCCCAAACAAAGGTTGGGTGGGCTGCATCCCTTCTGGAAGCTCTGGGAGATAAGCCAGCTGCTCACCTTTTCCAGCGTCTGGAGACGCTGACATGCCATGGCTCGTGAGCACTTCCTCCACCCACGGCCAGCAGAACCAGATCTTCAGAATCTGCCTTTCTGGCCTTGACGTTCCTGTCTCCCTCCTGTAAGGACCCACGTAGGCCGTCTAGGATGAGGCCTGTGACTCAGTCGCCTCTGCAAAGTGCCTTTGCCTTGTAAGGGAGCTCAGCCCCGGGTTCCCAGGTCACGGGTGTGGATGTCTCTGCAGGGTCATTATCCAGTGTTCCCATGGGTCCCGTGCCTGCCGGAAGGTTCCAGATCCACAGTTGCCGGTTGGGAACTGTCCATCCTGGATGGCATCCTTGTGCAATGCCCCTTGGGGCGTGATTCCTGTCTGTCCTGTGCTTGTATAGGGGACTGGTCAATCCAGGAATGCTTGTGTCAAGCTGCACAGGGAACCTAAGCCCCGTGGGCACCCCGACAAAGTGAGAGTTGGAATCTGTTTCTCAGAAACATTTTACTTAGGTGGACTTTGAACTGTTCCTTTTGCTTCTCTGCTGCTGAAGAACTGTTTTCTTTGTAGATTTAATCCACCAGAGTCCCAGTAGGAAATAGTTGGCTCCTGCAAGCAGGTGGTGGAAGTGAGGAAGTACTCAGGAGGGTGTGTGGACATCCTGGAAGCAGGCGGAGTGCTGGGAGGCGGCAGTGGCGGGTGGGACAGAGAGCCCTCCAGCCCCCCAGGGCGCCAGGCACAGAGTGCCAGGGAGAGACTTTGCAAGTGGAGCTGCGGCTATTGGGAGGGGCGCCGTGTCGGGGTCCCCAGGACCCCCCAGACACTGTGATTCACTAGGAAGACTTGTCGGGCTCGGTACACAGGCACCTTCATGGCTGTGATTCATCCCGGCAAAGGGATATGAAGTACAGTCTGCGGGGGGAAGGCTCAGGGCAGGATCCAGGGGCAGGATCCGGGGGCAGCCAGGTTCCAGCCTCCAGAGCCTCCATGGGGGTCACGCAGGATGCACTCAGTCCCAGTAGCACCAGGTGTCATAGCACGCGTGAAGGGTTGTCCCAGGAAGCCCACTAGAGCCAGGCACCCGGGGTGGTTACGGGGTGTTGTTCTCTCCCCGGCAAACTCCAAATCCCCGCCTCCCTGAAGGAGAGCAAGTAGTCTGCAGAAACCACGGGGTTTGCATGGAGTCTGGATGCAGGGAGGTCCTCCCATCACTTAGGGAATGGTGGGGTTCCTCCTGAAAATCCCAGTTCCTAGCCGCCAGCAGGTGGTTCCAGGGACGGTGGCTTCGGACCTGCTGAGAGAGCTCTTTTGTGCACAGGCCCCCTGCGGGTTGCTGGCAAGGGAGTGAACACCAGCCTGTCTGCCCTCTAGCCCCTGCTGTCCTGCTGGGGTCTCCCACTGGCCAAACCCCATCAGGAGCTAGATAGTCTGGGAGGCTGGCCTCCTGATGCCTGGAACACGATGGGCATGGGTGGACCAGCAAAATCCCTCTGTCCAGGAACACAGTCTTCCCCGGTGCCTTTCCACTCCTGGAGCACTGAGTGCACCAGGCACTCCTCCAGGCTCTGATGACAGAAAATTAGGTCACAGGGACAAGTCCTGTCCAACTGGGACTTGGATTCTAATGAGGAGCAACCACAGGGAAATGTAAACAGCTACACAGATAGTGAGATATTCCAGATAGTGAGAAATGCTTGAGGGAAATAAGGCATGGCAAAGCAGCGAGGGTGCTGGGGGCAGCCAAGTGGGGAGGGTTTCATCACCTAGAGCACAGTGGGAGGACCTCTTTGAGGAGGTGGCATAAATGATGAGAAGGAGCCAGACTTGCCGGGATCAAGAGAAGAGGGAGTAGTGGATAGGTACTTGCTGTGGTGCAGACAGCATGTGCAAAAGCCCTGCGGTAAGAGTTTGGCTTGTTTACAGGATAAAGGGAGGGCCAGGGCAGCCAGAGCATGTGAGTGGTGGTCCTGGGGCAGAGCATCAGATCGGACAGCTGGCGAAGCAGAGGCTGCAGAAGCATGCAGGTGGGGCCGGAAGTCTGGACACAGTTCTAATTTCTGTGGCAGCCACAGGAGGGTCCGGTCCGAGGGAGGCAAACCCTGATTTACATCGGGGTGTATGTGTGCTGGCTGCTACAGGAGGCTGGCCATGGAGTGCTGGACGTTGCTCTTGGCAGAGTTAGAACGTGGGAAGTGGTGGCTCTGGGAAGCCGTGCCCTAGCATTGGGGTTCAGGTGTGAGTTCCATTCAGTTCAGATAGGTCACGACATTTTCACCAGGAGCATTTGAATGTTTTCCCAAGCTCGCTGCCTGATGTCTCCTGCTGGAGCAGAGCGACTTTAACATGCTCTCGTGTATCAGACCTCTCTCTGACCTCGTAATAACAGCCTCCCCATAACCCTGTGCCATTCGGCGGTGCCACGTGGGGCCTTCCTTTCTTCTAATGACAGAAATTGTTTCGTGGAACTTGTACTCTGTACATAGAGTGCTTGAAACAGAAAGGGAGCTGACAAACAGGACTTCGTGGCAGACTCTTATTGAAGCCATAGTGCAGGTTGTAACATATGGGAAGGAGGGGAAGAAATGCAAAGACTGTGGTTGGTTCAAATATGCCGCACAGCGAAAACTGATGGGAAATGAACCAAGGTACCTATCTGCCTCATTGCCACATCCTGACTGTTTTCAGAGAAGCCATAGGAAAGATGGAGGGTTAGTGGGGCCTCCCACATAAGTTCAAAACTTGGCCCTGGGAGCTGTGGTCTTAGAGTGCACGTAGTTTCTGAGATCATTAGCACATCCATCACCCTAAAGCACAGGGAGCCTTATGGCCATTTTTATCTGCTTTTAAGACAAACATGAAATTTTTAGACAAAACAATTAATATCCTGGACAATTTGGGTAATACTCTTATCTGTTATGGTTCTCCATTCAAAGGGACAAAAAATGATTCAGATTAGTGTAAGCAAACAAAGGGAATTTATTAGCTGCATGACTGGAAAGGAATATACTAGCTTCAGGCACAGTTTGATCTAGGTGCTCAAATTATATCATCAGGATCCTGCTTTTCCTTCTGCTTCTCTTGGTTCTATGTCCATCTTGTTCTCAGATGGATTATCCCCTCATGGTGGCTCCAGCTCTAACCACGTGTCCTCAACTTTCCAAGTCCAGTGGACAAAAGATGGAGTCTCTTCCCAGGCTTCCCTGGCAGTCCAATATCTCATTCTGCATGGATGCACCTGGACCTTGTGTTCCCCCCGACCAGGCACTATATCCAGGGGATGGGATTGCCCTGGTTGGGCAGGCCTGGGTCACAGTACCATTCCTGAGCCAGTGCCTGTCGTTGTGACAGGGGAGGCGGGAGGAAGAGGGATGTTGTGCGCTAACTGCTCAGCCCTGGCCACATGCATTCACCCCAGCAGGACTGGCCTGGCATGAAGTCCACGGTCCAGGCTGGGGGAGGAGGAAGCGGTAGATGCCAGCTGGGGAGAGACGCCTGCGCAGCTCTTGCACATGCTGTAACCGGCCCCCTTCTCTCTCTCCTTGCTCCTTGTAGGTGAAAGCAGAGCATGCTTGGCTCTACCACGTGCTTGCCATAGTGACCAGAGAACGCGATTTGGCCGTGAAGGAGAATCTTCGGCTCCAAGCCAAGCTGGAGAACCTAGAACAGGTCCTAAAGGTAGGACAGTGATGCCTCTACTGCCCCGGGGCCAGCATGTGGGGCTCAGACTGCAGGGCTGCACAGAGGCCAGTGGTGGAGACTGTTTGATACCACCATCCAGAGTCAGGGCTCTCGGGCTGTTTTCATGCCTTTTGTGGTATCAAAAGCATTAAATAACACAATTCAAATATTTCTGGAAGTGGTCCCAGTGAAATCAGTTATGCATTCCCATTTCTTAGGATGCTGACCATAATCCCTTCTGGGGAAACTGTTGGCTCCTGGAGGGAAGCAGATCTGTGGCTGGCAGGGACTGGGGTGAGGTGGGGATGGAGAGCGGCTGCTTTTCTTTTGGGGTGATGGATGTTCTGGAATCTGTGTGATGATCAACAGATATACCAAAGCTCCTGCTCTGTATATGCTTGCCTCGACTTCCCTGAAGGCAGGGCCCAGGCTGGCTGTGACTGCTCTGTGGCCACCATTTGCTCTGCATTCAGAGCAGCACCCCTATTGAAATGAGCTCCTACCATGCAATCATGCATTTCCACAGCGTGCAGATGACCGCCTGAGTTCTCTGAAGGCATGAAGCACGGCCGTTCAGCCCTGCCTTCGGTGGTCGGGATGGCGTGGGTGTCAGGTGAACCCGGCAGCAGCTAGGCTGGGAATCCCTGGCTGTGCCCAGGGCAGGCTCTGCCAACGGATGCTGGATTCACGTCATTGGGAGGGATGGTGCAGAGCATAGAGGTTCTCAGAGGGGCCGTCTGGCAGCCCGAGGGCATTTGTGATTGGCATGACCGGGGAGGGGGCTTATTGGTGTCTGGATGGCAGGGACCCCTCCAGGGCATGCTCCAAGACAGGGAATCAAGTGGCCCTGAGGCTGGGAAACTATGCGGATTAGTTTCCTGTTGCTGCTGTAACAAATGGCTGCAGCCTGAAACAGCACGAATGTGTCCT
The DNA here is from genome assembly GCF_003254725.2 of Canis lupus dingo. NCBI lineage: Eukaryota > Metazoa > Chordata > Mammalia > Carnivora > Canidae > Canis > Canis lupus. Next base: position 1,980,655 of record NC_064268.1, read on the forward strand.
GCTATAGTGGGGGGGACCAAGCATCCAGGATCAAGGTGTGAGCAGGGTGCGCCATCTGAAGGCTGTGCACAGACTCCGTTGCGTGTCTTTTCAACCTTCTCGTGGCCATGTGCGGCCGCTGCCTCCACCTGCAAAGCCAGTGATGTGGCATCTTCTCTCGTCTCTGCCTCCTGCATAAAGGAAACTGTGGTGACGCTGAGTCTCAGCGTCGGACAGTCTCCCATCAACGCCCTTCCCTAACCACACCTACAGAGTGAAGTGACATGTGAACAGGCTGCAGGGATCAGGAGGTGGGCATCTCTGGGGGCTGGAATCCAGCCTGCCTCAGCAGCAATAATGCTGATCCTATCTGTGGGCAGAGGAGGCCTCATTTATAGGTTCAGGAGTGTGAAAGCTTATGTGTGCAAACCTCTGTATCCCTGCCTGCCTGGGTGCTTGGGGCTAGTCTTTCCTCCTACCTGGAGGGCACTGAGCACGTGTATCATGACCAGACTTGTGGAGCCCCCTGCCCTGACCCGATCTGACCCCGGGTGTGGATGTCAGGGTCCTGCACCCATGTAGACGTCCCAGGTTCCAGGCTCAGGTTCTGTACCCCATGCCTGCCAACATCTCTCTCTCTGGCTGCCCTCCTTTGTAAGGGTGGACACACCAGAGGTGTCATCCGTCCTTGGGGGGTAGGCTAGAGAGGTGACCTATGCAGGACCAGGGGGGAAACCTGAGGACCCTGTGACAGAGAACTCCAGGGTCGAGAGGCTACGGTATGGTCTGGGGATGGAGTGTGGGATCCGGGTGGGCTTGTCCCCGGGAAGCCAGGAAATAGGGGCCCTGTGTCTAAGGGTGGCACTGGGTGGTAGCTGGGTGGGCAGCCTATAAGCAGCTGTCAGGGGCGCTGCTATCTCTGTCAGTAGAGGTCAGTGCCCATGAAGCCCCGTGGGGACATGTGACAGCCTGTGAGGCCCCATGGGGATCTGTGACAGCCATGAGGCCCCGTGGGGGTATGTGATAGCCATGAGGCTCTGTGGGAACATGTCACAGCCCTCTGGGGACATGTCATAGCCATGGGGGCCCCATGGGGACTTGTGACAGCCATGAGGCCCCATGGGGACCTGTGACAGCCATGAGGCCCTGTGGGGACACATGATAGCTGTGAGGTCCTGGGCTCTGGTATTTCCCTCCCCTGGTCTCTCTGGGCCCCCCTTTGCTGTTGTCACCTGCCCGTCACATGGGACTTGACAGCCAGAGTGGCACCACTTAAACAGAGATCGGATCCCAATGCTGCCCCAGCTGTCCCCATGACCAGTCACTCACACCAGGAGCCTCACCCCTGGGCAGGCCTCTCTGGGCTCATACCCTCTGCCCAACGCTCCCATGGCTCTGGTCATCCCCTGGGTCCAGAGCACAGCCAGGTGCTTAATACCCACTGGACAAAATTCCTCTCCGTTCACCATTTTTTTTAAGGTTTTATTTATTTGATAGCGCATGAACAGGGGGACAGGCAGAGGGAGATGGAGAAGCAGACTCCACACTGAGCAGGGAGCCCAACGTGGGGCTTGATCCCAGGGCCCTGAGATCATGACCTGAGCCAAAGGCAGACACTTCCCTGCCTGAGCCCCCAGGTGCCCTTCTGTGGGGCTCTAAGGAATGAATGAACTATAGCAGTCAAGGACGATGCCCCCAGGAGGGCACCGCTGCTCCCCCGCAGGGACCAGGGAAGAGCATGAGGTGGCGGGTTCTGGGTGAGATTCCGAGGTAGAAAAACAGAATTTGCTGAGGGCCTGGACATGGGGTGTGGCAGACAGGGAGTGACACGGACCACGCCAGGGGTCAGGCTGTAAGTTTTTGCTGTGACTTAGAACATGGGTGATGGGGACTCGGGTGTCAGGATCACCTTGTGCTGGAGATGGGGTGCACTGTGACCAGGGGATCCTTTGTCCTGCTAATCATCATGAAGGTGGCTCCATTCAGTTACCAGAAGACATGTGAGGTGGAAGCGATTCATTTGGGTTCTAGTGTGATGCTCGGATGGCAATCACAGCACCTTGTCATTTGATCATCTGGTGGTCACAGTTGACGAAATTGTCCCACCTCGTACCTGATGCTGTCTTCTAAGCCCTCGGAGGGATGGGGGGCAGAGGGGACACAATGCTCAGTACATGAAGCATGCCTGCTTTGTGCTAACGTGCATGACTACAGCCCTGGCATCACGCCAGCGTGTGTTCCGTGTCTGTCTGAACGGATAATTAGTCCATTGGTCACGTTCAGATGTTGGGTTTTTTGTTTCCAAATATTGCTGATGTGCTGCTTGTCTCCATCCTGGGAATTCAGTCTAGCTAAAGATCCCATGCAGCATGTCTCTGATGGCCTATAATTGGTCATGTAAATCAGGAGTCCAGCAACACGCAGTGCTTCCAGAGGCCTTTCCGCTGGATCAGGGGCTGCCAGGTAACTCGGCACTTGAATAGCCAGAAGCGTGTGACCCAAATGCTGATTCGAAGAGGACACGAGTTTGCCTCCGACACTCCCCAGGGCTGCTGTGACTGGCCTGGTGAGAGAGCCACGGAAACCCACACTTAAGGACATGCTTGATCATTCGACAATATTTTGTGAGCACCTGATATGTGCCAAACACTCCAGGTGCTGGACCAAAGTGACCTAAGTTCACACCCTTGATTCACATGAAGTTATTTGTTTTATTTTTATTTTTTTTAAAGATTTTATTTATTTATTCATGAGAGACACACAGAGAGAGGCAGAGACACAGGCAGAGGGAGAAGCAGGCTCCCTGTGGGGAGTACGATGTGGGACTTGATCCTGGATCCTGGGATCACACCCTGAGCCAAAGGTAGATGCTCAACCGCTGAGCCACCCAGGCGTCCCTTATACCAAGTTCATAAGCAAATAAGTGTCAGGTGGCGACAAGTACAAAAGACAAAGATGGCTTTGTATGCAGCACTTGGGGAAGACCTCATTGATGGTGTGACCTTTGTGGGGGTAACTGGGTGGAGGGAGGGAGGGAGTGTGCAGAGCAAGCAGAGGCTGAGGCAGGGGTGAGTCCCTGACATGTCTGAGGAACAGGGAGAGGTCTAGGAAGCAGATGAGGTCAGGAAGATGGGGGGGAGTCAGGAAAGTTCAGGTCTTGAAGGCTGAACCACACTGGCCTCCCTCTACTGCCTCCCGCAGGCATGCTCCATCCACCCCAGGGCCTTTGCATGTGCCATGCCTGTTGTCTGATTGCTTTTGTCCCAGTCACCCTCCAGGAGACAGTAAGTGCCACATGGACAGGTCCTATATTTTTTCTGCTTATCAATATATGTGCCACACAGGCATAGAAAAACCACATAATAAATGTGGGCTGAGTGGCAGACGGGCACAGAATATTCTTAAGTCTGCCCAGTGGAACCAGTCTCTTCTGAGCAACCTGCTCACAATAGCTGCTCAGCTTTCCGGAGACCTTCAGATGTGACCTACCTGAATTATCCCCTAGAGCCCATTTTCCATACTGCAGCCGCAGCCACATTGGTAAAATAAAACAAAATTGCTGCTTACACCTAGCAATTGCTTCTTATTGCAGAGAGATTAAAATCTGAACTCTTAGCACAGGACCCCACACTGTGTCCCCCACCTTTACCCCCACTTCCACCCTGAGCCCTGTCACCCAGTGCCCAGCCACAGTGGCTTTCTCTTTCTGGAACATGCAGCACCTGTTTCTACTGCAAGGCCTTTGCACTTATGGTTTGGAATGCTGTTTTCCTCAGCAGCAGTTTGTCCCTGTCTTGGTTGCATGTCACTTCCTTGGCAATACCTCTTCCGACCCTCTATCTCTCTCTCTTTAAAGATTTTATTTATTTATTCATGAGAGACACACAGAGAGAGGCAGAGACATAGTCAGAGGGAGAAGCAGACTCCACGCAGGGACCCTGATGAGGGACTAGATCCCAGGACCTGAGCCAAAGGCAGATGCGCTTTACCACTGAGCCACCCAAGCGCCCCTCTTCCGACCTGCTCATCCACAGGAGCCACTGTCCTGCCTGTCATCACCACAGTGTCTGATTCCATTCTCTTCAAAGATGCCCATTTTATTTGTTTGTTTTTTTTCACTTGTGTATTGTTTGTTTTCCCTACAAAATGTAAGATCCCCGCTGCCTAGGACAGAAGGTGGCATACGGTGGGCACTCAGTAAATACCCACCGACCGGAGTAGATTAGGAACTGAGCAGATCATGCAGGGTGAGCAGTGAGAGGCCGGGGACTGCCGCTGTGGCCACCATTGCCCACGCTCTCTGCGGGGAATGACCACTCAGGTGAAGGTCTGCGGCTGAGGTTGCTCACTGGGGTTTGCACATGCTCTGCACACACCCAGCTCAAATCAGAAGCCGCCTCCTCCTAGCACAGAGTGTATCCCTGAGGACAAAGTGCTGGAGTGTTCACGGTTCCTGGCGTGTACATGGCCCGGCTAGGGGGCCCCATGCTGACTTCCAGGCCTCCAAACTCAGCGGTCCAGGCACATGTGTCTGACCTGGTGACAAGATGGAGCAAGCGGAACAGACTTTCTCTCCAACGTCTCAGACTCAAAAATTCTGCGGGATGGCCTGAGTGTTTTTCATGTGGACCTCCTGTTGCCAGGAACACAGGTGTCCTAGGTCCTGGGCATCATACCAGCTCCCGTGGAGAGGAAAAGTCACTCAGGACTTCTCAGTCACTGTGTCCTCCTTCTGCTCTGTTTCCTTGCTCAGGATCAGGAAGGCAGTGCTGCTTGTAAGACAGAACAGGTGGCTATCTGTGGTTTAGGACAGGATGAGAGCCCTGGCCAGGGACAGTGGCCTGCCCAAAACACTCCACCTGGACATCGCTGATGAAGCAGACAGGAGCCGATGGGTGCAGCCACTGTCCCCTGGTGGCCCAAGGACAGCTCCTGGTGACAAGGCCATAGTCCTGGAGGAGAGTGGGGTGTGGTGGGGTGACCATGTCCCCCACATTCACATCTGCTCAGAGCCTGAGTGTGACCTTGCCTGGAAAGAAGGCCTGCAGGTAGGATGGAGTGAGACCAGGCCCCACGAGAGGGGGCATGGCTTGGTCTGGAGACTTGGAGACTCAGGCACCAGACCATGGGGGCAGAGATGGGAAGTTATGCAGCCGGAGATTGACAAGGGGTGCTAGGGACCAGCAGGCAGAGGGACCCTGCCCTCAGCCCCAGAGGGAGCCCAGCCCACCCACAACATCTGACCACAGGCCTTGCCAGCAAGACTGCGGAGGGAGGCTGGGTGTTACCTGGCCTTTTTGGGACCGTCTTGTCATTGAGACTGAGTGCCCCCGGTTCTGCATGCACCATGCCAGCGACCCTGTGCCAGCCTGCCTCCCAGCACCCTGTACCTGTGCCAGGCTTGGAAGTTCACTCAGGTACATTTTGACGGCCTTGATTAAGCACACTTGGCGCATTATATTTTGTGATTCAAAGGGAAAGGGAAAAAAACCCTTCAGGACCAGGTTCTATTCTCATAATTCAACAGATCGGTCCATTTAAATGCAGACAATCTAAGGCTAATTTTGTTAATGAACAACTGATTATCTGGGAACAACTGATTATCTGGGTTTAATAAGTGACTCTCACGGTAACAATTAATCTCCCTTTATCTGCGGGGCCTTCCCTGTGCCTGCCCTCTCCTCATACCTTTGCACAGAAATATAGCCCTGTGCTGCCAAGTGCAGATCTGCCTGCTGCCAGTCTCGGTGGTAACTAATGTTTGTGGCTCATTTTCTCTGTTCTGGACTCAGGCTCCGGTAACACCCTCTGGGGCTTTCTGCACCATGAAAGTCATGTTGAGGTCTCCGTCTCCAGCCAAACCCTTGATGGGCCTGATCCAAGCCACGATAGTGTCGTCTCAATGTTCAGATCTGAGCCAGACGCAGGAAATTTGCTGCTCTGGAAGCTGCCCTGGCTGCCCCCACCTCTTCAGGGAGAGGCTTTGCATGAGGCTGCATGCAGGCTGGTTGCCGGCTGGTGCCGTGGGACCCACACGCATCCTGCTCTGCACCCGGCAGAAGGACGGCACCGGGTCTCGTCCTGAGACTCGGACCCTCACCCCCTCCACCGTGGAGTTGACAGTTTTCTCTCCAGGGCAGGGCTGTTGAGTCCCTCGTTCTCTGCTGGGTCCTGAGCCAGCTCATCCAAAATCCAAGCTGCTGAACATGCTGGGTGTTCCACTTTGTGGTCATCAGGAGCATGTGAGTGAAAACAGCAGCGGGATGTGGGGCCCCTCCGTCAGATTGAGACGCATTTGGGAGGGGCAGCAGGGAACAGGTGCACCGGACGGCCCTTCTGGGTCCTGGTCCTGCCCATTCCCGTGTGGCGCGTGTGCAGCCTCCGTCCGGGAGCCTACCCAGACACGCGATGCCCCCAGTACGCACTCTCCACGGGTTGGGCCGCAGCCTCCGCACTGGCAGACTCAGGCGCAGCACTCGCCAGACGCGGGGTGAGTGTGCTTCGGGTCAGCCTGCAATCATCACTAGTGGCCAAAGTGTGTACCCAAGTGAGGGCTTCAGGGTGTCATCCCGGGGGTGCAACGGACCATGGAGAGGGATTGGACCTGCCCCTTTTCCGTACCTCTTCCCACCCACTCCCATGCACCCCTGCACCACAGACACACACACCACGCCGGCCCCTGCCTCCCTGAGCTTCCCCCAACCTTTACTTGGCAGGCTCCTTGTCATCATGTGGGTCTCGGCCAAATGTCATGTCCCTCACCAGCTTGAGTAAAGTGTCCACTACATCCTTCCCCACCTCGTGTATCCCCCTGCCTCGCCATCATGCTGTTGGTCCCTGAAACTTGCGTTCGTTTGCTAGATAGCCTGTTTATTTCCTGCCTCCCCCCCTCCGCAGGATGTAAGCTTCACCAGAATGAAATTAATCTTTCACTTGTTCATTATTCTGTTGCAAGCATCCAAGCATCTGGCACAGAATAAGTGTTCTGTAGTGGTGTTTGGATACATGACAGCACGTGTCCAGAATGTAAACTGCATTTCAGCCCAAGCCTGTAGTTCCTAAGATAAGACACCAAGGCTTATTGCTTCCCCATTTCCCTGTCACCCGGCTGCTGCATCCAGAGGCGTGTGATCACTCCTCCATTGTCCTGGCCATCCCATCCACGGCCCCATTCACACAAGCCTTCCTCCATCCTGGCACTTGCTTCAGTCCTTGCTCCCACAGGACCTTTGCACATACCATCCCCTCTGCCTAGAATGCCCTGCCCATCCTGCTTCTAACCAACTCCTGCTCATTCCCAAAACTTCCACTCACTGGTCACCTCCCCAGGACTCATCTATTCATGAATCACAACTCTCATCACTGAGAGCTTCTCCATGATTTTTATGGCATATATAGATGTAATTGTACCCACGACAACCACTACATAAATAGGGGAAGTAAAGATACGGCACTGTGGTCGTGTTTGTGTGTTCCACGTAGAGAGGCAAGTTACAATTCTGAGTAGATTATTTAAATTTAAACATGTATATTGAGATCCCTGAGGCAACCACTAAAAATTGGGTACAAATTTATAGCCCAACACTCAGTAGATACACTAAAATAAAATGCTAAAAACTGGGCACCTGGGGGGTTCAGTCGGTGAAGCGTCTGCCTTCAGCTTAGGTCATGATCCTGGGGTCCTGGGATCGAGTCCCGAGTCAGGGTTCCTGCTCAATAGGGGTGGAGTGGGGATCTGCTTCTTCCTCTGTCCATCCCCCATGCTCATGCCCTCTCTCTCTCAAATAAATAAATTTAAAAAATCTTATATAAAAAAAGTAGTGCTAAAAACCATTCAGACAATCCCAAAAAAAGGCAGGAAAGGGAAATTGGAACAGGAAAGGGACAGAAAAAAACAAAACCCCAAAAACAGAAAACAGATAATAAGACGGCGTACTTAGGACTCACCGATAATTGCATTAAGCAATTCTGGGCAGGTCACTTTGAAAATCATATCCTGCTTGGTCCTTGCAATGACCTTGGGAAGGCAAGCTCCTCTCTCTGTTTGGCAGATGAGCACACTGCCCAGGGAGGGCAGGAAGGCCTGTGAGCACCTTCTGACGGTCTGTGCCCTCGGCCCTGGCCGCCGCAGGGGCCGCCGGGCTCCAGGAGGAGGGGTCTGAAGGACGGCATAGCCTGAGCACCCTGTCCTGTGTCTCTGCCTTCGCTGGGGAGTCCACGGGAGGAAGGACAGATTGGGAGTCAGGGAGGCTCTCAGATGTCATCCCACGGGCTCCCAGCGTCCTAATTCTCTTCAGTGTGAGAAATCAGACGCTCTGGCCAAGATACGTCTCTGCTTCCAGAATGCACGTGGCCCTGTTTTCATGCTAATTCTCGTTATGAATGAATCTGACTTGCATGGATGGGACGAGAAGTCACGGACGCGGAGGACAGACCAACCCCTCGCAACGCCTCCTCTTCCCCGTGTCTGAGGACGTGAGCTTGGTCGGCGCTGGGATTCTTGCCACCAGATGTGGCGTGTAAGGAAATTGTGTGCAGAGATGCTTTGCTATTGCCACCGTGCATACCGGAGCCCATGAACGTGCCACTAACCGCGTCGCCAGTAACTCCTAATGAGAGAAATTATTTTTTCCTTCATTTCTTTGCTCAGGCAGGGCCGGATCCAAAGCAGAAGACAAATCCTCCTTTGATCCACCTGTGAGGAGATAATGCAATTTGCTCCATGCGTGAGCTTTCCCGGGGAAGCGGCATCTTGACATTTGCAGGCCACTTAAGAGCTGGTGCTGTGGCTGACATCAGATATAAATATCGCCGGTTTAAAAATAAATCCCGCCACAGGCAGAGCATTTTAGACAGGAGTTCTTGCCGCGGTGCCTGATCCTTAGTGCTTTTCAGATGTGAAATGTTCCTGCGGAATGGGGCCTGTGCCCTTGGCACTGGGAAGCTATCTGTAAAAGGAGGTAAAGCCAAACATTAGGAATTTGGTGGGATTTTGTCTTTGGGTGAAAGCCAAGGGTCTCCAAGCTCTCTGTGAGAACATGTGGGTCCCCGGTGCTCCCAGGGACAGCCTGAATCACAAAGACTTGAGAAATGATAAGAATGACGATGTAAATCGCCTCCCAAGATAATGCAGGCTGCCCTTTATTGCCCTGGCCGCATGGCACGCACTCCACATCGTGGCCAAGGATGGAGGGTATCTAGTGGCCCGTGAGCTTCAGAGACACCACACGACAGGGTCTCGCATGGAGAGACCTTGTCGTGCAGGAAGCCTGCGTATAGGTGCATCCCACATGTATGAGAAGCCTCCTGCAGGGCAGGGAGATGACAGAGTGAAGGGCTGTGAGCACAGGTCAGGGAGCTGGGCTCCCTGGGTTCAAGTCCTTGCTGCATCACTTCCTGGCTGGGCAACCTTGGGCAGTTTATGTAACTTCCTTGGTTGCCTTCTCTATAGACGGGAGTAAAAATGTGCCTGCCCCCAAGGTTGTTGTAAAGATTCAGTGAGTCATGTGTATGAAATACTTAGCACAACAGTCCTTCTACAACTTGTGTTTAGGTGAGATTGAGGATGCTGGTGTCTGGGGCTGGGAAGACCTTGCCAGCAACCTGCTTACAGGACAAGATTATAGGGCTATCACCTACAATGAGCACATCTACAATGTGCTGTGGCCCCACATGCGGCATCAGGTGCTCCCACACAGATTTGAGGTTTCCCGGTCACCCCCCTCCTTCCACTTGACCCTGAGCTCATCCCCTTGCTCCTTCCTGGGCTGGAAGGTCCCAGTGAGGTTAAAGTGTGGCCTCCGTGTACGTCCTCTGGACGGGCCATCAGCCTGGAGTTTCAGGCTGGTTGCTGGTTCTGTTGGACTCCTGGGTCTCCAGCTCCACACATCATGGTCACCCTGTGAGGAAGTTAATCTCTTGCCAGTGACTTTGAGCTTGGGACTTGTTTGCCTGAGCAATGGAGAGACATGGCACCTGGTATCTACCAGGTAGATACCAGCCTGACATGACTCTTGTGGTAAACCAAGCACCCTGACCCCATCCACCCCTGCCTCCCTGATCAGTTTATGCTCTTTCTGCTGCTAAGAAGATGTCAATCATTTCTGCAAAGCTCCTTTGACTCTCTTACCCCAAACAGGGCATTGAAACAGCCCCAAAGCTGTCGTGATCCACTAGCTGTCTCTTTATTTTGAGAAGCAAGATGAAAAAATTTTGAACTTTCAGTGCATGATGTAAGACATGGAATAAATTGTGTGGCAGCCATAAATGGTGTTGAAAAATATTTTAGTTTGAACAAGTTGGGTTAAAGTTCATAGAAACCTATGTCAAATAGTTTGAAGAAAAAAAAGAAGAAAGTCATTGGTTGATAAAGTGGGATAGATGAGAACTAGGTTGGGCTTCAGGCATGGCTGAATCAAGGTGCTCAGATGATGTCATCAAGAATAGTCTCTCTTCAGGCACCTGGGTGGCTCAGTTTGTTAAGTGTCCAACTCTTGATCTCAGCTCAGGTCTTGATCTGCCATCCACAATTCAGTCTGAGTCTGGAGGCCTGAGATTTGGGGGCTGATTTTAAGTCCTGGCCTGAGTCTGAAAGCCTGAGAACAAGGAAACAGGTGTCCAAGGGCAGGAGAGGATGGATGTGTCTCAGTTCAGGCCCAGAGGGTGTGCCTTTTGCCACCTCTTTGTCCTTCAAGTCCTAGTGGAGTGGATGGGGGCCACCCACATGGGGGATAGCTACTCCTTTCTCCTTCCACCCACTCAAATGCCATTGTCTTCTGTAAACCCCTCCCAGATGCACCCAGAAATACCACTTCCCTAGCTCCCTGGGGACCCCTACTCTATCAGGTAGACATATAAAGGCATGTGGGTGACTTCCACCCTGGAGCGTGAGCCTGGCCATTTCTGGGGGCAGGGGGTCCTGTTGGGGGCAGGGAGACCACCTGTGTCACCTGGCGGTGGCAGATACAGAAGACTGTGTTGCACTTGGAAGCACTTTGCAAAGCTCTGGATGTTGAGCGAGAAAGGACATGGGGACTGAGGAAGACCGCTAGCTCCTTGGCTGGAGGAATTGTGTAGATGTTTGGTGCCCATGCTGAGATGGGCAGGCTGGGGAGGAAGTGGTTTGGGAGAGAAAATCCAGACCTCAATTTTGGACAGGCTAAATTTGAGATTCCTCCTACCATACGTGGAGAGGGTGAGTGGGCAGGTGGCTATGAACAAAGAGATAAGGATTCAATTTGGAAGCATGAGTGTATAAATGGCAGTTATAGCTGTGATGTGGGATATCAGCCTGGGAAAGACTACAGCAGAGCAAGAGACCCCTGTGTCGTGTCAAGAGACCACGCAGGTAGGGAGCCGGGCAGGACCCGGGCTTCTGGGCAGGCACGGGGTGTGCCTGTGCAGGAATGGCTGTAGGTGGAGAGGTGCCAAAGGATGAGTCCCTGGAGCACGAGGTGGCCATGGCTGGATGGCCCCTAGCTTCCCTGTCACCCAGGGGGATGTCAGGCAGGGGGTGTCAGCTGAGTGCTGGGAGAAGCCAGATAGCAGAGTGGGCAGTGAGGATGTGGATGTGGCCAGTGGAGACGCCTCCGGGCCATGTGACTGGGAAGGACATCAAGTGCAGGGACAGCAGCAGGCTGGGGGCAGGGGGCGGTTTGAAGGGACAGGTGGGGTGTGAGCTCCCGAGAATCTGTCCTCCCTGCTACGGCATCACAGCCTTGAGCAGCGAACCCCACTAGGGGCGCGTACTTGTACACACATGTGCGTTTCTGACAACCAGTCCATAGGACTGTTTCCTCAGCCCCCAAAATTCTGGAGCCAGTGGTTTTCATCCATCTGGGCTGTAAGTCCAGGTGAGGAACCCATGGAGGGTCTGCTACCCTGCGACAGCCCTGCAGCCCCGAAGCCTGTGGCGGCACGCTTGGGCCATCTCCCTGTCCAGTCAGTGTTTCTAATAAATCCTTGTAAGGAAAATAGTTTCCTCCTTCCCTAATAGCTTCCTTCCTGAAGCTAAATAAAGAGTACACAGGCTGTATTCAGCAGTGCCCACTTCCAAAATAAACAGAAGCACAGGAATTAGCCGGAACAATAGTGTAATTAGACAGCTGCATAATTGTTCATGCAAACCAGGTTGCCTCTCAGAGCCTGAAAGCGCAGATCTGCCTGCAGCGGATTTTCACGGTGGAGAAGGCGGTTGGCAGGAGGCCTCAGGCAGCAAAGGTCAGCAAGCAAGCAGACCCTGACTTTGACGCTTGCCGCTCTGGGAAAGGCTTCTGTGCTAGGTGGCCTCATTCGGCTTCTCTGGGTCTGTTGCCCATGGCCAGCGGTGACCGCAGCGCCGGGCTGCCGGCGTCAGATGAGGCAGTGCACACACTGGTGGGTGCTTGGCGCGCAATGAGTGCTCCATAAACAGGAGCATGGCCTCTTCCTCGCATCTTACCGGTGCTGTGGTCCAAGCCACTGGGCTCGCTCTGCAGGCTCCTCTACCCCTGTGCATGCGGAGCCGCACTGGAGTGGGATTAGGGTGCTGTGCTGTGCAACATGCTCCAGGCCTCTGTGGCCACTCGGGTCTCATGCTCAGGGTGAGATGTGACACAGCACTTCATAGAACCTGGGCACCACTCCAACTTGTGAGACATTCAGAACACCTGCACGAAGCAAGTGCCGATTCATAATTAACAATCAACAACAGTTATTTGGCATATTGGGAGCGTGGCTAATAATACCAATAAATAATTCATCCAGGGGGAGAAAGTGAAGCATGGAGAGGTTAACTCACCAACTGGTCCAAGGTCAGCATTGGGATTTGAACCCAGGGAGGTGTGGCTCTGCCCTGTACTGCCCCAAAATGCCAGAGGTGCGTCTCCACTGTCACTGTGGTATCTGTGCCATACCCACAAGCACCTGCCGGGAATCCTTACAAAGGCCAGCTGCTGGAAAGAGGCCAGTGTGGTTGGAGCAGAGTGCCAGCAGACAGCACCAAAGCCTGAGATTCAGAGGCTTCATCGAGCCTGACTCGAATCTGGGTCAGCCACTTGCCAGCTGAGTGATGAGCCAGGAGAACCTCCCTGTGCCTCAGTTTCCCTATTATAGTGCCTGCCTCCTGGGTGAATGGGAGGATTGCAGAACTTAAATCACCCTAAAAGGCTTGGAACAATACCCACTACGGAGGTAAGGATCCATAACCTGTGACTGTCACTTGCTCAAGGCTGGGGGAACTGACGGGAGAGAGAGTTCTCCTTGCACAAGGGCCTCTGGTTCTGCTCAAATGCTCAGGGTGTTTGAGATACCAGAGGTGGAAGGCTTGTTGGCATCAGGACTCTGGGAGGCAGGGGAGAGAGGGTGATGAGAGCCAGAGCATCCTGCAGGGCCCCCTCACAGGACTTCCGGGTCTCCCCTGACCTCGCCCTGTCCTCCCAGCATATGCGAGAGGCTGCAGAGCGGCGGCAGCAGCTGGAACTGGAGCATGAGCAAGCCCTGGCTGTCCTCCACGCCAAACAGCAGGAGATCGAGCTTCTGCAGAAGGTGAGCGGTGGGCACGCGGGGGGGTAGGGGTGTGGAGGGAGGAGGTGGTGGGGGCTGTGCACCCAGCTCCCCTGAATAACCCACGTCCCTGGGCTCAATGGCAAACACTTGGAGGCTCCAGCACACGGTGCTGGCGGGCTTGTAGGGAGAGCACACTCCTGTGGCCACGGCGGGGTGTCAGCCACTTCAGCCTTGGAGGCAAGCAACCTGCCAGCATTGATGAAAATTTAAACGCGCATGTATCTTGATTTGCAACCTTACATTCTGGAAAAATTGCCCTGCAAGAACCTCAGGAGCCGGTTCAAAATGACTTGAGTTTTGTTTTCTTTGTTCTTTAGGGGTTTTGGGGGGTTGTTTATTCAGTGCTGGTGTGTGGGTTGGGGGCGGGGATTGGGGTTAAGTTGGATGCCCACCCAAGGTGGGGGTATAAATTGGGGTGCATCTGTATGAGACCAGGACAGCATCATCAAAAGGAATAATTTTGGTTTATGTCTGCTGTACTGGGGAGATTTTCATGATGTAGTGTTACGTGAGCAAAGCACCTCTCAGGGCAATATTTGCAGCATGATGTCGTGGGCGAGGGAAGCCAGGGAAAGAGAAGAAAGAGGAAAGAGAAGCAGAGATTTAGAAACAAGGACTGAGCAGCTCAGGGGACATATCCCCGTGGCACCCATGGTGGTGGTGGTGCTGGGGTCTGAGAACATTGCCCCCAGCCGCAATTTGTCAACAGCCCTGGTCCTCTCCTGTCTCTCTTCACCTGGGATTTGGGTCCAGATGTGGTTCTCATTTCCTTCCTGAGTCCTACCTGGGGGCCACTCCTCCCCAGAAGGCAGCCGGCGCCTCCAGCCAGAGCCTTCCTGGTCTGGGTGACAGGTGCATGGCAGCCTGAGGGGGGCACTCCTGAGATAGGCTGGCTGACTGGCAGCGCAGGCAGCTCCTCCCGCATCTGGGTGGCCCTCTCATCCTGAGCCCACCTCTTCTCCAGGCCTCTCATCCTGAAACAAAGAGCTGGGGCCATGTGCCCACCTGGCTGGGGATGGGTGTCTGCTGGCACGGCCCCTTCCCCTGTGGAGTTTGGGAACAGCTTTGCACCCGGTGGAGAATTTCCTGGTCTGCTTCTCTACTGGTTTATTGAGACCATGCGTCAAGGATAGATGTCATTAAGCCCGTGCTGATGGGGACTGTCCGGCCTTGTTACCTGCCAGGATGCGCTGACTGGCACAGCGAGAAGCGATGTTTCATTGGATGTTATCCAGAAAGGATATTGCTTGCTGGAGTCCAGACAGAGACACTGCTCGTGTCTCAGCCCCGTGTGGAAGGGGCTTCCGGTGCCCGGACACGGCCGCTGGACACCTGCGCCCGCTCCCTGCAGCCCCGGAGCCCGCCTTCTTGGCCCTGCACCTCCCAGGCAGAGAGGAAGCCTGGCGAAATACGAATTCCGTGCGGAAGGGGTGGCAGGTCGATGTTTCTCAGCAGAGCATTCTCCAGGAGCCTGGAGTTTTATTTACAAAGCATCTGATGCCAGGAAGGTGCACCAGAGCCAATTCTGTCATTCAGCCTTTTCTGTGCTTCATCCAATTTCTCTCTCCCTTCCCTGCATTCATTCATGGTCTCTATTTTGGACAAACTGATGCTTAATCAGAGGCAGGAGCAGAGGGAGAGAAACTAGTGCAAAACCAGTGTGCCAATGTTGTAACTGCTTAGAGCTCTGATTTTTTAACAAAGTACTCAAAGAGGAATATTGAACTTTGACAGAATGAGACTGGCGATTCTTTAGAGCTCATATTTCCATTTGATTTTCACCATGGAGGGCCAGCATGCTACACTTGCTGATTTGATCATTCATTCATTCATTCATTCATTCAACAAATGTTGGCTGTGTGCTACCTGTGTGTCAGCCACTCAGGATTGTTCCAGAAGGGGGGCCCAGTGGCGGGGAGATGGCCTGTGCCCACGTGGAGAGTAAGCTCCCCCCTACCCTCACAGAGGGAGGGTGAACTGAGCTCAGATCATGCAGGTGCCATGAGGGGGTGGGACAGAATGAAGTGATAGGTTCATGAGGGCAGGAATCCAGACCCGGCAAGCTTAAGGGAGTGGCAGGCATGGGTAATGCAAGTGCTCTGGTCCCTGGCACCCTGGGAAGGAGGCCCTTAGAGGGATGCAGACTGTGCTGGCAGGCAGGAGATGCGTCCCAGGGAGATGGCGCCCAGCCCTCTGCAGGCTGTGGGAAGGAGCGTGATCTCGTTCCCAGGGAACAGGAAGCCACTGGGAGGCTGAAACGGGTTTAACAAGGTGTGATGCTCATTCTTCGAGCATCATGCTGGGGATTGATCTGCAGAGGGGCAGGGAGGCCTGGGGTCTTGGCCTAGGGCAACGGCTGCAGTGGGGAGAAGTAAGTAGATGCATCCCAGGACAGATCAGGAGGCTGAGCTGTCTGCTCGGGGGCTGTGGTGGAAGGAGCAGGGGTGGGGCATGCCGGGAGGGGAAGTCCAGGCTGACCCTGGGCCTCCCAGCCCTTGAGCATCGAGCATCAGTGTGGACCTGGAGGATGGGAACATCGCTGCAGCTGGCATGGTCCTGGATTGGCTGACTTCCACATAGGTGCATGGGAGGGAGGGAAGCCTCCAAGCCACAAGTGGAGGGACATCAGTTGGCTCTCAGGAGACCTACTGTCCCATGTTTTCACTTTTTGGAGAAAAGACAGTGGACAGGGGCATTTTCTTTCCACATAAACACTGCAGAGCAGCACAGACCTGTGGACGGGCTGGGGCAGTATGGGGTGGGGGGCATTAGGGCTGGGAGCTCGCTGGGTAATGCGTGCCAGGAAGGGCTGAGGAAACAAATGGCATCTTTATCCTAAAAGAAGCCAGGTACTTACTGGGCTCTGGGGACGATTTTTAATGGAACCTTCTCACTTCAAGCCTGTTATGAGCCTAGAGTAGGTACTGTCATCATCCATTTCCGAATCAAGGACGCTAAACCCCGGAGTCATTAAGTAACTTGCCAAATGCCACTCGGCTGGCGAGCAGCACAAAGTGAATTTGCACTGAACCTGTGAGGCCAGGATGCTCCAGTATTAAGGCTCGGGGCTGACCAGAATCTGGCCCTCGCCCCCCTACCACAATAAAAGTTCCAGAACTCTCTGAGGTCCAAAGCGGAGTCTCACGGCACAGCAGAGGGCTTATCTCTGAGAGCTACATGTTCTCTCTGGCTACAGCTCTCAGGCTCCTTGCTTGCACTCCAGTGGGACCCCTGTCCTCTTCTTGCCCATGTAGTGGCTCTTATTACCACCCAGGTGTGGACATCATGCCAAGGGCTGGTCCCTGTCCTCATCCTCTCTAACTCACACAGTTTGGGTGGTAGAGCTCCAGGACGCCACCCTTTCCAGTACCTTTCCTTCCACGCAGATTCCGCATAAGCATCACAGGTGTTCCCCAGGACTCCGTCCATGAGCCACATCTCTCCGTCGACACTGGCTCCCGTGGCGACCTCATCTGGCCCTGTGGGTCTAAATACCATCTGGATACCTGCCACACCTCTAGCTCTCCATGCTGGATTGTGAACCCACTTCTTTCATCCAGCCTTCCACTTGACATCTCGATACCAGCTCCAAGTTGAAGGGTGTCCTCAGCCACATCCGTGCATCACCTGTCCCTGGAGTTCTTGGGACCCACCTCCTGGGAGCTCCCTTTATACCTGTCTGTACTTCGTTGGATTGTCTGTGTCCTGGAGCCTGCAGTGTCCCTGTCTTGATGTACAGCAGGTGTTAGGGAAGGAGGGGTATACTTTCCCTCTAAATGACAGGCAGTGCTTGCAGGTGCTTCCATGCTTCAGCCTCCTGTTGGGCTGCCCTGAGGAAGTGAGGGCATCCGCTGCCAGGGTCCCGGGCCCCAAGTTTTCCCTGGGGTGCCTCTCTCTCCCCAGAAGATCACTCCTCTGCCCAATATGGTGCTTGAGAGAAGCAAATGGAAACATTTGTTGAATTAAGGAAAGAAAGATCAAAATTCCCAAGGCTGTTCTAACGGAAATCAGGGTAAAATGAGGCTGTCCAGCTAGCCGGTAGCTCTGGTAGCTGGGTGGTTGCAGCATCTAAAGATACAGAAGGGACACCTGGGTGGCTCAGTGGTTGAGCATCTGCCTTTGGCTCAGGGCGTGATCCTGGAGTCCCAGGGTTGAGTCCCCGCATCAGGCTTCCTGCATGGAGCCTGCTTCTCCTTCTGTGTTTCTGCCTCTCTCTCTCTCTCTCATTAATAAATGGGTTAAATCTTTAAAAAATAAAGATACAGAAGACAGCCAAGCAGGGCGCAGGGCTATCTGTGGGCCACCAGGGCCATCGGTGGTCCCATGGGACCTGCCTCGTGAAAATCAGGGAACCAAGAGCTCTGTCCAGAATCCTTGTCTTCATTCATTCAACAAACAAGTCAACAGTTATGGAGCACTTTGTGTTAGTCACATTCTGGGGGCTGGTGGCATGGTGCCGAGTGAGGCCCTGGACAGTAACAATCAGGCAGCGACCCTGTGAATGTTTGTTCTATGTGTGGAAAGCCCAGGGCCTGGTGCCCGGGATGCTTGCTCACGGACTCTCAGCTCCAGCCTCCCTGCCTCCCCCTCTCCTGCCACCCTGGCCTCCGTGCCTGGACCACACCAAATCTTCCCGCTCTTGGATCTTTGCCCAGGATGCCTGGTCCCCCAATAATGGCAGGGCTGGCCTACTTTGTCACTAAGGTCCCTGTTGTGCCACCCTTCCTGGGAGGGGCTCCACTCCCTGCTCCGCATCCTCTAGCACACCACCCTGCGGATGGTGCTGTTTGCTCATCGATTTGCCTGCGATCTGTCCCCAGAGAACAGTGTCTACACACGGAGACACGGCCCCCTACTCAGCAGGTGCTTGGCAAACACTAACGAAGAGGCATCGAGAGCCTGGGACAAGGAAAGGGGTGTGGCAAGCAGCCATCAATAGACTTGGTGGTGGTCTCAACCGGTGATGAATTCTAGGCAGTATTCCGTGAACGGCTGTCGCAGGAGTCACTAAGACACAGCTCCGCCCTCCCCACGGCCTGTGGGCGCCAGTCCCCTGCAGGTCAGGCTCCCACACCCTGGTGCCTCCTCTCTGAACGACCAGTGGCCAGAGCCTGGCTGCTCCGCAGCTCCAGACTTCCAGCTCCATGTGCCAGCTGCATCCTTGCCTGGTGACAGTAGCTGTGATAAGCTAAGGGTGTTTCCAAATTTAAAATTTGTCTGCAGTCCTGACTGATTTTACTGTGGCTCAGAGTTCCTCCCATGGGTGAAGTGACTGCTTTCAGGGTTAGGGCTGCCACGGAGCCCGAGCCACCATGCACATCATGATCGCTGCTCTGCCTCCATTTCAAATCCTTCTTGTGGATGTTGTGTGCAGATAGTAGGAGATTGCGGACTGACCTCGTGTTCATTCAGTGGAGAATCTGCCCTAGTTCCGTGTGCTTCTACCACGCATGCCTGGGGTACCGGGTGTCCAGTCGGTGGCTCCCTCAGCTCTGACATGAGGCTCCTTGCAGCCCCCACAATGCTTTTGCCCTGCTGCATCTTCACCAGCACCCACAAGCCCCAACCAGTCGCCAAAGACACTGAGCACTAGGTGCAGGGCCCGTCGCAGCCAGATTTCCGGACCTTGGCACCAAGTCTGCCAGCATGTCTGCACCCCTGTGCCCTGCTGGAAACTGCCACGTGAGCAGCCCTGGTGACCGACCGCCCTGGATGCTCCATCTCCCAGATGACAGCCCCCTCCCCTGACGGTGGGACTCTGTGCCCCTGACAGCCATGGGCCCTCTCAAGCATCACCGTGTGCTCTGTGTGGGAAATCGTGCCTGCATGAAGGTCACAGCTTCCCCCGCAAGTTGGCCACGGCCCCCAAATGAGCTTCACGTAAGCTGTTGCTTAGACGTTGCAAGAATTCAGCGCTGACAATTCTGTTAATTTTAACAATCTATTCTGATTGCCCAAATGGCCCAGCTTGCAAGTAGCCTGTGAAAACCAGCTCCTGCTTTTCTCCTGAAGCCAGAAACCGAGTTATTACCACAAACTTGGCCGAGTTTTCATGGCTCGCTTTGGGTTTTTTTTGTTGTTGTTTTTCATCCTGCCAGTTGGAAACTATCTTTGACTCAAGTGGCTCAATGGTGGTGTTATTTATATAATCCCCGTACGTCCTCTGGATGGCTGTCTTTTCTTCCCCTGGTTCTGTTATTTATTGTCGGTCTCATTTCTGCTTTGAAAGGAACGATTTTAAGCACTTAAAGATTCCACTGAATTCAAGAGTGGTGTAATGAATCTGGCATTCTGTCTGCTTCCCTCTGGAAGCTCTGGAGCCCCTCGGAGAGATGCGCCCGCAGGACGTGTGGGGATGAACTCTGCAGGGACCCCAGGCTCCCCATGCGTGGGCCAAGCCGGGTGAGCAGAGCTCCCGCCTCCTCCCGAGGGGCTGCAGTGTTGGGCAGCCCATCCCTACCTGTTCTCTTGGCGCTGAGAGACCGTGCTCCTCCAGAACCGAGAATTCTAGATGTAGATCTCAGCCCAACACATGGATTCTTCATGAGTGCTTGAAATTCCAAGAGGCAGGTGCCCTGCAGTCAGGAGATAAACCTCTCCAAAACCTGCTTCTCAGGGTCTCTGGGAACATCTGTGAAGCCACTGAAACCAGTGCAAGGGGGTGTCTGTCCACATGGACACACAGGGCAAGCTTTCCTTCTCGGCTTGGGACTCAGCCTCAGGCTCTCACGGAACTTCAGTGCCTCCAGGTTTAAAACAGGAAATGGTGTGTTCTCCAAGAGCTGATGCTTGTGTTCAGTAGGACTCTTGGTTTCAAGGGACAGAAAATAGAAAGAGGGAATTTTGTGCACACAGCTGAAATGGGCTTCAGGTTTGGCTAGATCCAGCACGCTCCTGCCTTTGCTCCCTGGTGTATTGGCTGCACTTTTGACGGTCAGGTGGAGGCGGCTCCAGCCTCATCCCTCATGGTGGCAGGACGGCTGCGGCACTCCAAACTGTCCTCCACTCAGGCTTGGGTCCCAAAGGCAGGGATTGTCTGTCCCCTCTCCCCTAGTACTCCTGGCAAAGCTGTAGCCAGGCTTCAAGCCCACCTGTAAACCAACCACTGAGAGTTTGGAGCTGGTCTCATGCATCAGGATGAGGCTAGGTCTCCAGAGCCCTTGGGGCTCTTCCCAGGAGAGGAGGCCACAGAGGCCAGGTGGGCCAGGTCACAGTGCCAGCCCTCGGGTTGGGGAGACCAAGGGATGATAATGTTGCATTTCCGTTTTGTGTGAACTCACCATGTGCTCGAACAACAGCCATCCTGAGAGGCTGGTTTGATGAAACTTGGAATATTTCTTATTCTATAGAGCAGGTGGCTTTGCTTCAAGTAATTTGAAGAGGGTTGCCCCTCTCACCCCCCACCCCTGCCACAGGCTGAGCAGCTGAGCACCTGTCAGATGCTTGGGGCTCCCATCTTGGGCTCTCCTTGGGGCCCTGGGCGATCGCAGCTGACCTTCAGCTACTTGGTGGTTGAGTGCATGGCGGCGTCTTGTTTCCCAAGCAGCTAAGGGTAGCTGGGGAGAGGATCAGTGATCCCTCCACCGCCCCAGGTTTCCGGGAGCTTTGTCAAGCTCTTCTCCAAGCCTCCTTGTGCGTGTGACTGCCTCTCTCCCGAGGATCAGGGTCTCTGCATCATGCTCTGGTCGCATTCCCACCCCTGTCTATCCCATTGCTGCCAAGTCAGGGCATGATTTCCCATTTTACAGAGTGTCCCAGCCGGCCAGTATTCATCTCTTGTTTGCCCAAAGGGGAGAGAAATGAGAACTGATCTAGATCCTCAGAATGGGGTGCTTCCTAGGGGGGGTAAACATCAGAGACCCATGCCCCGACTTGATCTGATTCTTTTCTCCATCCCTTGCTTCAAATGTTTACTCTTCTCTCTTTTTATCATAAAAAAGGCTCAGGTTGAAGCTAAGAAGGAACATGAAGGCGCTGTCCAGCTGCTAGAGGTAAGTGCTGGAGCTCCACCCACTGGCTGTTGGGGCAGTGAGGTCAGCGCTGCCTTCGTGCCTCATGCGAGTGGGCAACACTCGTGAGCGCCCAATGGGCACTGGCCACGAACACTACTCGCCCATGCAACCGCACAGAGGCCAAGGCATGTCCCCAGGCTACACAGTCCGCCCTGAGGCCCGGGACCTCACATGGGACCCGCTCTACACTGAGGGCTCCTCTTGGATGGCAAGCAAGGAGGATGAGGCCACTGCCTTGCACAGGAATGAGGAGAAAGCGTGGGTGTATGTGTGTGGGGGGGCGTTCCTGTGGGCACCCCGCCAGCAGAGGAACCCTGCAGGGTGCATTTTCAGAGACAGCACTGATGTTGGGGAAACATTTGGCAGGTGGCATCTGGGGAGTCGTTTGCAGAATTAGAGGGGGGCTGACATAGGGAACTGGAGTGGTGACTGCTGTTCTAGGCACTGCCACAGCACCGCCCCCAGTGAGCACAGCCACTCGGGGTGGTGAGGGGGGCCCGGTCTACCCCTGGTGACTGAGGAAGGGGCTCCTCAGGGAAGCGGCACCAGTCTCACCAGCTTAGGGTCCTTGGAGGCGTGACCACACCTCTGTCCCTGCACTCGCAGCCTCATGCCTCCTAGTGAGTGGACGGACTAGCAGGTCTTCATGGAGCTCACAGGCTCACCCCCAGGCCCTGGCCACCTGCACGGTTCGCGCATAATAAACGGCCATAATGAGCACCCAGGGCTT
This sequence comes from Canis lupus dingo, assembly GCF_003254725.2. Taxonomy (NCBI): domain Eukaryota; kingdom Metazoa; phylum Chordata; class Mammalia; order Carnivora; family Canidae; genus Canis; species Canis lupus. The sequence continues at coordinate 2,002,921 of NC_064268.1, forward strand.
CTCCCCATCCACAGACAGACACCAGGCAGTTACCACCCCTTCCTTACAGACACAGGTGGGGGCGGCCCTGCATGGCCTCCACTCAGGCCTGCCATCCACAGATATGGGGTGTAGTTGCCCCTTCATGGCCCCGTCCTTTGTCCCTAGGGGCATAGCAGCCATGGAAACAGAGTGTGTGCCTCTCTTAATTCTCTTATGTTGCCTTTTAACATCTATTCCTCCCGCAGGGAAAGGTTCCACCATTATCATCATATATATTAGAATTGATTTTTTGAGAGCATCCATTAGCTAATGAATATCTGGAGGGGTGAGTGTGATGAATGGCAGGGGGGACATCTACCACCTGAGGGAATGGCAACAGAGCCCCAGAAGTCCATGCTTCTCCCTGAAAAATAACCCCCCGCCCGCCTGAACTGCCCTCACCCCCATTCGGACATCTGCTGGCTGCAAGCGCATTTCCTTTCTCCATCACCTGAAGCCTGTTGCTGTGATGTGTCTTGTTCTAATCCACCTCCCGAGCCACCGCTGGGGTCCCATGACCCCAATGCTGGGGGTGTTGGTGCATGCATTGGCAGGTGGTTGCATCGAGATGTGCTTTGGGTTGAACAAGCGGAGAAGGCAGTGCTGACGTGCTGAGAATCCTGTGTCTTCTCTTATTTACATCTTCCTGTGGTTGTGTCTTGCTTTGCGCTTCACCCAGAACACCTTGGACGGCATGCAGGTACTTCGGGCTCACGCCTCCCCACACCAGTGTGCCGGGCGGTGCCTTCCCTTGTGCATGGGGCAGCCACAAGGGACCACCCAGGGTCCCTGGGCCCGCTCAACCCACCTCTTGTCCTGAAGCCGGCAGCCCGAGGTGCTTCCTTGACATACTGGGGGTGGGGGCTCCCGGGAGCATGCAGGAGCTCCCTGGCAGGAGGTGCTGCTCTCTGGCGCCAGCACACAAGCTCTGTTCTCGCAAGTGTTGAGCAGGTCCAGCGAACCCGGTCTCCTGTTTCCTGCCATGGCCCTAAGGGTTGGGTGGGTGGACCGCCCCGAACCCTGATGACCGCTGGGGGCGGGGGGCGATGTGAGAATTGGTGGGACTGATTCTGTCCTCATGCCAGCCATGTGCCCACGGGCCTGGAGACCAGGATACAGCCAGTCTATCGGTCATCGGGATTTGACCCTGGCCCCGAATGTTCCAGCTTTGTGTTTGTGTCTGCTGTGTGTGCTGCTGGGGCCCCTCCCGCAGGGGAGGGCGGCGGCCTTCCTCCCTGTTGACAGGCCACTGCCCTTCTCACTAACCCCGTGGGGCAAGAGGAACAGCATTGTACCTCTGAGCAGGGTTTTGAGTGTTTTCCAAAACTCTGAGTTTGATAGAGTATTCACAGAAGGGATGATTTTCCCACTTTGGGGATGAGTGGTTCTCAAAGTGGAGTTCCCAGATCAGTAGTGTCAGTATCACCCAGGAGCTTGCTAGACATGCAGGTCCTTGGGTCCTGCCCAACCTGTGGAGTGGGAAGGTCTGGGGGAGGGACCCAGAAGCCAGAGAAGACCCAGCCACCCAAACCTGGGGGGCTGTTGTGATGCAGCTGCTGTCTGGGAAGCATTGTTCAGTATCCGTGAGGCTAGTCTGGGGAAGGAGGGCATATGGACAAGCCAGCCCCCTGGAGTCGTGGCCAACCCATGGCTCAGCATCCTAGTGAGCTGAGCCTCCCCTTTCCACCCTCACTTGCATTGGAAGTGCCAGCGAGGAGCATCAGCAGCTGCCATGCACTTTTGGGAATGTGTTTGTGTTCTGGAGGGTGCTGTGCACCCTGGTGTGCACATGGCACACTGGTGACTCCCCTTAGTCAGGTGCTTTCCTGAGTGGAAGAGCCTCCACCTGCCCATCAAGACTAGCATGGGATGCCTCAGCAATCATGTGACACCAAACCCTCTCCAAATAGCCTTACACACAGAGCCTGTTCTGTGGGGGTCCCTAGGCACTGATTTCTGGGGAGTGAATGGCCAGGATGTTTGAGGGATAAGAGGAGGGGAGTGGTCTCCATTCCAGGTCAGGACACATGCAGAGTCTTAGCACCCATGGAATGATCTGGGCTAGCTTTGGGGCATCAGGAATGAGCTGAAGATGAACAGAGCTTTTCCAGAATCAAGACAGAGTACTCTCTGGTCAGTAAACCGAAGAGCAGGTACTTTCAGGTAAACTGCTTCCCTGGCACTTTACAAGGGAGCAATTTCAAGACCAAGAAGCAAGAGAACATTTTTAAATTAATAATAGTAATGACAATCCAATGACAGTAACAGTAGGGTTCCTTGAACACCCACTTTGTGCCAGCCGCTGTCCTAAGGGTGCATCTAGGGATGTTTAGGACACAGTGCACATATGTCATTTAATCTTCACAGTGGCCCAGAGGAAACTGAAGCACGGGTTAACTGACTCTCCCAAAGCAAGCTGGTAAAAGTCAAAGTCTGTACTCAAACCCCAGGAGTTTGGTGCCAGAGGCCAAACCTTCAGCTGCTGCTTTGTAGCCAGCTTTCCTTGACTTCAGCATTCTGTCCCCCCAGGAGGTGGGGTCAGCTCTCCTGCTGACAAAACCACAGCAAGAGTTGAATTGTGAATGAGTTCACATGGTGGCAAGACTCAGAAGTGCAGCACTCCCACTTGATGGCTCACACCTCGTGGTCGCTGTCCACCAGGCACTGGACACGTGTGTCGGATTTAATCCATAGAACCATCCCAGGAGGTTGCTACCATCATCATCCTCTTCATGGATTGGAAGTCAAGCACAGAGACTTGAGTCACTTGCCTGGGGATACACAGCTCACTAGAGTAGAGCCAGGCCCCAAGGGCAGGAGGGCCACGGGGTAGTGCTGTCTGAGGCCGCTGAGGAAAGATGCAGGGCAGCAATGCCTGCATGTGGGGTCAAGAGGTGGCCAGCTCTGGGGTTGGTTGCGGGGGAGAGCCCCGTGACATGCTTGCTCAACCCACTGTCAGTGCCGTGTGCTTTGCGTGTGTTTTGGCTGCTTTGTGGCTTGTTCTTCAGGCACATTCCCGGCACCTTGTCCCATTGCCCCCAGCTTGCTGGCCGTCCACTCCAGGACGCTCGTCACAGCCAGGAAGGAACCCTCGCAGGCTCCTTTCATCCCTGGGTCTCATTTGGCGAGACTTGCAAGAGCAGGCAGCATACCCCTGACCTAGACAGGTACAGGGTCATCTTGAGGTGGGCCTGGTGTCCACACTGCATTGTGACTGACCTGCGTTGAGTCCCATCCCTTCCTCCATAAAAGTACTAAAAATTATATTTTACATATACCCGCCTGGATGTAAAGAGGAATATAGTTCACGCTGGGTTTTTTATTATTATATCTTTTTCGTTTCTGATTTTAAAGGAAACTAAAATGAAAGCATTTGCATGGGTCCCTAGACGTACCGGCTGCGTGTTGCTGGGCCTAAGAGGGGAGTTGCCCTGCTGGGCTGGAGTTAGGGTACAGGACACCACGTGGCAAACAAGTGTGCATGGGTGTGAGTGAGCGCATGAAGGAGGAGGACACGTGCTTGGTCCCATCAGGAAGATGAACCTGTTTCTCAGGTCCGTTCGTAAGGTGAGGCTCAGATCACAACCTCACCCCGAACATAGAAAGGTCGTTTCTCGTTAGTGATGTCTGCTGCAGATCTGGGACATCCTCCGAGAATGCCCTCCAGGAAGACATGGGATCCAGGCTCCCTGCGTCTGGTGACCGTGGTGTCTGGTGCACGGGGCTTCCCAGTGACTGCAGCAGGGGCAGCGCCATCCTGCTCTGCTGTGTCACCTGTGCCCTGGCTGGAGCTGAGCGCTTCACTGCAGGAAGAGCTGGAAAGTGTGGTCTCCCTGGGCCCAGGGGATGAAACCCAATGTGGTTGGCCCAAGGCATCATCCCCACCCATCTGAATTCTAGAATCCTTACAGGACAACATGATTTTGATACTGAAGTGTGGCTGAGTAGCAGCCAAGTTGAGAGCCTGAGAAGTAGACCCATAAAGATGTATAATTAATGTTTTACATCCCACGTGTCTTAAGAAGCCTCTTTAGACCCTTGGGGAATTGTGGGGGCCATGGGGGTCTCTGCCCCTCCTCCTTGGGAATAGCCGTAGCTTCCCCATCCCCCTGAGGCTTTGCTGGGAGATGAGGTGATTGGGGACAGGGAAGCCATGCATGCCTCCAAACATTAGGCTGCCCTAGGACTGACCCCCACTCCAGCTCTGTGTTCCAGAGGCTGTCTGCCCCCTGGCTGTTGGCGCCCCAAAGGCGATACAGGATTTCTGAGGTCCCACCCATGGCAGGTGCTTATCTGCACACGTCACACTGATGTGACAAGGGCACATCTGTCCAGAAGCAGGGAAACTCTGACGACCCAGACTCACAAGCTTAGAATTCATGGTTGTTTAAGTTGGGCAGTTGGATAAACATTAAATCATATGAACAAAGCAAACATTTAAAACACTCATGCTTTAATGGTGCTGGATCCATACATGTGATTGAATGAAAATGTCAACTACACTTTCCAGATTCTCCCCTTGGCTACAGTATTGTTCCATTTCATTCTCAAGGCCACATTGTCCTGGAAAGATTCTGGAGTTCACAGCAATTATGTATAAAGATCCTGGAGCTCAGCCTGTTGGTATGAATTTACATGGATTTTCTTGGGTGCTGTCTAGTTGCCGGTAGGATCCAGCACCGATAGGAGTATTAAGCTGGCAGTGGAGGGCATTCCTTAGCTGGGGGTCACCATGAAAAGGACACTGAGTGTCCCTGTTAATGACGAAATGTAGGGAGTCCTGATGCACTTGCATGAGCTCAAAGGTGCTCTCACAGTTTGCTGAAAACAGATGTCCGGTCATCGGAGGGGGGGCATGCAGGAACTTGGGTGTCTGAGTCACTAGGATGGCACCCCTCGCCCTCCCCAGCAGTGTCTGTGCTGCAGCTTTGCCCACAGAGAGTGGAAGACTGTCACTCCTGCTAGTGGAGCCCCTCGCATATGCTGTCCCCCACCTCACCCCAGGGTCTGACTTTGCAATTCCCCATTGGGTTCTAGAAGACATGTTTCACCTTGTGCTTTGGTGAAGACAGTGAGGCCCACTGAGGCAGCAGGACTTGCCTCCAGGTCCCCAGTTAGTGAGTAGGGGACCCGGGATCTAGAGCCAGCTCAGAGCCTGGAGTCAGAGAGGCCTGGGTTTGTCTGGCCCCTACCTGGGTATGTGCATCTTGGCTGCACTCTGTCATGAGTTCATCCCACCTTACCCTGTGGGCTCCCTGAGCATCAGTGATGGTGCATAGAGATCCCCCCTGCCCCAACAGTGCCCAGCACACAGCAGGTGGACAGCCCAGGGTACGCAGAATCCCAGTCCTTGCTTGTACATCAGGACGCAGCATGGAATGTTACTCCCAGGCGCTCCTACGTGGGTGGCCCAGCCTACCCGGGCCCTGGTTCTTCCTGCTGCACTCATTACTCACAGCGGCTCCACGGTCTCAGCCTGCTCTGCTGGACACCGATAACAGGGCATAGCACTCCATACCACGGCGGCTCTCCTTTACGAAGCCCGAAAGTCAGATGTGGAATACTGGGTGACGGAGCCTGAACTGCTGGCAGTCACTCCTAGGATGTGTTTTCCTTCGTCTCTATAAACACCCATGACCAAATTTGCAAGTGTCCGTGTTTCTTCCAGGGATGGTTTACTTGCCAGATGACTGTGCCATCTGTTCCTGCCACGATCAGAGCACAGCTGCTCTGCACGCCCCCCACCACCGATGACTGCAGGTGGCTAGCTCCCTGGGGGGCCACCTAGCTGGGAGGTGACAGTGCTCCAGATCCTGAAATAAATGCTGATGTTCAAATAAGCCAGCCAGGAAGATCGGCGGGTCGCTGGACACCATTCCCCCTGCTGGTGACTTGGGGACCACCAGGGCCAGCACCCGGCTACCGGGCCCACATCAGCCACCCCGGCCTCAACCCCTGCAGCCAGACCAGGAGACCATACTGCTGGAGGAGAGCCTGCCTCTCTTTCACAAGGCCGAAAGCCTGTGAGGTTTCCTTTTGTCCCTAGCTCTCATCAACTTCTTGCTCCCCCACCGTTTGCTCCCCAGGCCACTGAGACCAGGCGCCTGAAGCCTGCAGACTCCAAGGCTGGGCCTCCTGCTGCCGCACAGCCAAGCAGTGGGGGAGGAGAGGTCAGTTAGGTGTAGCCTGCACGACCCCTCCTTCTCTCTGGTTAGCAGCTGGAGTGGGAGAGGCCTGGCCACCCCCCTCCAACTCAACTCCAGGTTACGGTGAGAGCGAGGCTCAACCAAACCACCCCATGTGTATGGATGCGGAGTAAGCAAATGCTCTGACAGGTGAGCAGAAAACAGGCCATCTGTGTTTATTCTGTAGCTCGGCCACATCCTGTCACCAGCTCCCGTGGAAGGCGCACTGGAGGGAAGCACATCAGCCCAACGGAGCCTGGCCCGGGCGGCCTCGGCCACCAGAAACCCTCTGTTCAGAAATCACCCAGATCGGTGTCTGGACACAGGAGCACTTGGGGCTTCTCTTCTAGTCCTGCACCTTGTCTACTCATGGGTGGGATGGCACTGCGATGTTTGAGCCAACTGACATCCTGAATACCTTTCATGTCACCAACAAATGCCCAGTTCTCCCACTCTTTGTGTTTAGGTAAAAGCTGATAATTTCATCAGAGTGGGGTTTTTCCTCCTGCTATTGGCCACACTAATGAGTGAGGTAAAGGCACCAAATAGACACAGGCGGCAGAGGTCTTGGGGGCACCTGTGTTCCTAACGTCTACATTGCCCACCCCTGGGATGGGATTCTTGGCGGTGCCAGCGATTGCCCTGGAGTGTAAGTCCAGCTCCAGGGATATGAGCTCTTCACCCAGAAAGACTAGAAATGATCCACCTGAGGTCCCTGAGCCCCAAACCCTGTGGGGGATCATCCTATATGTCCAGGGCTCAATGGGCACAGCTGGAAGCCATCCAGACCAGCCCGACCCGGTGCCAGCTGGGCACAGAGCCACCAAGTGGTAGCACTGCCTCCAGACAGGCCTTGACAGCCCGGGCTGTTGTGTATGGGTCTCTGATACACTTCAGCATTTAAAGTTTGAGGGATTTTTACATTAAAATAAAGACTCAGCTCCTTTTGGAAGAGTAGAAGTCTTGTCCACAGTGGCTCTGGACAAATGCTGAGAAGATGCCCCCTGGACCAAGCATACATGTCCCATTCACTCTATTGCCCCTACATCCTCTGACTTGTCTGTGCTCCCTGTCTCCACCGGCCTCCATGGATGTCCAGAGACACTGATGATCTGAAGCCTGCTCCACATCTACCTACTTCCTGGACTCCCTCACCAGCACATCACCAGCCACTCCTGAGAGGTCCACGTCCTATGCCAGGTGCAGGGGAAAGGCATGTCCCAGTCCCCGTTGGTGAAGGGGACCACTGAACAAAGAAACATGCCCTGGTTGGAGAGGCTCGCCGAGGACAGTTCTCAGGGAGCTCGGGCACCAGGCTGGCCAGCATGGGTGCCAAGGCCACTGCGTCTGTAGGCTCATATGATAGGTGCTGCAGGCAAGTGCCTGCATGTGATCGGGCCCCACCACCCCAGGCATGCCTGAGTACTGTGGGGCCTGGCCAGGAGCGCACGTCGTCCCCTCCACCTTCTCCCAGAGCACCACGACTGAGGCCCCAGTGGCTGGCCACCTGTGCCAGTTGTGCCTAGGATGCCAGCTTCCAGCGGAGGTCCGTGAGGCCCTGGCTGCATGACTTTCCCCACACAGGCAGGCCACCTATAGCATAAGCTCATATTTTTGTTAAATCTGTTCACTTTTTAAAACTTTTCATCTTAAAAAAAAAAACAACTTTTCATCTTGAAGTACTTTAAGACTCACAAGGAGTTCCATAAGGAGCTGCAGTTCTTCCCATGTTCTCTTCACTCGGCTGCCGGGACAGCATCTCCCTGGTGGGCGTCCTGATGCTGTCCCGCGTCCCTGCCCATGCCTAGAAGTGCAGACTTCACTCCTCCGCCTCGGTGGAGGCAGCTGTCACAGACAAGCTCATTCAGCTTTTTAAAAGAAGAATCCTGCTGATTTTTTTTTTAATGAATTGAAGAAATTAACTATAGGCTTGGGATTTGTTAGGTTTATTTTTAGAAATCCCTGATCTCAGACATAAATAGCACTTCATTCTATACCAAGGAGCTGGAAAACTTAATGCTGGGGGGGAGGGGAAGGAAGAGAGGAAGCTGAAGAAAAGGAGGAAGTAGAGGAAGAGAGGGGGATGGGGAGGAAGAGTGGGGGGAGGAGGAAGAGGAGGATGAAGAAGGGGAGGAAGGAGGAGGGAGAGGAGGATGGAAAGAAAGGATGAACAGGAGGAGGGAGAGAAAGAGGAGGAGGAGTATGGGGAGAAGGACAGGGAGATGGGGATGGGGAGGAGGGGGGAAGAGGGTGGGAAGAAGGAGGAGGAGGAAGGTGAGAGGGAGGAGGAGAGGAAGGAGGGGAGGAGGAGGAAGAGAAGGGGAGAAGGATAAGGAGAAGGAAAGGAGAAGCGTGTCTCCTGCTGGGGCTCCGCATGCAGGGTGAGGCTGGTCCCGGCCATCCCTGCATTCCTGCACGCAACCCAACATCTGTTGCACGCTGACCTGGTACCAAGCTCATTCCCAGTGCTGGGGATGTAGCAGGAAAGAAGCAGACAAAAATTCCTGCCCTTGTGGAGCTGACATTTTAGTGGGGGAACCAGGCAATTAATTCCACGTGGAATTAATAATATAGTAGATGGGATTTTCCGTTTATCACAGAATAAGGAATGGAAGTGAGACAGGACCCCACGCCGGCGGGATAAGCCAGTGCTCAGATCTGCAGTTCCCTCTTCTCACTGATTCAGCAAATGCTTACTGAGCACCTGCTCTGGGCCCGATTCTGTGAAAAACACGGAGGATGTATTGGGGAGAGAAGCAGAAAGAGCAAAGGCTCAGAGCTTCCCCTCCAGTCGTGGAGACAGAAGAGACGGGACCAGGGAGCTCATGTAACATGGGCAGCGGTAGCACCAGACAGTGCCCCCCACACATCCCTCGTTGGCCTGTGCACCCAGCTGCATACGGTGTAGGATACTCTGGTTGCTCGGACGCCAGGATAGGAAGTGTGGTCCACAGGCGTCCGGGGAGTGGGAGTGGGTGTCAAGCTGCCCAACCTGAGAGCCGGCAGGGCAGGGGCCAACAGAGGCAGGAAGGAGCTGCCCCGGGCTGCCCCTCCCCTGACATGTGTCCGAGGGAGAACCCCCCCCCTCCCCAGGGCTCCCAGGGCATCTCTGGATGCCTGCAGATGGCAGCTATGTTGCTAACCACAACCAGCAGAAAGAAATTCCTTTGATAGTGAAAGCAGAGTTCCTTGGGGTTCTGCAGTCTAGGGACATGCACCCCCATGAGAAAAATGCATCAGCAGATTGGCAACCAAGCTGCCCCCAAGTCTGGGCTGTGTCACTGCCTCACGCTCCACATTTCCAATGGCTATGGTGAGGTGAGCCAAGCACAAATGCCCAGGCTGCACACACAGCCCGGGATGATCCATGGTTGGCTGGGATTCGAGTGTTTGTAGGGTTTCTCGGCACGTGTGGTTTCCCATGTCTGTCCTGTGCAGGTAGCAGGCCGCTCCCCACCATGCATGCATGTGCACGTGCAGCACATAGCCATGTGCACACACATGCAGGCACATCCCCTCACCGCACACCCCTGACCACGTGTCCGTGCCTCTGCCATGCAGAGCAAGGTACGGGAGCTGGAAGAGAAATGCCGGACGCAGAGTGAGCAGTTCAGCTTGCTGTCCCAGGACCTGGAGAAGCTCCGGCAGCACGCCGGCAAGATCGATCTGTTGGGTGGCAGCGCAGGGGCCTCCTTGGACGTGCTGGCGTCCGGCAAGCCTTTCTCCCAGTTCATGAACGGACTTGCCCCCTCCATTGGCAAAGGTGAGTGCCTGCTCCTGCCCTGTGTCTCGTGGTGGAGAAGTGGTGGCCGGAGACCCCGCACATGAGCACACACAGTGCGTCTACCTGACCCGCCCGTGTGGGACACCCAGCATCGTGGGGCTCCAGGTGACGGCAGGCCAGCAGCAGCCTCTGAGCACACATGGGGTGCCAGCCCCTGTTCTAAGCCCTCGATGGGTATCAATACATGCTGTTGGCACGGCCGCGTGTGGCAGGTGCTGCCCTGGTCCCGCTCTACAGAGGGGAAGACCGAGGCCCTCGTGTGGGTCACACAGCCACTGGCAGCGAGCTGGGGCGCTCCGGCACCAGGTCCAACAGGTGCACGGTGAGGCTGTGGCTGCCTCCCGGCCTTCGTGCCTCCGCGGTAGGGGGTGTGTGTGAATTCCTGATCCCACAAAGGCCACGATGGTCACAGTAGTGATGTCACACTTGTACTCAGGACACAGGGTGGGGAGCCATTTAAACTTGTGTGTCTTTATTTTGGCAGAAAGGCTATAGAGGTCTGTAGGAGAGCCTCATGCAGGGCTCCACCGAGGCGCACAGGGCTGCCATGGTGCATCAGGGAGCATTCCCCGCTGGAGGGCAGCCCACAGGGGCACCCCGGTTATGAGAATGCCCACTTGTTTAAAAGGTGTTTTTAATTTAGGGAGATGAATGTCAGAATCCCCTTTTGGAATTCCATAAAAGAGAGAATTTCCAGATTTCTCCCAGTTGTCAAAATATATGATGAGGGTTTTTCTGATGTTTTATAATACTACAACAAAGTGAAGCTGCTCGTATCTCGATAAAGAACGCCTCCTTGTGTGTCTACTGTCCTGCTAGCTGTTAGCTGGCATGCCACAGCAGGGCGGAGGGGAGGCGGGTCGCACGTCCCCCCATGGCGTCCCGGGGGCATGGTGCACCCAGGCCCCATATGGAGCATCCTCTCGGTGGCTGGACACACACAGGAAGCAAGGGAGTCAGGCAGATGTGCGAGGACATGGGGACAAGGTAGGGAGTGACCCTAGGTTAGATCAGGCAGCCGAAGGAGCCCGCCTCCAGGACGTGCGGTTTGGGCTGTGTTGTCCACTGGATAAGAAGGGCAGGGCAGCTTCAGGTCTTACCAAACATTCTTGGGTTGGCTGGCCATATAAGGCTGGCTGGTGCATGCTCTGCAAGACCCCAGCATATTTGGTGACTCCCAGGACTTAGAGTCATTCTTGCTTAGAGCTGCTGTGGTGACCTGTGGTGGGGACACAACAGAGGCTATGGGCAGAGCAGGGTGCCTGCATGCAGTGAAAAGTGCAGCCCCAAGTGTACAGAGTTTCTGTCCAGGGAAGCCATGAGAGATGTGGTGCCCAGGGTGTAAGGGGGCTGGTCATGTGGCATCCCTGTCTGGCACACATCAGAGCCACAGACTGCCGGGGAAGGCAGGTGCTGGGCACAGACCTCATGGACCTGTGGTCCGGTCACGGTGAAGCACCCTACCCGTGCCGCCGCCTGCCTGCCCTCGGCCAAACCACACGTGGCAAGCACGCCCTTCTCACCGTGGCATCTTGCTGCTGCTGTGTGAGCTCCTCTGTGCATCGTGTGAATGTGAGTCCAGGGGGAGTGGCTCGGCATGGAGACCGCTCCGGGAAACGGGATCTGGTTCGTGATGGTGGGCGCCAGCGCTCAGTGGAAGCAAAGCTAACAGGTGCACGGCAGTATCAAGCTGATAGCTGGGCCCCTGGTGGATGAGTTACCATCTGAAGAGCCACCGTCCTGATAAATACAGCCCATGCCACGATCGGTGACCTGGCCCCACGAGGGGCCCCCGTTGGAGGGCCCACACAATTGGCGTCACCCTCGTCTTGTGGGCATCGCTCATCCAGCCGTGGGAGGAAAGCTGAAGCCCCGCGACCCCCCGAGGGTCCATCCTCACAAGGACATTCTCTGACTGCAGAGGGCAGAGGCCCTCGCTGGGGGATACGGGGGTGCCCAGGGGGACTCAGCTGCTGGGCCCTGATCTCTTCTCCGGGTCTGACAGGAGCTGGGAGCGCTGAAACGAGGCAGAGAGGGGCCGTGGGCAGATGTGTGCCCATCGTCTTCTGCATCCTCCTGCCTGAGGCTGGCCTGGCCCCAGAGGTGGGGGAGACATAACAGGTTGACTGGGAGCCACTGAGGGACCTGCGGTCTGCACAGTGGGTCACATCTGACAGGAGGGCAGCCTTCCAGTCAGTTCCAGGGAGAAATGGCACGTGGACAAAGGTCTCCAGATGTGCAGGGAGGTCCCCACGCCGCCAGCCTCCGTCCGGCTGTGAGCCGCTGTCGGGGGAGTGGCCATCCTTCCCAGAAAACACATATCTTGAGGCATTGGAATTTCGCAAGACTGTAGCACCCGCACAGCGCGAGGGACGCGTGGGAGCCAGCGCGGTGGAGCACGGGGGTGCCGCCTCGCTCAGAGTCCGACGGCAGGTGATACCCGCCTCTCCAGGACCGGGTGGTGGAGGCCAAATGTGAGCACCAGGAGACTCCACGAGTTCATTTTGCGCATGCTGGCAGGGTGCCATGCTGCTGACCGCAGCGGTGCATGGGTGAGGACAGGCAGGGTGCCTGGGTGCTATGACCCCAGCGTAGGGGACTGGCTGTGCTATCCTCACTCAGGAATGCTGGAAGGCACAGCCTCTCTCTCTGGAATGTTCCATCAAACGGAACAGAAACAGTGAATCACACACCTGCTCAAGAAGCTCCTGCCTGAAAGGGGGACTGGTCACCTCCATCCACAGGGCACTGTCCAGGCCAGCATGCCTCGGGGATCACACCCCCTCACTCCCCAGGGTGAGGAGGGGCATTGAGTGCCAGTGCCAGCCCTTCACAGCTGGTGCGCTGAGGCCTCGGGGCTCCCACACACGCAGCATCGCTTTGTGCCTGCTGCATGCCTAGCATGGCCCTGTGCTGTGGGGACAGATGGGAACAGCCCAGCAATGCCCTGCTCTCTGGGATCTGACGCCCCAGCTGGCCCGTATCTGTTCGGGCACTGGGTCTGTTTTGGGGCGCTCTTGCGCCATTCCTGTGATCAGGCCAAACCCCGGGGCCCCTGGTGAGGAGAGTGGCGGCAGCCTCTGTTGGGACTCTTCCCACCTTACGCTGAGTCACATGGGATTTTCCGGCGGGGACTCAGTAGTCACATCTTCAGGGAGGCGATGCCGTGGAGTGACCACTACAGAGGCTGGATGGAGAGGTTGGGGGGGGATCGCCACTCCTGTGTTTCCTGCAGAAACCCTAAAACTGCCTGGCCCTTGGGCCACTTTGTGTGTTTGATATGACCCTTTCAGTCACAAGTGGCAGCAAAGTCAACCTAGACTGGGGAGCAGATGACAAGCCAGTAGGTCCCACTCTAGGTGCAGCTGGGCTTGGGCGCTCCAACCGCATATCCCAGAGGTGGTTCCTTCCCACCTGGAGGTTCCTTTTCTGTGAGCGCCACACTGGGAGCAACTTTCCTCCTCCCGGTGGCCATGCGGCTGCAGCGTCACCAAGCCTCACAGCCTCCCTCCCCCGTGGTAGCCAGGGAAAGGGAGAGGTTCTTTCTCCATGACCTCCTTCAATTCCCTGTGATGGGACCTTCCCCCTGCATTTGACACCATCCTTACAGCCAGGAGTAGACTCCACTGAGGATGTCCAGCGGGGGTCAGGTCAGGCTGGCTGGTGGGGATTGAGGGCAGACCCCAAAATGAGAGCCTGAGGCTGATGGCAATGAGGGGGACAGGAAGGCTGGAGGGTCAAAGGAATCCAAGCTTGCTAGTTCATTCGTGCCCTTGTTCAAACCATCTCCTTGTCGTTGCCAGGTCAGGAGAGCACCTTGGGCAGCCACACCGTGATCGGGGACTACCTCCGTCCCCTTCCACTCCCCAGTGACAAGCCCGAGCCTCTGTCCAACAAGCCTGCATTTCTGTTGAGACCCGCCAGCCCAAGATGCAGATTTGAATCAGACGTGAGTGCTGGCCCACGTGCACGCGTGCCTGCGGTTGGTGGGAACACGAAGGTCCTCCCTGCCTTTCTTCCTCACCCCTCCTCCTCCTCCTCCCTACTGGCTTCTTCCCTCCTTCCCACAAATTCCCAATTCCCATATCCAGTCTTCACTGACCCCCATGTCACTGTCTCCATGCAGTCTTCCCGGAATGTCTCAGGTGAGAGCCCCAGCCACCGTCTGATATGCAAGGGCAGGGGGCCATGTCTGTCTCCTTCCTGGAGCTGAGCCCCTGTGAACAGAGGACACAGGTCACTGTCCATCTTTGTGCCTTCACTGATGCACGGCAGGGCCTGGCACACTCATGGGTTCTCCCAGCAAGTCCCGCCCTATGTCCATCAACTCCTGGTGTGGGGAGTGGTTCTTTATGAATGTGCTTCTGTGTGACCAGGGGACCCACACCCAGGGAGCCGCTTGGTCTCTGGGCTGGTGCCCGAGGTAGAGGTTTTCATCTAGCAGTGTCTCACGGGAGCTCCACCATCTGGGACAGAAAGGAGGGACTGAAGGGGTTTCCCATGTGCTCCCAGCAGGAAGTGTAACCTAAACATCGTCTGTGTCTTTAATAGATGGATAATGAACGGAATTCCAGTACCTCCAAGCAGAGATACTCGGGGAAGGTCCACTTGTGCGTCGCCCGCTACAGGTAAGCGTGAAGCTCCTCTCTGCACCCCTGAGCGTCCGCGGGCGCGGGTGCCTGGGGGCCGATGAGGTCATGGGTCTGGGAGTGCTTCCTCACGGGCTGTCCCCAGAGGGAATCAGCTCAGCCAGAGTTGGGAGGATGAGGAGGGTCTATTGTCCATTCTGATGGAGAGAGTGTGGATAGTGGATGTTTCCCAGGACGGCCACAATGGATTATCACAAAGTGGGTGGCTTCAAACAGCACACGCATGTCCTCTTCCGGCTCTGGAGGCAGAAAGTGCGAAATCAGGGCATAAGTGAGGCCATGCTTGCTGGTGGCTCCCTGCGGTCTCTACCTGTCTTCACGTGGCCTGCTGACTCCGTCTCCACAAGGACGCCAGTCACTGGAGGGCGCCCACCTGGCCCCAGTGCAATCCCATCTTAACATGATCACATCTGTACAGATGTTGTTTCCAGATAAGGTCATGTTCCCGGTACTGGGGGCTGGGACTTGAACATAGCTTTTGGGATGACAGTTTAGCCCAGAGTAGGTGGCAAGCTGAAACTGAGAGGGGACGCTGTTGTGCAGAGCTCCTGGTTACTGGCTCCCTGAGGTGCTCACGTCTGCGTGGTGCCTGGGCTCCAGGGTGCCCTGGTTCCGGATCTTTGCTCATCTCCACTGGGGCCTACAGTGTCCACGCTTGGTGACGACGAACAAGCCATTGGGTCCGCATGGCTCACGGATGGGTGCACAGTAGCTGCCTCCCTGCCACATTGCTACTTGCCTCAAACGAACGCACGCCTGACACCAGCCTCTGATGTAGGAGCAGATATAAATTAAGAGTGTTCCAAACCAGCAGCCATGAAACAGTTCATCACCTGTTGTTCATACTCAGCAAGGACCCAGCCTCTCGTCCTGGATACTCCGAGTCTGCGTGTGGTGGACCCTCAAACTTCCTGCAGGAGGGAGCAGCCTGAGTCTTAGCCAAGCTGCATACCCTCCACACCTGTGTTCCCGCCAATGAGAGGCATTTGTAATAGCTGTTATACCGATTAGCAGATTATTTTCTGGTTAGCAATCCATTCATTTTGCCAATGAAAACCTACTTCCACTGCTCAGCTCAGATAACAGAAGCGTTTGGAGTAGCTGCCCCCCAGCCTCAGGCTTCTCAATTAGGAGGCTAGCCGAGTCCGGGGGTGGGTGCCCCTGCTCTGACCATCCAGCACACTGTCCGTGAGGGATGCTGCCCCAGTGCTGGGAGGAGCCACGGGGCCGCAGGTCAGGTCAGGGGACCTAGGGGGTGGTGCCCAGCCTGATCCACGTCAGGAGAAGTTCCTTCTGAGTGCAGAGCGAGGCTAGGCCCCAACAATAGCCAAAGCACAGGACACCCCCCTTGTTCCATTCATGCTGATGCTATTGACGTTGCCCTGGTGATGCTTCTATGTCTGTTTTATTAACCATCCTTCCCAGAAAGCCCAAACCACATCAATTATGGAATAGCACAGAATACCAGACCCTGAGAGGATGTTGCAGATCTGAGTCCTCTAGAGGTCCTCAGGATCCCCGGATGGTATGGTTCTGAGGGTAAAGCCAGGAGACTGGGGGTTTCCCTGGGGGCCAAACATGGATTATTCAACCTGCTGCTGGGACGTTTCCCCAGACATAAAACAGGAACAGCCCTGCTCTTCCCTTGGTGGTTGCATTGCTCCCCTCCCGTGGTTGGCCGCCCACTACTCAGCCTTTCCCCAGGACCCCCATCCCTCTGTGCAGATAGCTTTGTGGAGATGTAACTTGCTCATGTGGGACACAAGTCACTGTTTAAAGTGTGCCGTGTTCCAGATACTTGCCACCATCACAGGCGCCTCACACTGACCCCATGCCCCCCGTGCCCTGAAGGCTGCTATGCTCCAGCAGGTTTCCTGCTGCGGATGGGCATCCCTGGGGGTCCCTGCCCTCAGCACAATGCCACCTGCACGTGCACACTGTGGCAGCCCTGGGCCTTCCCTCCTGTCTGCAAACCAGGGTGCATGGTGTGGTTTATCTGTGTGGCCTCTGTACCCCCTTCCCCTTCATACCGCTGAGGCTCCTCTTCCTGAGCCCCTAACCTGGGGCCCTTCTTCTACTGGGGTGGGCCCTCCATCTGCACATGACTGCCACCACCCCAACTAACCACCCCCCAGGCCCGTGAATTCAATGTGTGACAACATAAGACACCTCAAACTAACTCTTACCCCCCACCCCATGCCAGCCCATGGACCCAATTCAATACACGTGTCCAACTCCACTCCTCTTGACCCACAAAGTGTTCAGCCCTTTGGCTCCTCATTTGTTATGCCCAGGCAGAGCCCAGTTTCTTCACTGCCTCTGCCAGCCTCCATCCACAGGGTGCCCCACGGGTCTCTACAAAATGCAGGTGTGATTAAGTCACTCCCTACCTTAAAACTCCTGATAACCTCTCAGCTCTGGAGAGGAAATCCAGAGGGTCAGGGACCCTGGCAATTCTCATCCCTCATCCTGCATTCACCTCCAGCTAGGCTGGATCTCAGCTCCCCAGAGGGATCCCGCCCCCTGCCCCTGGGCCTTTACACACACCATCCGTTCTGCCAGAACTGTTCCCCCACTTCCTCCACTCACTGGGCTTTCTCAGTAAACATGCGTCTGTGTCTGCTCCTGGTGCAGATGGTCGCTGACCATTACTGACTTCAGAAAACCATCAGACTGTTGGATAACATTCCTAGGCCCTGGGATTTGGAGAGTGAGCAGCAGAGCAACATGGTGCTATGAAATCTGCATTGGAAAAAAAAAAAAAAGAAATCTGCATTGGACGGGGATCAGGAGGCCCTGATTCTGGCTCCATCCCCATTACTTAGTGAGCTTATGACTTTGGGTGGGCGCCTCTTACCTCATCTTGTGATTAAAATTGGGACAAGTGATACATTCTCTGCTCTCCTCACTGATGTGGGATGGAGAGCACATAAAACACATCCCTGAATGTGTTCCTGAGCTTCCCAGTCCTGTTGGCCTGTGAACCATCACGGCGTCATTATTGTATGTTTACAGCGTGTGGCTGTCATCTTTGACCACCAGGAATGCTGTTTTAATTTTCTCAGTGGGGCCTTTTCTATTATTTTAAATTAATTACAAAATCCAAATTAGAAAATTGGATTTAATTGAAAATTGATGAATTCATCCATATATTTTATTTGAAAATTGAGCATGACTGTAAAAAATATTAATCCTGATATTTTGAGGTCTTGTTGGTGTGGGCACTTTTCATACCTTGAGGGGCAGGGGGAGACAAAATTTATAGGACATTTTAGCAGTACAGACCCCGGATGTTAAAAATATCCATGCCTTTGAGCAAACAAATACACTTCCTAGGGATTTATCTTTAGGAAGAAAGTGTGGAAGTGTGCAAAGTTATGTTTATAGGGATATTTGATGCAACGCTCATCATATTAACCAAAGATTAGAAGCAACATCAATGTTCAACATTAGGACATTGGTTATGTGGAGTGTGTCAATCTATTCAGTGATTTATTCCACATCCATTAATGAGGACGCGATAGAATATTTCATGAGATGGAGGGAGGATCATACTCTATTGGAAATTGTAAAAAAAAGAAGCAGATTACTAAAAGGTATATGTAATAGGATTCTACCTCTGCTAAATAATATATATACGGAAAGATTACAGGGTGAATTATCTTCTTCATTGCTTACTAACTTGAAAACCTATAGTTATGGGAGAAGTGACAGGTGGGACAGAAATACCAGAAGCTTCCACATGTCATCCCACACAGAGACCCCAAACACGTTCCATATCTTCTTGTTTCACATCCCTATGAGCGAGCGAGTGAGGTGGGCATGCACACAGCTCACCGGCACTGAAGCGGGTGTGCAGGTGCCCGGCTGCAGGAGAGGGCACCGTGTCTGCCTCCATGTAGAGCATCTACTCAGGAATGTCCTTCCTTCTTCCAGTTACAACCCGTTTGATGGGCCAAATGAGAATCCCGAAGCCGAGCTGCCCCTCACGGCGGGGAAGTACCTCTACGTCTATGGGGACATGGATGAGGATGGCTTCTATGAAGGTCTGTCTGGGTGTGTGCGGACAGGGCCCGTCTGCCTGCCTGACTAGCTTTCCCAGGACCCTGATGGTTGGGCAGACTCCCAGATACTCCTGACCACCCAGGCCTCTACCCTGACCCCAAGTTCTCCAGTTGTCAGGCCCTCCCCTCGGGGGACCGAGGGATTTCCTGTCCCCAGCAGACCTCGGACACTCATGGAGGGTCTGCAGGGTCTGCAGGGCAGCTCTTGCACACACATCGGGCTGAGGACCTTCCTGCTCCCTGAGCACATCTCCTGCCTCTTCCATCTCACTGCCCCAGCACCCCCGGGTTCTCCCAGTTGACTTCCTCTCCTGCAGAACAGGCAGCCTTGCCTGGCTCAGGGAGATCCCACTGACCTCTGGGCTCTGTTGTTGTCTGGTCCACATCCCACTGGGTCCCTCCATGGTCACCTTCCCCAGTTTGAAGTCTGAAAATGTGAGCTCCTCCCTCCAGGATGCCTCACCTCTGTCCTCTTGTTAGCCTGAGGACAAGCGAGGGGGCAGCACTAGCAGCCTCACAAGCTTAGTCCCCATCTTGTCAGGTGCCCCATATGAATGGAACGGTCTTGGCCTCTTCCTGTGTTGTCACCCTTGAGCAGAAGGATGAGTTCTTGTGAAATCAACAGGCTTCTCTTTCTTGGATCATGGAGCTTTCCCAGGGCTGACAGGAGCTGTCGGCTTTCATGCTGGTGTTTGCTGGACATGAGGTCAGGTTGCTTCTGCTGACCTTGATGAACGGCAGCCCCGCCCATGGGCTGGGTCACTCACCAGTAGTTGCCAGTTGGTAGTGAAACCGTGGGCAGCCCACTCAAGAAATCCTCCATGACTGGTGATGACATGGCTTGAACTTAATTAACATAGATTCACACCACAGTCACTGGTTTTCACACCAGTGTAAGAACATGTGCCGAAGGCAGGCACCAGAAGGCCCTTGTTGGAAAGCTCCAGGATATTTACACCAGGCATCATGCCCATATAAGCTTTCCAGAGGCCTGACTCAGACTGGCTGCAGAGTTCAGGGTCCACTGTCCATGTGGCAGTGGGAACCTTCCCTTTGAGTAGAATGGAGAGAGCAAGTCCCCAGCTCCGGGCCACCTAGGATACACGAGGCATGGGGTTGTTGGTTGGAATGAGGCCCAGTGCATGGTAAGCCTTGGTCATCACCATCAGCATCATCCCCACCCCTCCTCATGTGAGAGTGCCCTGGAGGCAAGGGTGGTCTATCTCAAGACCCACACCCTACATAGGACCAGGAACAGAGGCAGATCGCCATTTGTCCTGGGAGAATCCAGGGCTCATTAAATGTCACATGCCCTTCTCAGGGTCCATTACATGTCCCCTGAGGTGGGGGTCCCCAGCATCAGCACCCCAGCCTCCCGGGTGCAGGACCCCCAACAACACCTGCCAGGTGCTGGGGGTGGGAATGGCCCCGTCCCCCTGGTGCTGGAAGATTGTCCTGACTCTGGCATCCTTGAGGCTCCTCAAAACACTCCTCAGCTTTTCAGACCTCTGCTGCTCACAGGCTTTGAGCCCAACTGAGAAACATTTCGCAATCTGAGAAGGGGTTCCCTCTGTGGCCGTCCGGAGCCATGAGAGCTAGTTTGATGACATATTTTGCCACTCAGCCTGCAGGTGGGCTGGCACCACATGGATAGTTTCTGTGGCACAGCAAATGGTACATGGGGACTTATTATGACACACGTAGTGCTTTTTGTAAGGGGGGAAAGGTCACCTTTTAATTCCTATTCATATGACCACTCCAGCAAAGATAATAGTAAGATGGTTCTTTCTTTCTCTTTCTTTTTCTTTCTTTCTTTCTTTCTTTCTTTCTTTCTTTCTTTCTTTCTTTCTTTCTTTCTTTCTTTCTTTCTCTTTCTTTTTCTTTCTTTCTTTCTTCTTTCTTTCTTTCTTTCTTTCTTTCTTTCTTTCTTTCTTTCTTCTTCCTTCCTTCCTTCCTTCCTTCCTTCCTTCCTTCCTTCCTTCCTTCCTTCCTTTCTTTCTTTCTTTCTTTCTTTCTTTCTTCTTTCTTTTTCTTTCTTTCCTCTTTCCTTTTCTTTTACCTCCGACCCCCTCACATCATGCAGATTTGTGGGCCTAACAGACACTTACTGGGCACCTACTGTGTGCCAGGTATCCGAGGACAGCTCAGTGTGATGAACAGAGAGAGGTTCCTGCTCTCTGGGGTGTTAACCCAGTTGGGAGGCTTGATTATGTCTGTCCACATGCAGGTAGCTGAATGAGGTGATGTCAGGTCACATTAGGGAGGAGGCTACCCTGCAGGTTGGATTTGGGGGTAGCAGATGGCAAGTGGTGGGAGTGAGTCCTGTGGAGGGGACATTTGATCAGACTCCTGTAAACACCTGTAGAATCTGCTGTGGTCCTGTTGCTCGGCTGAACGGCCCTCCTGGGGAGCCACACAGAGGATATGGCGGGACCTCAGGGGCCCCACCATCAGGTCAGGTGATCTTGCTGCCCTTGTGCCAACAGGTGAGCTCCTGGATGGGCAGAGGGGTTTGGTACCCTCCAACTTTGTGGATTTTGTCCAGGACAGTGAGTCACGACTGGCAAGTACACTGGGGAGTGAACAGGACCAGAATCTCATCAATCATTCCAGCATCGGCTTGGAGGGGGAGAACATTCTGGACCTCCATGCCTCCACTCACATAGACACTGGCCTCACGGACGACGGTGCAGGGACGCTGGGTGTGAACGTCGATGAAATCGGAGAAGACATCGTGCCTTACCCTAGAAAAATCACCCTCATCAAACAACTCGCCAGAAGTGTCATTGTGGCCTGGGATCCCCCGGCTGTGCCGCCGGGCTGGGGGACAGTGAGCTGCTACAATGTGCTGGTGGACCAGGAGACGCGTGTGAGCCTCACGCTGGGGAGCAGAACCAAGGCCCTCATCGAGAAGCTCAACACAGCAGCCTGCACATACCGCATCTCTGTGCAATGCATTACCAGCAGGGGCAGCTCGGACGAGCTGCAGTGCACGCTGCTGGTGGGCAAGGATGTGGTGGTGGCCCCTTCCCACCTGCGTGTGGACAACATTACACAGATCTCTGCCCAGCTCTCCTGGCTGCCCACCAACAGCAACTATAGCCATGTCATCTTCCTCAATGAGGAGGAGCTTGATGTGGTCAAGGCTGCGAGGTACAAGTACCAGTTCTTCAACCTCAGACCCAACATGGCCTACAAGGTGAAGGTCCTGGCCAAGCCCCACCAGATGCCGTGGCAGCTGCCCCTGGAGCAGCGGGAGAAGAAGGAGGCCTTCGTGGAGTTCTCCACATTGCCTGCAGGTGAGCCCTGTCCTTCCGTGGGGCCCCCGAGGGAGGGAGGAGGGCTGGCAGGAGGGGGCGGGCGTGAAGAGCACACATAGCTACCACATTTGGCAGGATGTGCAGAGTGTGTGCATTTGCACCAGAGGGGCGGGGGAGGATGTGCGGATTTTGTTTAGGCACCATGATTTTGAAGATATTTCTTCTCATACCGGCATCTGCAAGAAGCACCCCGCCCCCCAGAAAAGAGAGGAGGAAGTAAGGCCACATCTGGGGACAGGAAAGGACATCTCCCCCATGGCGTCCCTCCCATCTGCGTGCTCGTTGACTGGAATGGTGAACAAAGTGCCTATGCTCCTTCAAAACTGTTCTTTCCCTCTCATTGTAAATCACACGTGTGGATGAATTTGTATAGAAGGTGTGAGGTTCTGTTGAGGACGCTCTTCGGGGTCCCGGGCGCATCTGATGTGTCATGACAGCAGGTCTCCTGTCGGCCTCTGCTGCACTAGAAGTGACGCACTCCCCTTCCTCCCCACACACACCCTGAGAAGTCGTAAGAAAGGGATTGGGTGCATGAGCCTGCGGGGCTGCCCATCTCAGATCCACTGGGCCCTGGAGCTGCTGGCACACCTGCACACATTCCTATGCTGGTCTTCGCCATCCATGCTGCACCTTCCAAGCCAGCCAGCTGTGCCCAGTGTGGGGAGCCTGAGACCCTGGTGGGAGGGCAACCTTCTTGGAGCAAAGAAGGTTATTTTTGCAAGAATATTTGAGGGCAGAATCTGTTTCCCCTAGAGCCTCTCTCAGGCCTGTGTTACACATGAGATTCCTCGGAAACACCCAGCTCAGCAGTCTCTTTATTGGACTTCTCTCTGTGATTAATTAATCCAGCCCTGCTCAACCTCATTCATCAGAAGCTTTTACAAAAAATTCATTTCTTCTCCAGGATCATTTTTACCAGCTGCCTCAAGTCTTCCATCTAACGCAAGATTGGCTTTTCAATTTGTGATGGATTCACTTCTGTTTCATTGTATTTTCCCAGCATTTGCAAAACCCACAATGAACTAGCGTCTGACCTACAAAGCAGCAATGTCATGGGCGGGTGGAGCAGATGCTACCTTAAGGAGGGACGGATGCCTTAGTAGGAACTGATTTGTAAGAGGCCATCACATTTGTGTTCCATTGATGACTTGGTTTTCTGATCAAATACTGGGATAATGAGGACCCCTCTGTTCCCCAATGCCTAATACAAAGTCATGTGGTAGTGCTAGGGGGGCCATCAAGAAATGAGAAACACCAGGCACAGGGCGGGGTGGGGGTGCTTAGGAGAGATGAGGAGCACACACGTTGGGACCATCAGGACGGGCTGCTAGACAAGCTCCTGGTGAAATGGAGAGCCTGAGATCCAGGAGTGAGCTCAGGGCACGTCCTAAAGGTTAGCCCCCCATCACTGATGTCCAGTCTGTGCATACTGCCAGAGCATAGCAGCAGTCACTCCTCACAGCTCTGGGGGCTGGAAGTCTGAGACTGATTTGGGGTCTGGTGAAGACCCACATCCTGGTTCACAGGTGGCATCTCCTCCCTGGGGGTTAGGATTTCAGCATGAATTCTGGGGACACTGCATTTGGTTCAGAGCTGATAAAAGTGTCAGAGCTGGGTAATCAAGAGAACACTGGTGACCCTGAGAGAATTCAGGTTTCCAAACACTTAGATTAGCTCCAGGATGCAATGCAAGCCCTCAGAAAACTCTGGTCTGGATAGAGTGACCCACTCAGCAGAAAGCTGGCGCATCCTGAACTCCAGAGTCCCCCCCCCCTTAATGAGAAGCCACTCACCCCCCAAGGAGACAGATCTGTCATATTTTCAGCAAGCCGATACTAGAAACAGGACATCACAGGTGGGCTCACAGGTTTGCAGAGCTGCATGTCCCAAGAACAGCTATCAGCACAAGGATGGGTAATGTGTGCTTTAGGATGGCACCAGCTGTATGAATTGTTTGGAGCAGGAAGTGTAGTATTTTCATTAGTAGCCGTTGTGGTACCTAAATTCTAGGTGTGGAATTTCTAGCTGGGGTTCAGAGTAGATTTCAGATCAGAATTTAAGATAATTTTTAGGGTTTGCAACACTACATACAGCATCTTCTGAAAAGGACTTCTCAAAAGGGCCTAGACAAACAAGGCACATCATTCCCAGCTGGCAGCACCAGGGTCCTGTGGTCCCTGCAGAGGCCACGCCTGCCCCCCCAGAGGTGGCCAGCCTTCCTCCCTCCAGCCTGGGCCAAGCATTGCCCTGTGCATCTCTCAGCCTCCCAGTGCCAGGTGAACTGGCTACTTGAGTGAAGAGAGAGGGGCTGGAATTCCTCCTGAGCTGAGGTGTCGCCCTGCCTTCTGTGGCTGGCTTAGTATTTGCAGCCCTAAAGATTCAAGGCAGATCATGCCCAGAAGCCTGTGTGCAGAGTGCCCAGTGGCTGCAGGAAGGGCAAGCCGCTTCCCAGATGGGACACAGGAGACCTATTCATAGAACTCTTCAAATCTGTATATCCTTCCTGGCTTTTGTCTGCTCAGTCTCTCTAATTATTGAGATTATTATCTGTGTGTCTATTTTCTTCTTCAGTTTTCTCATTTTTTTTGTTTTATATATTGTAAAGCTCCATTGTTAGGTGCATACACATTTAAATTGTTAGTTCTTCTTGAGGAATTGACTCCTTTCTCTCTTTTATAAAAAAGATTTTATTTATGAGAGAGAGAGAGAGAGGCAGAGACACAGGCAGAGGGAGAAGCAGGCTCCATGCAGGGAGCCTGACGTGGGACTCAAACCCAGGACCCCAGGATCACGCCCTGGGCTGAAGGCGGCGCTAAACCACTGAGCCACCCGGGCTGCCCTTGACTCCTTTCTCATTAATGAACTGCCCCTCTTAGTCTCTGGTATTACTTCTTATCTTGAAGTCTGTTTTGTCTGATACTCATATGACCACCAGCTTTTTCATGCTGAGAGCTTATATGTTATATCTTTTTCTAACCTTTGAAATCCCTTGTGTCTCTATTTTCAGTATGTCTCTTGTGAATAGTCTATAGTTGGGTCTTGGTGTTATAACAATCTGACACTCTTCCTTTTAACTAAAATCTTTAGTTCCGGGATCCCTGGGTGGCGCAGCGGTTTGGCGCCTGCCTTTGGCCCAGGGCGCGATCCTGGAGATGCAGGATCGAATCCCACGTCAGGCTCCCGGTGCATGGAGCCTGCTTCTCCCTCTGCCTGTGTCTCTGCCTCTCTCTCTCTCTCTGTGACTATCATAAATAAATAAAGTCTAAAAAAAAAAAAAAAAAAAAAAAAATAAAATCTTTAGTTCCTTTACTTTTAGTACAATTACTGATATGACTTTGTTTAAGTCTGCCATAAGCTCTTTGTTTTTCATTTGTCCTGTTTTTTGTTTGTTTCTCTTTCCCTGCCTTTTTGAGGGGAAAGGGAAGAGAGGGGTCAACTAATGGTATTTTTGTATTCCATTTCTTCCTCTCTGAACTGTTTTTTTCTTTTTTTTTCTTTACCATAACTCTTTGTATTCTTGTTTTAGAGATTGCTGCAGGGAGTGACACATGCATATTAAGCTCATTAAAAATGAGATTACATTAATAACATAATTCATTTATAAGGGAAGAATAGTACCAGGGTATAATTCCCCTTATGCTCCTTTATTTTTACTCTTGTTTTTATATATTTTATTTCTATATATATTGTAAACCCCTCAATCCATTATTGTTATTATTTTTGCTTTAATCAATTGCTTTTGAAGAATCTGACAAAAACAGTCTATTTCCTGATATACCGACAATTTCCACCAGTTTTTATCCCTACTTCTACTTGGTATGATTTCCTTTTAGCTCTGAAGAATTTCCTTTAGCATCTCTTTCAGCATTATTTTAGTTTTCTAAAAAACAAAAACAAAAAAAACTCTCATTATTTCACTTTTATTTAAAAGTATTTTTTCTCTGGGGGCACTCGGCTGGCTCAGTTGGAGGAGTGTGCAACTCTTGATCTTGAGGTCATGAATTTGAGTCCCATGTTGAGTGTAGGGATTACTTAAATAGATAAAACTTAATTTTTTTCTTTGGATATAGAAATCTCGACTATTTTTTTTTAAATTACAGGACTTTGCAAATATTGTAGCTTTTCTCTTGGCCTTCTCTATTTGTATAAGGAGTCAGCTCTCTTTCCTATTGTCATTCTCTGACTCCTTTCAAAATTTTTCTCTTTGTTTTTGATGGTTAGTAATTTGACTCTAATGTGCCTATGCTTATTTTACTTACATTTTTTTTTAATTTACCGATACTCCTGGAGCTAAGAGTGGTAGTAGAGGTAGTTTTTCTTCAAGTTTCAAACTTTATAACTCCACAGACTTTTTTCTACTTTATTCTACCTTTATGTTCTGAGAACTTAGTTATACATAAGTGAGATTGCTTGCTGTTGGCATACAGATTTATGAACTCCCCTTTATTTTATTCATTGTGTTTCAGTTATGATAATTTCTATTACTCTGTCTTTAAGTCTATTACTCTGTCTTTAAGTCTTCTTTTGCAATGTCCAATCTGTTTCAAAGAGTATTAAATAAAATTTTTATTTTAGCCATTGTAGTTTTCAATTCTAGGATTTTCCTTTGGTTCTTTTAAACATTTTCTTATCACTCCTGGAATTTCCATTTCTTCACCTACCACATATATCTTTACCTATACATTCTTTAACTGATTTGTAACAATTATTTTAATATTTTTTTTAAATTTTTTTATTTATTTATGATAGTCACAGAGGGAGAGAGAGAGAGAGAAAGAGGCAGAGACATAGGTAGAGGGAGAAGCAGGCTCCATGCACCGGGAGCCCAATGTGGGATTCGATCCCGGGTCTCCAGGATCACGCTCTGGGCCAAAGGCAGGCGCTAAACCGCTGTGCCACCCAGGGATCCCTGTAACAATTATTTTAAAGTCTTTGTTAATGCCAACATCTGGGTCATCTATGGGCCTGCTTCTACTGACTATTTTCTCTCTTGATTATATATCACATTTTCTCATTTCTTTCTATATCTACTGACTTTCACTGTGTATCAGACATTATAGATTATGCCCTGGGGAGACTCTGGATTCTGTTACCTTCCTCAGTAACAGCTGTAACCATACCTCTGCAGTGTTGAGGTTTATTCTTGCAGACTGTTACATTACTTTGACATATCTAGATTGTGTAGATGCTTGTTTTAGCTTTATTTGGGTGAATATATTTCATTTTTGCCTTTAGAATGTGGCCTGTAGTCCTTTTTTTTTAATTTATTTTTTATTGGTGTTCAATTTACTAACATACAGAATAACACCCAGTGCCCGTCACCCATTCACTCCCACCCCCCGCCCTCCTCCCCTTCTACCACCCCTAGTTCGTTTCCCAGAGTTAGCAGTCTTTACGTTCTGTCTCCCTTTCTGATATTTCCCACCCATTTCTTCTCCCTTCCCTTATTTTCCCTTTCACTATTATTTATATTCCCCAAATGAATGAGAACATATAATGTTTGTCCTTCTCCGACTGACTTACTTCACTCAGCATAATACCCTCCAGTTCCATCCACGTTGAAGCAAATGGTGGGTATTTGTCATTTCTAATAGCTGAGTAATATTCCATTGTATACATAAACCACATCTTCTTTATCCATTCATCTTTCGTTGGACACCGAGGCTCCTTCCACAGTTTGGCTATCATGGCCATTGCTGCCATAAACATCGGGGTGCAGGTGTCCCGGCGTTTCATTGCATCTGTATCTTTGGGGTAAATCCCCAACAGTGCAATTGCTGGGTCGTAGGGCAGGTATATTTTTAACTGTTTGAGGAACCTCCACACAGTTTTCCAGAGTGGCTGCACCAGTTCACATTCCCACCAACAGTGTAAGAGGGTTCCCTTTTCTCCGCATCCTCTCCAACATTTGTGGTTTCCTGCCTTGTTAATTTTCCCCATTCTCACTGGTGTGAGGTGGGATCTCATTGTAGTTTTGATTTGTATTTCCCTGATGGCAAGTGATGCGGAGCATTTTGTCATGTGCGTGTTGGCCATGTCTATGTCTTCCTCTGTGAGATTTCTGTTCATGTCTTTTGCCCATTTCATGATTGGATTGTTTGTTTCTTTGGTGTTGAGTTTAATAAGTTCTTTATAGATCTTGGAAACTAGCCCTTTATCTGATATGTCATTTGCAAATATCTTCTCCCATTCTGTAGGTTGTCTTTTAGTTTTGTTGACTGTATCCTTTGCTGTGCAAAAGCTTCTTATCTTGATGAAGTCCCAATAGTTCATTTTTGCTTTTGTTTCTTTTGCCTTCGTGGATGTATCTTGCAAGAAGTTACTATGGCCGAGTTCAAAAAGGGTGTTGCCTGTGTTCTCCTCTAGGAGTTTGATGGAATCTTGTCTCACATTTAGATCTTTCATCCATTTTGAGATTATCTTTGTGTATGGTGAAAGAGAGTGGTCTAGTTTCATTCTTCTGCATGTGGATGTCCAATTTTCCCAGCACCATTTATTGAAGAGACTGTCTTTCTTCCAATGGATAGTCTTTCCTCCTTTATCGAATATTAGTTGCCCATAAAGTTCAGGGTCCACTTCTGGATTCTCTATTCTGTTCCACTGATCTATGTGTCTGTTTTTGTGCCAGTACCACACTGTCTTGATGACCACAGCTTTGTAGTACAACCTGAAATCTGGCATTGTGATGCCCCCAGATATGGTTTTCTTTTTTAAAATTCCCCTGGCTATTCGGGGTCTTTTCTGATTCCACACAAATCTTAAAATAATTTGTTCTAACTCTCTGAAGAAAGTCCATGGTATTTTGATAGGGATTGCATTAAACGTGTATATTGCCCCGGGTAACATTGACATTTTCACAATATTAATTCTGCCAATCCATGAGCATGGAATATTTTTCCATCTCTTTGTGTCTTCCTCAATTTCTTTCAGAAGTGTTCTATAGTTTTGAGGGTATAGATCCTTTACATCTTTGGTTAGGTTTATTCCTAGGTATCTTATGCTTTTAGGTGCAATTGTAAATGGGATTGACTCCTTAATTTCTCTTTCTTCAGTCTCATTGTTAGTGTATAGAAATGCCACTGACTTCTGGGCATTGATTTTGTATCCTGCCACGCTACCGAATTGCTGTATGAGTTCTAGCAATCTTGGGGTGGAGACTTTTGGGTTTTCTAGGTAGAGTATCATGTCATCGGCGAAGAGGGAGAGTTTGACTTCTTCTTTGCCAATTTGAATGCCTTTAATGTCTTTTTGTTGTCTGATTGCTGAGGCTAGGACTTCCAGTACTATGTTGAACAGCAGTGGTGAGAGTGGACATCCCTGTCTTGTTCCTGATCTTAGGGGAAAGGCTCCCAGTGCTTCCCCATTGAGAATGATATTTGCTGTGGGCTTTTCATAGATGGCTTTTAAGATGTCGAGGAATGTTCCCTCTATCCCTACACTCTGAAGAGGTTTGATCAGGAATGGATGCTGTATTTTGTCAAATGCTTTCTCTGCATCCAATGAGAGGATCATATGGTTCTTGGTTTTTCTCTTGCTGATATGATGAATCACATTGATTGTTTTACGGGTGTTGAACCAACCTTGTGTCCCAGGGATAAATCCTACTTGGTCATGGTGAATAATTTTCTTAATGTACTGTTGGATCCTATTGGCCAGTATCTTGTTGAGAATTTTTGCATCCATGTTCATCAGGGATATTGGTCTGTAATTCTCCTTTTTGGTGGGGTCTTTGTCTGGCTTTGGAATTAAGGTGATGCTGGCTTCATAGAACGAATTTGGAAGTACTCCATCTCTTTCTATCTTTCCAAACAGCTTTAGGAGAATAGGTATGGTTTCTTCTTTAAACGTTTGATAAAATTCCCCTGGGAAGCCATCTGGCCCTGGACTCTTGTGTCTTGGGAGGTTTTTGATGACTGCTTCAATTTCCTCCCTGGTTATTGGCCTGTTCAGGTTTTCTATTTCTTCCTGTTCCAGTTTTGGTAGTTCGTGGCTTTCCAGGAATGCGTCCATTTCTTCTAGATTGCCTAATTTATTGGCGTATAGCTGTTCATAATATGTTTTTAAAATCGTTTGTATTTCCTTGGTGTTGGTAGTGATCTCTCCTTTCTCAGTCATGATTTTATTAATTTGAGTCTTCTCTCTCTTCTTTTTAATAAGGCTGGCTAATGGTTTATCTATCTTATTAATTCTTTCAAAGAACCAACTCCTGGTTCTGTTGATCTGTTCCACAGTTCTTCTGGTCTCGATTTCATTGAGTTCTGCTCGAATCTTTATTAACTCCCTTCTTCTCTTGGGTGTAGGATCTATTTGCTGTTTTTTCTCTAGCTCCTTTATGTGTAAGGTTAGCTTTTGTATTTGAGTTCTTTCCAGTTTTTGAATGGATGCTTGTATTGCGATGTATTTCCCCCTTAGGACTGCTTTTGCTGCATCCCAAAGATTTTGAACGGTTGTATCTTCATTCTCATTAGTTTCCATGAATCTTTTTAATTCTTAATTTCCTGGTTGACCCTTTTATCTTTTAGCAGGATGGTCCTTAACCTCCACGTGTTTGAGGTCCTTCCAAACTTCTTGTTGTGATTTAGTTCTAATTTCAAGGCATTATGGTCCGAGAATATGCAGGGGACAATCCCAATCTTTTGGTATCGGTTCAGACCCAATTTGTGACCCAATATGTGGTCTATTCTGGAGAAAGTTCCATGTGTGCTTGAGAAGAATGTGTATTCAGTTGAGTTTGGATGTAAAGTTCTGTAGATATCTGTGAAATCCATCTGGTCCAGTGTATCATTTAAAGCTCTCGTTTCTTTGGAGATGTTGTGCTTAGAAGACCTATCGAGTATAGAAAGAGCTAGATTGAAGTCACCAAGTATAAGTGTATTATTATCTAAGTATTTCTTCACTTTGGTTAATAATTGATTTATATATTTGGCAGCTCCCACATTTGGAGCATATATATTGAGGATTGTTAAGTCCTCTTGTTGAATAGATCCTTTAAGTATGATATAGTGTCCCTCTTCATCTCTCACTACAGTCTTTGGGGTAAATTTTAGTTTATCTGATATAAGGATGGCTACCCCTGCTTTCTTTTGAGGACCATTCGAATGGTAAATGGTTCTCCAACCTTTTATTTTCAGGCTGTAGGTGTCCTTCTGTCTAAAATGAGTCTTTTGTAGACAGCAAATAGATGGGTCCTGCTTTTTTATCCAGTCTGAAACCCTGCGCCTTTTGATGGGGTCATTAAGCCCGTTCACATTCAGAGTTACTATTGAGAGATAGGAGTTTAGTGTCATCATGATATCTATTCAGTCTTTGTTTTTGTGGACTGTTCCACTGAACTTCTTCTTAAAGGGGAATTTTAAGAGTCCCCCTTAAAATTTCTTGCAGAGCTGGTTTGGAGGTCACATATTCTTTTAGTTGCTGCCTGTCTTGGAAGCTCTTTATCTCTCCTTCCATTTTGAATGAGAGCCTTGCTGGATAAAGTATTCTTGGTTGCATGTTCTTCTCATTTAGGACCCTGAATATATCCTGCCAGCCCTTTCTGGCCTGCCAGGTCTCTGTGGAGAGGTCGGCTGTTACCCTAATACTCCTCCCCATAAAAGTCAGGGATTTCTTGTCTCTTGCTGCTTTAAGGATCTTCTCCTTATCTTTGGAATTTGCAAGCTTCACAATTAAATGTCGAGGTGTTGAACGGTTTTTATTGATTTTAGGGGGGGATCTCTCTATTTCCTGGATCTGAATGCCTGTTTCCCTTCCCAGATTAGGAAAGTTTTCAGCTAGAATTTGTTCAAATACATATGTGGCCTGTAGTCCTGATGTATGATCCCAACTTCTATGATATGGACCTTCTCTCTCTGTAATGGAAAGCTCAAGTTTCTCTAACTTAGCAGGACTTAACTCCAAATTCTTCCTCTTAG
Source organism: Canis lupus dingo (assembly GCF_003254725.2). Lineage (NCBI taxonomy): Eukaryota > Metazoa > Chordata > Mammalia > Carnivora > Canidae > Canis > Canis lupus. The sequence goes on from NC_064268.1 coordinate 2,034,855, forward strand.
CCTAGGGCAGCTATCAGAATCATTGCTGAACTCTATAGTCTAGCCATTTTCTTTCCTTTATGTTGTTGGCATTCTTGCCTGCCCTGCCCAGGAATGATTTAGGAGTCACTGAATAGTTTGAGGGGAATGGGCACACAGAGGTTAGGGATCCTCTTGCATTGGATCTTCACTCTTTGGGATTTCTCTCAATTTCTATCATCTCTGCCATCACTGAATGCTGACTTTTAATTCCACAATCCAGCAAGACCACCACTTTCTGCTTGGACTATATCTCTCATAGAAGTGAGCTGGGCAGTGTTGTAGAGAGAATAAAAAGGAATCTGGTTAAGTGTGGGTTTTGCTATGTGTTTCCCTTCTTTCTAGGCACTGATCACATGGTGTCCACATCCTCTCTACCCACTACTGTAGGATGAATCACACTGGACATGTTCATGGGAGGCTTTTTGAAATAGTTCTAGGTGCTTGTTTCCACCACAAGGTGTGGCTGCTTTTCTCATTGCTGGGTATTCTTCCTAAGCCAAGGAGAAAGACCTGGCTTTGACAAGAACCACTGATCACTTTCATCTTCTGAATGCTACCAGGTCATGAGGATGGTGGTGAGGCAATTAGGGGAAGTGGTACCCCACAGTGTCTCCAAGAGCCCTGGCAGGAATTCAGCTTTGAGTGGATGAGTGCCTCCGTGATCAATCCCATATTTGGCAGACTGAATCCATCACAATGACCAGTCACAGGGAAGGAGACAGACAGCCCTCAAGGTTGATGAAGTCAGCAGTGCTTAGGAAGGAACAGTCACCCTCAGAGACAGAAAACAGACTCATCATCACTAAATCCTGAGTCTGGTCAGACATATCCAACTATCAACAGCCTCCAAAACAAGTGATCCCCACCAAAAGGATTGTTCCCTTTAGAAAGGTCTTCCACTTCTGATATAGAGGCTGGAGATGTCAAGATCTTGTATGGGAGGGTGTCCAGTGCCTTTGGAGTCAAGTTGAAACAAATAATAACAATAGTTAGCATAGAAAGGCCACTTACTCTGAGCCTTTCCACTGCTATAAGCACTTCACCTACACATCAATTCATTTATCTCACAGCTTGTTGGCATTGGCTGTATGGATGATTGGATGTATGTTCAAAACCATGATTTCTCAGGAGCTTGTTCATGATTCAATCTGATGCAGATATTGCTGATGGGCAGCCCTCTTCTGATGGTGATTTGGGGACCCAGGCATGCTGGTATCATGTTTTCACCATTTCCAGTATGTGACTCGTGAGGCTATCCACAGGGGCATCTCCTTCCCAGACAACCAGAGGGGGAGGACCATATAAGTTCACCTGGGGAGACTTTGGTGGGCTAGCCTGGACATGGCACCCACCACTTCTGCCCACGTTCCTTCATAAGTCAGCCACAGGGCCATGTCTTACCAAAAGGGAAGTTTGGAAACTGAGCACAGCTGTCTGAGCAGGAGTAAAATAATAATATGATGACGATGTGTGACTGAGTAAATAGCAGTTGTTGCCACCAGGCGCTATATTATCTATTTCATAGATAAGGTAACTAAATAAAAGACAGTCATCCAAGGTCCTATGTCAGTAATTGGCAGATCTGAGACCTGAACCTGGGCAGGCAGGCTCCAGTGTCTACTTTCCTATCTATGTTCCGTCCTGCCTCCGACTTTTTCACATTTCTTGGATGACACAACTGGCTGTCTTGGTTCTAAGGCAAAGGCCTTGTATCTAGTAGTAGCCAAGTCTGTGCTGAGTGGGTGAGTGGATGGGGGAATTGTGAATGAAAGGACATCTGCTCTTTGAGTCAAGATTCTAAACATGCCTTTCTTTGGCAATATGTCACGTTTAAATTAACCATCCAGGTAGAATTTCACTTCTGAACCAGGTTGTGAAGGAATTTTGAAGAACTTTATTACAGCGTGTTATTAAGAGTGGAGTCGTATCTGCCTTTGCAAATGGGCTGCAGGGATGCGTGGGTGTGAATCCTGCTTCCAACACTGAATAGCTGAGTGACTTCCCTTGAACCTGAATTTCCTCACGTGCAAAGTGGGGGTGCACTGGAATCACAGGTGTGGTGAGCATCATGCGGTGTGAAGGACACAGGAAGAGAGGAATGTGTGGCATGGAGTGAGTCTTCAGTACACGGCTGGCATCCTCCTACCCAGAAGTGCACACCTTGGGAGAACTGTAGCAAGGTCTTGGAGTACGCAGGGCCCAGAGCTTTCCTCCTGGGCGTTATGCATCCATTCCCTTCCAAATGAAATGCCATGTACATTTGAACAGGAAGATGTGGGAGGTTTGCACCAGACTTTGAGGGAAGGAAGCCACACAGGGCGACAGGCAGCATGACCGGGGCCTTGGCCACTGGCTCCCTGCTGCTTGAACATGCTGCTCAGCACCTAGTCAGCACATTGGGTGTGGCCACTGCACAGCAGGAAGCATTAGCTGGGGTGACTGGAAAGTCTGTGTGGAGCTGGATTCTCAGGCTCAGATGCTGTTCTCACACCCATCTCTTGCTCCTCAGCTCTGTCCCCTCCCACAGAGTGGGAAGATGGGTGATATGTGGCCCACGCCTACCTTCTCTCAAGTCCACAAACAGAGAGAGGAAGGAAGAGAGGAGGCAGCAAGGAGGGGAGAAGGGAGGGAGGGATCTCTGTCCTCTGCCAAATGCTGGGCTCTCTTAGTGCAGCTGAGCCAATCCCGTGGCCTGGCTAAGTATGTCCATGCCAGGAACAGGGCGCAGGTGGTCGCAGAGGGCAGACGGAGGCCCAGGTGAGCAGCAGTGCCTCGGGACATGCCAGGGGCTGTTGCCCTGCTGCCACTCCGCCCACCCACCCCGTGCTCTCCCCTCCTGCCCTGGCCACAGGACTCAGAGTGCTCCTTCCAGGTGAGAGCCCTGAGCATCGCACCACCAACTGCTCACTGGCTAGAGGGCTGGGCCCTGAAAGCTCTGCCTTCTGTGCCCCCAGGCCCTCCGGCGCCCCCACAGGACGTCACCGTCCACCCTGGGGCCACCCCAGCCACCATCCAGGTCTCCTGGAAGCCGCCGGCCCTGACGACTGCCGGGCTGTCCAACGGGGCCAATGTGTCTGGCTATGGCGTGTATGCAAAAGGGCAGAGGGTGAGTTCTGGTTGGGGGGTTGCACGGGGACCGCCGGAACCTGGAGCGGTGAACACAGGGGAGGGGCATGCCCCCAAGATCAACCAGCCCTTCCTGAAGAGCACCTGCAGCTTCTCCCAGGCCCTCCTCCCTCCCAGAACACTGACAGCCCCCTTCTCCCCTGTGGCTCCTTCTTTCCAGAATTCTCTCTGCCAACCTCCCACGCCCTGGGCGGTTCCTGTTCTTCTCCCCTTGGTACTGAAAACTCACCTCTTGACCCCACCAAATCAGGGCCCCCTCAATGGATGATGGGCTCATAAACTCCACCAACTGTTGTTGAAAAGATGGCACCTCAGCCAAAGTGGAGGGGGACACATGCGCATCAACACACAGCTGGCCCGGCTCCCAGAAGCAGTGTGTCCTTAATTCCGCTGTAGGGACCCCATATCAGCCCAACCTCGTCCCAGTGCATGACAGGGACATGGACACAGACAAGGCTGCCTGGGGGAGGCTGGAAGGAGCTTCTGTGCATTCTCTATTCCCCTCCTGTTCCCACCAAGGAGCCAGGGGTGACACATCAGATGCAAGTGCCTATCTGAGCTATTCCTACCTGGTCCTTGGGAGCTGCCACCTGCAGGGGTGTTCTCCTTCTGCTCCCCTCCCCCCCAGAACCCCCCTCTGCTCCCCCTTCTCCAGGACTCCCCTCTGTTTCCCCTCCTCCTCCAGGTCTCCCTTCAGCTCCCCTCCTCCTCCAGGACTCCCTTCAGCTCCCCTCCTCCCCACTGCTCCCCCTCTGTGGGGAAGCCCACAGGCAGGCTATGCCTGTACAGATGAGGTGCTGTCCTCGCTCTATGGCAGCAGGAAGTCCATTTGGTTCCCCTCCCAGCTTTGGCAGTTTACACCTGGTTTCTGATCCTCTGAGGCCTCATGTCTGTATCTGAATGGGTCTGGACTGGGAAGGGAAGGCATGGCCCTTGTTGGTGCCTGGGAACCTCCAACAACTGCACATGTTGGGTCTTCGAAAGCCCCTAGCCTGCTCCTCCCTCCGAGGCTCCTTCCATCTGCAGGCCGGGCGTGGTTGGGCTGGGCATGGATAGGGCCCCAGTGTCCAGGCACGACGGGCTGTCAGGTACAGGGGGAGAAGCTGCGGGGAGGTGGGCTTCCTGTGACGGGCATTCTCTGTGTGCAGGTGGCCGAGGTCATCTCCCCCATGGCAGACAGCATAGCTGTGGAGGTCGTGCGGCTGCGAAGCCTGGAAGCCAAGGGCGTGACCGTGCGGACCCTCTCTGCACAGGGCGAGTCCACGGACTCCACCACCGCTGCCATTCCCCCTGACCTCCTGGTGCCTCCAACCCCCCACCCGAGAACTGCTCCCACACCGAAGCCCTTAGCAAGTGTCGGAGCCCTCGAAACCAAAGATGAACACCTGGGTCCCCATATCACAGTGGACGAGGCCTGGGAGCAGGGTCGGGCTCCAGCCCCGGTCCACGGGCACATGCTGGAGCCGCCCAGCCTGCAGGGCTCAGGCCCGGGGAGGCGCTCCCCCTCGCCCAGTCGGATCCTCCCGCAGCCGCAGGGCACCCCGGTTTCCACCTCGGTTGCCAAGGCTATGGCCCGGGAAGCTGCGCAGAGAGTGGCCGAGAGCAGCAGGGTAAGGCTGGGCTTGTCGCTGCTTCCATGTCATCTGGAAGGCAACCTGTCCCTCATCCATCGGCCCCAGTGAGGCTGCAGAGGGGGCTGCGCAATGCTGGTGCCCAGGGGCTGCCTGGCCTGGGAGAGAGGGATGCCCATGCCATGCAGCCTCCGTTTCCCCGCAGATTGCTTTCTTGGCCAGATCCTGATGGAATCAAAATGTTTTCAGTATGTGACTCTGGATGTGTACTTGGAGAAAATGCTTCTCTACCAGTCTGGCTTAGATCAGAAAACAGGCAGTGAGCAGCCTGCTACCTAGGCTCTGGTCTGTGTTGAGGGTCTGAGCGGTGCCTTCTGGAAGTCAGCTCAGAGACCCTCTCCCTGAACGAGGCTCACATCTTAGTTCTGCATGCTTCAGAGCTATAGCTGTGTGTGTGTGTGTGTGTGCACGCATGCATGTGTGTGTGTACACACGCTCACAGACATGTTTGCAGACACAGAGACCTACTTATGTGCACATATAGACAGATGTGTATATACACGTGCATCTACATATATCCCTACATGCAGACATGCATGTATATAAATATACTCACATGTCTGTTACTGGAAACTGTCCAGGCCGTGGGGACGGGGAGCATTTGGATTATGGTGGGGCCGTATTCCAGACAAGATATGCAATGAGACGTGACAGTTAAGAAACACCTATGAAGTGTGTCCCCCATCCAGGCCTTGGAGAGTAGAATCTGGAACTGGACTAGACCATGTGCCCTACCACCACCACCTGGGACAAAGTTCCCATCTTTTCCTCAGGTGTACTGGTCTGCCGGGGCACCCAGCATGTCTGCTGGTCTCTCCAGGTTGGTGACCCCTGGCACCGCCCTCTCTGACATCCATGCTGATGCTGGAGGACCCCCACTTCCTGGAGGTCCCATGGGCCGGGTTGGCCTGACTCTGGGGTGGGGACCGGGCCAGGGAACCTCAGGAAGGGCACAGACCCTAAAGGTCAGAGCTAGGTGATACAGGCCATATACAGGACACCCAGGAGGGATGTGAGGTGCAATGATAGCTTTCAGGGCCTCCTGAAACACTGGGAATCCAGGTTTTTCTGTGAATTCTCCCATTTTGTTCAGGATTGGCTTCAAATACCTAAAAAACAACTTAACACTAATTTGTGACTTCTGATGAGGGAAGTGCTTCCAAGTATGCACACTTATTGTGGGCTGACCACCTTTGTGTCATCTTCACAAAGCAGAAGCCTGACTCTGAATGTTGGGTGTATGGAAGCTCTGTGGGCAGGCGGGGCCTGGCAGTGGACCGTGGCCCTCCACTCTTTGGGATGGCAGCCACATATCCTGCAGCCCTGAGACCCCCAGGCAGGGTCCCCAAGGACAGGCTGGAGCCAGTCTCTGGGGCTGCCAACTCCCCTGCCAGGTCACCTTTCAAAAGCATGGAGAGAAAGCAAACCTCTGAGTCTCATTTTTCAAGAAAATTAGTTGATCAGGTCAAGAGCTGGGCAAAGGAGACAGATGGAGAGAGAACTTTCTGCTGGTATCCCTAGGTCACCTCCAGCAGAGGCAGGAAATGGTTCTGGTCAGGGGCAGGGGGCAGTGCATCAGAGGCCAGCGCTGGGCTATCCAACACGGGTCCCTGCCCGCAGTAGCTCCCAGGAGGGTGGGGGGCTGGGCGAAGGAGAGGCTGAACCCAGAAGATTCGGGGACCTGGAGGCCTCCTCCCCCTCCCAGCCCCTCCTGACAGCTTCTTTCCTTCTCCTTCCAAGCTAGAGAAAAGGAGCATCTTCCTGGAGAGGGGCAGTGGGCAGTACATGAACTCAGATGAGGAGGACAGCTATGACTCCCCGGACATCAAGAGGAGAGGTGCCTCGGTGGACGACTTTCTGAAAGGCTCAGAACTTGGCAAGCAGGTGAGTGTGGGAGCGGGGTCCCTGTGGGCCTCCCCAGCCACAGTGCCCTGTGCAGGGTCTGGAGCCAGAACCACTGAGGCCCTTGGAGAAGTTTGTGTTTAACAACGCCTGTGCATGTGTCACCTCACTTGGGACAGTTCCAGAAGTCTAAATGGGAACCTTTCACCTCCCCGGCTGCCCTGTGCTGACACCTGGCCATTAGGGTGTTCTGTGGGCCAGGTAAACCTACAGATGATCATCTGGTCAACTTAGAACCCACCATTTGTTCATCTACTTTTATGAATCAGACAAATGTTTGCTGAGCATCTGCCATGTGTGAGGTACCATGGGAGAACCTGAAATGAGAGGGTCCACATCCTACACCCAGAGCATGAAATGTCAGTGCTTCTCCTTCCAGACCAGACCCTTCCGAGCAGATGTGTCCCGCCTTGTGTTTTGTCTCCAAATTTTGATCATGTGCTCTAATAGAAGCATCCTTGATTGGACAAGAGATGGAAAGGGCTAGAGATTCGGGGGTGTCAGGGAATGAAGACACTGCAGGGACCAGGTCACCTGAAACCAGCAGCACACATGAGGCAGGGCAGTGTCATGGCCTCAGGGATGTTGGACTCACACACGAGGGGTCACATCCTGGCCCTGCTGCTGCTAGCTATAGCTCTGCAGGCAGGTTACCCAGGCTCTCAACCAGCAGGTTCTTTGTATGCAAGATTAAATAATTCTACTTGCCTTAATTTTAACAAAAGACACAGAATGCCCAACTATAATGACGAAGGTGATGAAGACATTTCCCCACCCCGAGATACAAGAAGCCTCAGGTAGGAAGTTGTCAGGCTGATTCAGCTAGCCAGTTGTGTCTGGGTTCTCACTTCTGAATTTTCCGCACTTTTGATATTTCCCTCTTTGCTACAAAGTGGCTGCTGAAGCTTCAGTAATCACATCCTTATGTGACAGCACCCCAAGAAGGAAGGAAGGGACAGATAAAAAAAGAGGAGGCTTTCTTTTCAGGTACTTTGCTCTTAACTGGAAGAAAAGTATTTTCCAGAAGCTCCATCAGGTGTCCTGCTACTTCTCACTGGGCAAACTGGAATCATGTGCCCAGCACCAAGAGAGGAACAGGATTCCTACCAATAGCTTATGAGTGATGTATCTGGCCAGCAACAGACCCCTCCTTCCATCCCATGAGTTTATTCTGACATCATTGGGTTGGAATCAGATGAGACTCTATCCTTGTGGAGGGGAGTTTCCTGTACACCCAGGGGAGACTGAGTGAAAACCAGCCTGGTCTCTGTGTATTTAAAGCCATTTGTTGTATATCTTCTACTTGGCACCAAGTGAGAGAATTACAGCTGGAGTAGCTTCTACCCGGAGGCCACAGAGGCTCAGGCTGAGAACCTTCTGGGCCACTTCTCCCTGCTGAGGCTTGCAGAGCCTCCTGCCTCCTTCACAAGCCACGAACTTAACATGGCCAGAAGTGCATATTTGTCTTTATCTATGGTTGTAAATGAAAACCAGTGTATTCCTTTTTTTAAAATTTTTATTTATTTATTCGTGAGAGACTCGCATTCGCACACACAGACAGAAGCAGAGACACAGGCAGAGGGAGAAGCAGGCTCCCTGCAGGGAACCCAATGTGGGACTCGATCCCAGGACCCTGGGATCACGCCCTGAGCCGAAGGTGGATGCTCAACTGCTGAGCCACCCAGGCGTCCAAAAACCAGAGTATTCTTAATAAATGTGTCATGGGCTGCTATGAAATGCATTTGTCCACCAGGAATGTAAAGAAACGTTAACACCATCTAGCAGAAATAGAACCTGTTCATAAATCTGAGCTTGTCAGGGTGTGCAGTTGTTGCAATGTTACTTATTTGGCCTTAAATACTCGAGATACTGAATGTGGGACACTCTGAGTGAGCGGGACGCCAAGCCTCAAGCCACCCCGAAGTCACGGTCCTGGCCAGGGCTGTCGGTATCTGTGTTCCCATGCACATTACCATGTGCACCCTTTATTCTCAAGGAGGCCTTTCCATTACATTGTTACTGCCTCCTGCACGCACAGGCTCCATCAGGCGTCCCTGACCGAGATGGGCCCAGAGTGAGCCTGGGCAGTGCGGGGTGCCCACCTCCTGCCCGGATGGGGCTGTTCTCCAGACAGCCTAGGGTGCGTGTGTGTTAGACTATATGGTACTTTAAAAAATCTTACATGTCTGTATATGGTGCACATACATGCACTTTCCCACCAGCCGCTGCTCTCCATTGCACATGTATCATGTGCCCGAGTACTGCTGCCACCAGAGCCTATAAGGGTCTCTCCCTGGTCCTGCTGACTCGGAGCTAGCAGACCTGGGCAGGCCATCTCTGCCCTCCTGGTTCCCTGAGCCTGACAGATGGGGACGTCCAGGCCTTCCTCTCCATGACAGGAGCAACTCACACATGCACACACGCACACATGAACAGGCATATGCATGCACTCAGCACACACATACACCCGCATGCACGCACACATGCACGCACATGCATACACACATGCATATGAATGCACACACATACATATGCACATATGCACACCCACACACATAAGCACGCACACATACGCATGCACACACCTACACACATATGCACGCATACATGCACTCACGCACATGCACACATACATACACATGCACACACACATATGCACACATGCGGATGCACACACACATGCATACACACATGCGCACACACATGAGTGTGGGGCTCGCAAGCAAACAGAGCAGGGGAAGGTTGCAAGGAGAGCCTGGGTGGCCCTGACTCTGTGGGGCTCCATAGTGTCCCCTTATCTTGGCCACCAGCCTCACTGCTGCCATGGAGACGAATACCACACGGAGAGCAGCCGGGGCTCTGACCTCTCTGACATCATGGAGGAGGACGAGGAAGAGCTCTACTCTGAGATGCAGCTGGAGGACGGGGGCAGGAGGAGGCCCAGTGGCACATCCCACAACGCCCTCAAGGTCAGTGGCCCTTGGTCACCGGCTTCCTCTGCGCGGCCTGGAGCTCCCGTCCCCTGCCTCTTTGCTGGGGCTGCAGTGGCTCCAACAGGCCTTGTTCTACTGGGGGAAGCCCATGGGTTGCAATCGGCTTCTTCCTCATGGTTGAGTTTGTGTTCAGGAATTTCTCCAACCTCCTGACCTGCACTTGGCCCAAAAGTCTGGGAGGAGGGGTTTGGGAGAGTCTGTCTCAACCCTCAGGGTGCCCAGCTCAGTACCAGGAATCTAGGGGGAAGGAACAAATCAGGGAAGCCCCTGCCCTGCCCCAGCCTCAAGTGCTAATTGCAGAGCCAGCAGCTGGAGAGTAGGCCTTGGAGCAGACGGGGGGCCTGGGGACCAGCCGCCCAGCCAGGGGGTTTGCACGTCCCATGCAAGGAAGAAGTTGTGGTGGTAGGTGCTTCAGGGGGCACGGAAGCCAGAGGACTGCAGGGCGCCAGGGGCAACCCACACAGGCCCCTTCCCAGACACCGCCCCCCAGGGCCTACCATCCTCCACTCCCACCCCCAGTGTGGCCACCACTAGTGGGCGTGATGGGGGTCACCTTCACGGAACCTGGGCATGAAGCCTCCAAGGAGCCAAGGAGGAGGCTTGCCCTCGTGTGCATGCCCAGCACTGGGCGAGCAGTGTGGCCGCGGTCCTCCAGTTGTCCCCACCCTGGGGGGAGAGAGACAGCTGCTAGGACCCTTGTGGGCTTTGCAACTAGAAAAGCCATGGAGAGCAAAATCCCAGTGAGATTAAGCACCCGACCGTGGACTTTCTCTAGAACAAAGGGGCATATGTTTTGAATAGTGGATAGAAGGTAACAGCTCTGGCTCCCAATTCACTGCCTACTTGTGTAGATAAGACTTAGATGCTCGCCCAGCAAAGGCCCCTGGCAGGGCCTTAGAGTTATTCTGTCGCTAAAGAACATGCTGGAGTCCTGTGCAAATCCCACATGGTGGCAGCTCCTGCCACTCCTGGTGGCTCCTCCTTGGCTTCCCATCAGCTCCCAAGGCATCACTGGCCAGCAGAACTCATCCTTGAGGGAGGCAAGCCCAGGCCTCCCCCCGACTCTCCCATGCTTTGCCCCAGAACCCAGCTGCCTGCATGTGTTCACAGATAGGCTGGGCGAAGCCTGTATCTGTTTTTTCCATGATACTTCTCCTTTTGTTGGAGAAAGCTCCAGGGAGGGCTCTTCCTGCAAATAGTTAAGCAAAGAAGCAAAAGTTTGCCTTCTGTCCCAGGGAGAGGCCCAGAGAGCAATGAGTTTTGTATAAAACCCCCTGGCCAGGTGCTGCTGTGCCAGCTGGGGTGGCCTCCTGGGGGAGGCCGCCTGGGAGCTGACAGCGGGCAGAGTGGCTGCTGATGGCTGCAGGTTCACCTGGCCTTGCCTGTACGCTATTTCTTTTTTTTCTAAATTCTGACGTTTTACAGGCTGATCTGGACTTCTGAGTTCTTTAGAAAGTCCGACATTTTGGGGATCTGACATTGCTGGGCTCAGCTTTCTGCTCATGACAATTCCCTGCAGCTGAGCCAGCTTCCACCTACCCTGGGAGCCCCCAGATTAGACCCCTTCCTCATGCTCACAAGCACACGGTGGGTGTCAGGTTAGCAAAGGGGAGGGTTTGGGTCAGCAGCCAGGGAGCCCTGCCAGGCCTTACCACCAGCACTGAGCTCCAGCCCCTGCGCCCGTCCGCTCAGGTGAATGCACCAGGGTCGCCAGCTTGCAGAGCCCCAAGCGGGACCCCAGGAGGAAGGACCTTGTCTGGTGAGGCAGCCCAGGTGTGCATCCTGCTCAGTGGGCGTGGAGGATGGGCTCGGGGATGCCCCAGTGGAGAGGACCTCTGCAGGGCCGGTGGGCACAGAGTGACCAGGCACTTCCTGGTGTGGGGCGGCTCCGCATTCATCCACCAGCAAAGCGAGGGAGGCAGGGAAGGAGGCCTGGGCAGTCATGGGCACAGCCCCGTGGGCCCCACCTCTGCCGCCAGGACCCCCTCGAGGCAGCCAGTGGGTGCAGCCTCCTCAGGGTGCAGGCCTCCGAGGCTGTGCCCCCTGCTGCCCCCTGCCCCTGCCTCTCCTCTGCTCAGAGCACCACCTGCTCCAGGTGACCGTGACCACGGTGTGCCCCCCGACACCACCCCCTCCCCCGCCGAGGCACCATCTCTTTAACTTTGTGTTCTCATTTCAGAGCCGGGTCAGAGCATGCCTTTTGCCCCACGAGTACACACATGCTTGCTGCCCCTCATCGCCTCTGAGACTAATTGTGTCTATTTTCTTTCCTTACCCCCGTGTCACTTTGGTCACACCCATGTTAACACACCACCCCCTTAAGGAGTGCTTTCAGAGTAGCCCCACTGAAGGAGCCTTCCTGGAGCCGCCTGAGCACCCCCAGCTGACCCACCACAGTAAGAGGCTGTTCAGTATCCCCGAAGTAGCCGAGGAGGGAGAGCACCTGGAGCTCTTGCACAGACAGGGCTTAGGGTACTCGGCCAGGGCCAGGGCCCGGGCCTGCAGTGGGGATGAGGCCCCGCAGGCCTCTTGGCTCCCAGCCAAAGCCAGGGGCCCTGGGGGCGGCCCCCCTGCCAAGGACGTCGTCCTGGAAGACAGAGGCTGTCGGTTGGGCCGCGTGGCCAGCAGGAGCCCCGACAGTGGCCTGGACTGTGGCAGTGAGGAGGAGGAGCTGCGTTTTAGCTTCAGAAGCACGGCCAAGTGCAGCCCAGGCCCTGGGCACTGTCCCTGTAGAAGCCTGAGGCCTCTGCTGGCCCGGCGGCGGACGCTGACCCGGCAAAGCAGCATCGAGGAGGACTTTGGGGAGCAAGTGGACCCCAACGACGTCATCAGGAGCGATGACACCCACCTGAGCCCAGAGAGATCCACCCCCAGGAAGTATGGCTGGGAGGAACCCCTGGGTCACCACGGCTCGCGGGATATCTGGAAGAAAAGCATAAAAATGCCCGACAGTAGGGCCACTGCCCCAGAGGCACCTCCCTGGGTTGCAGAAGGCCCTGTGGTGTGTGAAGTAAACTTCCTTCTCACATCTGCTTGCCAAACCAATCCATGTTCATTCTTTTACCTGATTTATTTCTGTTGGTGTCCATCCCTGGGGAGCCGCTCTGCTGGCTTGTCTGTCATTTCCATGCATTTTGATTTAAGTCCCATTGCTTCCCAATCTTTGCCCATGCTGACGACCCCTTTACTTTGCTTTAGAATACTGACCCCCTCCTCACCCCCAGAATCAGCGACAATTATGGCTGCTTCAATTAAAGGACAACTGAATCTAAATTTTAATTAAGGGTTAGCTGAACTATGATGATCCGAAAGTTTGGCAACATGTATTTTTTAAACGAACCCCAGGGGACTTGTCACCACTGACACCGTTGAGGATACTTTCTTATTGTGGTTATAGTTTTTGGCTGGCGATGTGTTTTGGTCTTCATCTGTAACTGGAAAAAACAAAGGAGCAATTATTGAAGAGATCCATTTTTACGTATTGTTTTCAAAGTGTTTTTTTTTTTTAAAGCTCTTCCTCCTTCCAGGGGACAGTTTTCAGAATTAATTTTTCATCATCAGCTCTAGACACATCCTCCTGCCTTGTGTTCCAGGCTTATTAGCAGGTTGTCAGGAGTAGGGGTTCATTCAAGGCTTCATTCATGTTTATATTGTGTCCCCTTTCCAGAACATTTGCCCCTGTCATGCTGAACTTTTCCATGAAAACACAGGTGAGCCGCCACCAGGCACCAGGCCTTGGGTCTGAGCCCTGCGGTCGTGGTCTGTCCACACCAGGGCGCCGATCTGGAATCCACTGAGTCACCTGCCACCTGCAGCCCACACCCCGCCCCACCACCTAATTACTGGGACTCCCTGACCACCTTTCATTCCCTGTGTCCCTGAGAACTTTCTGACTCAACTACTTACCAGTGAGCTGGACGTTTCGCTATGATTATCTCCTATGATTCTGACCTTTAGTGCAAGTTAGAAGCAAACCATCCGAGTCAGCCCTGAAAATTGATTGGCGTCTTCAGATTAGGGCCACGATGTTGCCGTGAGTTTCCACGCTGATAACCCACAGAACCCTCTGTCTTTGAGTTTTACTGACCTCACACCCAACTTTGTCTAAGCGGGATGTTTGGAAGTGCAGTCGCCCCTCCGGGGGCGCGGCAGGGGGCAGGCTGGCCCGAGGCTAGCTAAGGGCCGTGTGTGGTCAGAGGTGCCGCAGCTGTGACGAGCCGAGTTTGACCCGCTCCCACTTGGGTTCCAAGTGTTTGGCTTTGGCAGCAGGGGCCACAGAGAACAATGCCTCCCAAGAGTCCCTTCTTGCCCTCACTCCTATCCGTGTGTCAAAAAGCAACTCTGGCGTAGAGGACAGGGTGCCTGGGGCAAGCAGCTTTCTTCTCTTCCGGGTTATTCAGCTAACCTTTCAGTTAAAAGCTAAGTTTAGTTGCCTTTAGAGCTTCTGCTTCTAAGTTGAATTGATTTGGCTAACTTAATTCTCTTGTTCCCCAAGGCTGGTGAGACTTACCACTCTGTTGTGTTTTGTCTTTAGATTTTAGGAAACCCAGTGTCTGCAGGACGGGCTGACAGGGCGGATCACGTGGGCCGGAGGTTCTCCCCTGGCAGTGCTGGTCCTCAGAGGTCCCGGCCAATGATGGTCCCATCCATCGGTTAGTGGGCCTCCTGACTGACACCTTTCTCTTTCTTCCAACCACAGAGCACATGGCTGCTCAGTCTTTGATCTGAGCATGTTTAGAAACTCATTAGGAGTAGCATTTCCACCATGTACAGAAAATTCTCCGTTATTTATGGCAAAAAGAAAGCAGAAAGAGCTTAAGACAAAATAAAATGTTCTCTAATATCATATTGGCTTTTTATGTCAATCTTCTCAAGTGACATGAGGCCAAGTGACATGAGACCTAGAAGAATTGCAGTGTGCTGCCTCTCCACGTCCCAGCTTGTCCTCTCATGAGATGCTCGTGGTCAAAGGAGCAGGAGTGGCAGCTAAACTCCAAACATTTATATAAGCCCGAGTAACGGAGAGTTCTCTACGTGCATAAAATGCTTGGGCAGCCAGGGCTCAAAGTGACAGGAGACACTACAAGGCCTGATGTCCTCGGGAGCACAGGCCGCCCTCCTCCACGTGGTTGCCTCCTTGCCCGTGTGCCCTCCTCTGGCACCCTGCCCACTCCTTCCCTTCCTTTTTGGAATTGAGCCAGTCTTGCTGAAAGCTGTCATTTTAGTCACCATAACCGACCCAGTGGGGAAGCTTGGATGGGAAGACTTCTACTGTTGGATCCACCAGAACAAATTGTGGCAAAAAAAAAATTCCAAAAAGTATTTGCAAAAGGTGATGGAACTTGGTAATCAGCCCAAACTGGCCTTTTGTGAAAACGCCCACACACTAGATGACAAACCAGGGAGTGCAGTGCAGGGAATAGGCGCACAAGGCCCGGTGATCCAGGGCTCTGGGGGCGGGGGCAGCAGAGGGGCTCCCAGAGCCTGCACACAGGGCTCTAGTTGGAGACGCACAGCTGACATTCAGGGGCCGGTCTGCCTCCTTTCACATCAGCTAAAAAGAAAGACAGATGTGATGACGTAAAACAGAGCCTCTAAAATGTCCTTTTTCCAGATTTTTCTTCCTTGTAGTGTCCAGACAACAGGGACAAAAAAGTTTCCTTTTCCAACTTTATGGTTTTAGAATGTTTTTATCTATCAGTAAAAATGTCATTGAATGTTAAAGATCCTTAAAAAAAAAAAAAAGAGCCTTTTTAGTTAACTGGAAACCAACCAAACATGTACAGTCCAGCCTGGCAAGTGCTGGTCTCTATGGTTCTAGATCACCTGGCAGGGTGACAGCTGGCTTCGGTGCCCTAACCCATGCCACAGCTCTCTCATGTGCATGTCATCTGTGTGTCACCCCCTGTAACAGTCACCGAGCCTGCAAAGGGTGTCCTGGCATCCAGGGTGCATAGCCTGCGGGGACTGGCCATCTGTAGAGCTGAGGTGAGGCAGGGCTGGGGCCCCTGAACTGGATTTCAGAGTCTTCACTGGATTGTCACCATCAGGTGTGAAGATGCAACAGGGCCCATTGCATGAATGGCTGCTGTTCACATGGTTGAAGCATTAATGTCGAGGGCAATGGGGCATGGTGTCCTCTGTGGGGGTCTGCAGGGCCTCCATCCCCAATCTCTAAGGACAGGGAGGGACTCTCTGCAGAAGGGACTAATGACTGCTGCAGACAGCCAGGTGGGCGAGGAGAGGTCCAGTCCCCCTGACCCTCAGCCCCAGGAGTCTCTGACAGCCTTCTGATTGGGGGTGTCTTACGGTAGAGATTTCAAAAAGGCTGCACACATGTTTTCATCTTAATAAATCACTAGTTAAATTAGCAGAGAGTAATGCTAACGTTTTAACCAAAAAAAAAAAAAAAAAAAGTCCCTTTTAATGTAACTCAAGAAATCCATGATGGTTTGGTTTAATTGTATGTCCTTATCATGTAGCATCACAATAAACCACATAAAAGCAAGACTAATATCAAATGCTTTGATTCATACACACACAGAGAGTATATAGCTCCGATGTTGTAAATTCTTGATCTGACAAATCAGTGTGAGGAGGATCTCAGGACCCTGATCTGTGACTTGCGGGAGGATTTAATCGGGTGTGGTTTCTTGCTTCATCATGGTTGGTCTTTGCATTTATCTGTGTGCCCTTAGGGCACCTGTCTGCAAGGTGCCCCACTTGAGAGGACCCCATTCTGACCAGGGGACTGTGACCTATCCAGGGTCTCCTGTTCCCTCTGCTGTTCTGGTGACTGAGCTCACAGAACGAGGATACATGGCATGTTCTGGGTGCCCAGGGAGCACAGATTAAAAAGGAATAAATACATGAAGCTTGGCACTTTAGAATGCAGACCCACATGGGTTTCCCTGTGAGGAGGAAATGAAATGCCAGATTCCCTTTTTCTCGTAGAGATGACAGTGGACGTTAACAGTGGAGGGGTCAGTCTGGGTCAGGTGGTGAGGGGCCTGTCCCTCCTGTATACCTGATGCTTATTCTCGCAGTACCAGTGGACTTGGGAGTACTGATTGTGCCTGTGGCATGCAGGCCTTCCTTCCTGCCCAACAGACCCCCCGACCCAGCCGTAGTGACCCCCGTGCCAGGCCACTTCCACCTCAGGGCAGAGGGGATGAGTGTCCACGCCAGGTCAGACCAGAGCTGGAGGTAAGTCCCTCCTCAGTCTGGCTTCCCAGCTCCCCCCTAGTGCCTGGAGAAGCCAGGCCCCACAGACACAGTCCATGGAGGCCACTCTTCTCTTCCTGTGGAGGTCTGGGTTTCATAAAGCAGCCATGCACCCTCTCCAGAAGAAGAGGTAGCAGAGCCACCTCCTACTCACACCAATTTACACACATCCACACTCCCCCCCCCAAACCAGAAAGGGTTCATGGGGCAGGGTGGGTCCCACCACCACTCCCGATACCATTGCACAGAGACTCTGGCCGGACCCTTTGCTGGGACCCAGCCTCGGAGACTGTCCCTGGTCTGCATGCTTCTTGCAGCACAGATGCTGCTTGGGTGAAGACAGGGTTTTCTGTATCAGGGTCCCTGAGCTCAGGCCAGCTGCCAAGGGTGTGCACTCCCGTGCAGACAGCTTCGAGGACCACGGCTGTCATTGTGGGCCAACCTTTTGGAGCTGACCCAGCTCCCGGCCCCTCATGCTGTCTGCCCTCGGAGATGGGTCAAGAACCCACTGGGCGGGAGCCTCTCCCCTTCCTGGCCCGTCTCCATGGCACTGCTGGTCTGTGCTGCCATGGGCGCGAACTCAGGAGAGATGGCCCCGCTCTCATGTGTGGATGCTTTTCTCTGCCTCAGTGCTGCTCGTGGGCGTACGGAGGTAACCAGGTGCTTGGCGTATTTTCACACCATTTAATTGTGGTAACAATGAAAACCAGAGGAAGAGTGTGAGATCTTTCCATTGAGTCTAAACAAGATCAGAACTTCATGAGCCAGTGAAGGAACAAAGCTTGTTCCTGGCAGAAGACAAAGTACTGAATTTCTAGATTGTCTGGGCATCCTGAAAAAGACCCCGAATTTAAATAATGCCAACAGTCCACTGCATTTTAAAAATCAACCTTTCTTATAGTTAAAGTGCTTTTTATTTTTTGACTTTTTTCCCTGTGATGTCCTCCCGTCCGGACCCCTGTGCTCCGTCTGGGTGCTGGTCACCGCAAACCTGGCTGTGCTGAACCGGTCCCAGGGGGACAGGACAGCATTGTCTGCCAGCAGATTCCCTCCCCTGCTTGCTGCAGTGACATATATTATGATATCTAATCTAAGGTGGAGTTTTATGAAGAATGCATTTGTTGCTTCTTAAGTATTTAGGGATCAGTGAGTAACTCAGAGAAGTACCCCAAACTTGGACTGATGTGCGAATGCCTTTTGGTCACCAGAGGGGCTGTCCCACCTGCTGTGCTCAGCAGCAGACAGCCTGTCCTGCGCTCAATGCCACAATAGCTACCTGCTTTTTAAGCCCGTCTGTGATGATCTGCATATTAACCACAAACTTATTTTAAAAGACAGAAGTTACAGTGCCCCCACCATCCCTGTCTTGTAAACCATATTTCATGTAACAGCACAGGTCTCTAAGTCCAGTGGAAGGCATGGCCGGCAGGAATCACCTAGCACTCTGCCTTTGTCTCCACATGCTCCCAGATGAATACAGTGAGCGGGACCACCTTTCTCCAGACTTCTACGAAGAGTCAGAAACAGACCCTGGTGCCGAAGAGCTCCCAGCCCGGATCTTCGTGGCGCTTTTTGATTATGACCCTCTCACCATGTCCCCAAATCCAGATGCTGCAGAAGAAGAGCTTCCTTTTAAGGAAGGACAGATCATCAAGGTGGGGGCCCGGCTGGGGGCCACCAAAGGAGGGGGGGTGCTGTCACCATACTGTAGTTCCTTAGTTCGTCCCAATGGCAGGCTTTTTCTGTTGCATTAAATATTCAGCCTTCTGACCAGCAGGGAGGAGGGACCCTGTGAGTCTGAATTAGGAATAGGAGAGAGAGCCTGGTGCTCAGTCTCACGGAGAAAGCCATTCACTATGGATGGAAACATCGATAGGCAGAGTCTCAAAGTCCTGTCTTGGGGTGGGGTCTCATCGCTCACACACTCACTGTGTGAGTTCAACACACACATCTGGCAAAGTGAAGCCAAGGCCTTGACTTGTGCTCCCCACTGACTGATGGGAGACCAGTGGGTTGTCCAAAGCCTGGGGCAGAAGCTGGCTTTCAGAGGTGTAGTCTCACGGGTGGAGGGTAGGTGTGCACATCCGCAGGGCAGGTGTAGGTGATGACGGTGTTCTTCCAGCATATTCTGACAACATTCCGCTCCACGCCAGCACAGCTGATGTGCTTGTGACCAGCACTCATGCTGCCTTGGCCTTTCGCATGGGCTCCAGGTCTATGGTGACAAAGATGCGGATGGCTTCTACCGTGGGGAGACCTGTGCCCGACTCGGCCTTATTCCTTGTAACATGGTCTCAGAAATCCAAGCCGACGATGAGGAGATGATGGACCAGCTTCTGAGACAAGGCTTCCTTCCTCTGAACACGCCTGTGGAGAAAATAGGTAAGAGACAGCCTCCTGCTCACGCCTGCACTTGCTGGTGGGGCTGCTCCTGCCTCCCTAGCACCCTGAGGCCACACCACCAGCTGGGAGCAGGAGGTGGTGTGGACAGGGTCCAGTCTGTGCCTTTTAAACGAATCAAGGGAATCTGAAAATTAACCCACTCTGCAAACCAGCTTGCAATAGTCCTGCATGCTTTATGGACATATATGCACTAAATATTTATGACTTTCCAATGGAAGATGAAGTACAGCCTTGCTTACTGAAAGTCTCTCCAATCTAGAAAATACTTTGTGGTGTTTTTGAATGTTCTGAAATTTATACGTTTATAATGTGACCCCCGTGGTGATGGTCAGGAAGCGAGGCCACCGGGAAAGCTGAGGTCATGACTGTGCAGCCCTCAGAGTGGCATTAATGTCCTTATAAAAGAGGCCCCAGGGGCATGCCTCGCCTCTTCTACCCTGTGAGGACACGGCAAGGCGACCTCAGCAGAGCCCGAAGCTTCCGGAGCCTTGGGCTCGGATTCCAGCCCTCAGAGCCATGAGCCGCGAGCGCCCGCCGCGTTCTGGCAGCGCCAGGCCTGGATGCCGGGACGGGCTGAGCGCGTTGGCCCATCCGCAGGTGGGCTCAGAGCGGGATGAGGGGGCGCTGCGCTTTCCATTCTTCAGGTGGACGTTGCTGGTCCAAAAGGCAGAAAATATTTTCGCCCTTTAGCGTGGAGAGATGACAAACTCCTTCGTTTATCTTGACCCCATTTGCAAGCATGAGTGAGTACACAGCAAAACTGGTTTTGGTGAATTTAAACATTATATTTGTGATCTCTAAATTTTGCCCACAGGCAGGGAAAATCTACTCGTCACAAAAGCGTTTGCTTTCTCTAAATAGCTGGAGGCAGAAAGATACATTTTGTGTCATTTATGTTTTAGGTTTTATGCTTCAAAACATTAGGTTAGCTTAGTTCTAAATTGGATTTCAGAGACAAAATTCAATGAGTCAAAGAATATGTGTCATTTTAAGGATAATCACAAAATCAAATAAAGCGTTTCAACCTCTTTGGTATGAATGAACTCACAATCTGAAGTTCAGTAAAACCCACATCTGCTAGTTGTGGCTTCCTGTGAGTACACTGCCCGGATCCAGTCCACCAGACTGAAGCTCTGTGAGGCCTGTCCACCCCCGATTCCCTTCCTGACACCACTGTGATGGGTTCAGAGCAGGAACGGACTCTGAACACCGCAGACCCAGAAAGCCTACAAGCACTCCACTAGAAAACTGTAGCTTGATTCGTGTTACCAATTAGATTAAATGTCTGCTTTATTCTTTTTTTCTGAATGTGACTTTTGAGAGAACCTGACTGAGACTCCACAGGCCCTTCTAGCACTAGGAAGTATCATTGTCACTGCAGACTGAATGTGCTCCTCCCTCGGCAGCTGGGACAGGTGGGGTGGAGTGGAGGGGTGGTTAGGGCTGGTGGAGCAGGAC
This sequence comes from Canis lupus dingo, assembly GCF_003254725.2. Lineage (NCBI taxonomy): Eukaryota > Metazoa > Chordata > Mammalia > Carnivora > Canidae > Canis > Canis lupus. The sequence continues at coordinate 2,055,613 of NC_064268.1, forward strand.
CCTGTGTCTGCCTCATGGCCCTTTCCCGACATCACGTGTGGTGAGACAGGTAGAAAGTGGGTATGGACTGGAAAAGAAGACATTTAACTTTTTCTAGTCACAGATGACATGAAAATCTACTTAGAAAATCTCCAAGAATCTAGAACAGAAGTTTCTAGAACTAACAAGTGGCCTTAGCAAGGTCAACAGATACAAAAGCAATTGTTTTTCTAGATGTTCAGCATGAAAAGTTTGAAATTGACATTTAAAAAGTAATACTCTTGCCAATGCAGTGATGTAACAAAGACACAGAACAGAAGGGCAGATGCACCAGGCTCTGTGTGGCCTAGACCAGGAGGGTTGAGGAAGGTCATCAGGATCCCTAAGTAAATAGACACGATGTCACCAGAGTTCAGGCGGGTGAAGACATCCAACATCCCCACACGGACCTGCAGCTGTGACCACCCCAGTCAATGTCTGTGCCGGGATCTGTGAATTGATATGCTGAACCAGACATGTGTGCAACAGCAAAGGAACTACAGTTGCCCAACGAGGTTTTTTTTTTTTTTTCAAGATTTTATTTATTTATTCATAGACACAGAGAGAGAGAGAGAGTCAGAGACACAGGCAGAGGGAGAAGCAGGCTCCATGCAGGGAGCCCGACACGGGACTCCATCCCGGGTCTCCAGGATCACACCCCAGGCTGCAGGTGGCGCCAAACCGCTGTGCCACCTGGGCTGCCCCCAACGAGGTTTTAAAAGAACAGTGGAAGAACTCATGTGAGTGGGTTTGAAGACTGAGCATGTAGGTGAGCTAATGAGGGTGAGGTGGTGTCAGTGACCCCAGAGGCACACAGGTCTGTGGAACAGGGTAAGTCCGGACACAGACTGGTACGTGCACCGTCCACTTGGTTTTGACCAAGATTGGGGAAAGGACAGCCTTTTCCATAACGGGTGCTGGAATTGAGCCAAGAAAATGAAGCTCAGGCCATACTCCTGCCAAAATAAAAAAAAAAAAAATGAACTCAAAATTGAACACAGTCTTAAGTGTAAAAACTAAGACCATGGAACGCCTAGGAAAAAACTTTGTGGTGATTAAGCAATGATTTCTGACATGACACTCAAACCATGACGCAAAAGAAAAGACTGGTGTCAGGCTTCAGTAATATTGAGCCATTCTAGGCTGAGAAACAGCACGAAGAGAAAGGCAAGAGGAACCACAGGTGGGCAGAGAGTATCTGCAAGTGACCCAGCTGGAGGGGAGTCATATTTAGAGATCACACAACGACTCAGCAAGAAAGCAAACCATTCATGCAAAGCGGGCCAGAGATCAGGGAGATCCTTTGCCACGGAAGATACAGGGATGGTGAACAAGCAGGTGGAGAGAGGCCAAGCATGATTGGGGAAACACAGGTAAAGCCACGACAAGGAGCCAGGATGCCCCAACTAGGATAGCCACACCCAGTGTGCACAGGGACGCGGAACTGGAGCTCCAGCCGCTGGAGGGGAACCTGCGCGGCACAGCCACTCTGCCCGACAGGTGGACGTGTCCTTCTATAGCCGGACACACATGCAGACAGTCCATCCACCCCTCCTGCGTCCTTGCCCTGGAGGAGGGGGGCTTTCGTGCACTCCGGCAGCTATGTGAGCCTTCCACTGGCTGGACTGAGGATCATGGATGCGGGGAGAACAGGCGTCTTGCCCCTGATAAGTGGATCCGTAACTGGTGCATCCACACAGGGTGCTCCTCACCAGTAAAAGTAGGACTGCTGACATGAAATCACACCAATGGATCTCAGGTGCGTTGCCTGATAAATGAAGCAAGTTTCTAAAAACTATGATTCCATCTACAGGATATTCTAGAAAAGGTGAAAGTATTGGGACGAACATAGGCCAGTGGTTATCCGGGCTGGAGGTGATGACAAGAACCGTACGGGAATTTCTGGGTGTGACGGAACTGTCCTATATCTTGATGACCAGATGGGCTCCCTGTCATTTACAGAAGCAGACTCTAAAGAGAATGTATTTCAATGACTGTTCATGCTCACAGCACTCCCTGGAGAATTAACAGCACTCAGAAGTACAGTAAGGGACCCCTAGAAGAACTTGGAATTATTTCAAGGAAACACATGTTCACAGGCCCTACAGAGGCATCCTCCTGTTTCTAAATTAAAACAGCGGTTCTTGAGCAGGAGCCAAGGTGTGGATCCCTGGACCTTCACGCACACACAGCCAGACATTGCACCTGCTAAGAGCCCCCAAAAGGGCACATAACTGATGCCTGTTGCTTTCAAAATACTTCTCTTTAATGGTCTTCATTTGTATGAATTCCAAAAACCAGTTCCAGGCACAAAGTGGCTGTGTTTGGAAGACATGCTCCAGCATCAGCTTTCTCTGGGAGAGACTGCTGTCCTGTGCTGCCCAGAGACTTTGGATCTGTTATTCCGGAGGATCGCCTACTTCATCTTAGTCTCCCTGTTGGATGGACACATTGGGGAAGGGAAACGTCCTTGCTATTGTAAGAGGGGGACAATGGGCCAGAGAAAATATGTGAGGACAAACAGCAGAAGGCAATGGGCCCCAGAGCTGGAGGCTTTGTTGGTGCGTGTGCCCCTGAGCACAAGACACCTGAGAGGCTGGTCATCTGGTCCTGCAGGCCAAGTATGCCCTGCCCTACTACCTTGGGGACGAGGGACAGGGGATGCCACTCCTTTTGAAATAACCACATGATGGCTTTCTTCTTGTGATGTAAACAGAGAGAAGCAGAAGAAGCAGCCGGCAGCCAAGGGTGACACGAAGGGTGGTGGCCCTGTACGATTACGACCCGAGAGAAAGCTCACCCAACATCGACGTGGAGGTACATGGCTGGTCCCTGGGCCTTTCCCTGCAGAGCTGCCGGGAGCCACGTGATTTGCTCTCCCACCTTCAACTTCTCTGAACGTGTCCATAGGGAGGGCGACCAGACCAGTAAATGGTAGGAGGAGATAGATAAGGGGCACAGCAGCTATGGACAAACCTCATCGCTGTGGCCCGGAGTCCTCGTACAGGATGCTATGGGAGGAGCAGTCTGTGATCCTCGTCCTCGTCCTCGGGGAATGGCTCTGTAGGGTTGTCTTGAAGGGAGAATTAATAGCCCACCTTGTCTGGACCCCGAGCGAAAGCAGTAGGGCCTCACACACGCACGTGGAAGCTGAGGGGGAGGCCTGGGCTCCTCTGCTCACATGGTCTGGGCTGGTGTGGCCCTTGACACCCTGGCAAGATGGGAGGGACTGGTCTCCAGGGCTAAGGGGCTAGGTTTTTAGCCTGTGCACCTGCTTCCTCAGATGACAAGCTGTGTCTGAGTCCATGACCCACAGTTTTCATTAGGCCCGACACGCTGCCAACTCATGGTTCAGATTCAGAGCTCACTCTCCAAGCATTTCTGTGCAGACCTGATTCCTCGGGGACACCTGGTGGCGTTGAGATGTCAGCTTCCTTCCCTCGTCTACATGGTCAGAGATAAACCCACATATCCTTTGTCTGTGTCTGCATCCTGCATTAGAGTCCATGTGCCTGTCTCTATGCTGGTGCCTGGCATGTCGCAGACACTTCATAGACAATTCATAATTGAGTAAAGGTTTTTGCACTCAGTGAAAGGTCCTTACACTGCAGAGGATGTTTCCCTGAAATCTTGGGTTTTTCATGTTAACTCTTTGACTAGTTTTAGAAGGGAACCACAGGGGTGAGGGGAACACAGCAGCAGTGCCAAGTTCTGGTGAGGATGGGGAGGTGGCGCTTTGCCTGGAGGCGGGCTGTACTCTGAGTGCATCTTCGTTCCCAAGATGCTGTGCGCAGAGGTGCTCGTCAGCTTCCTGCCCTTCCTCCCTGTTTGATTGAAAGAGCAGGTCGGTACCACCATAATAATAAAAAAAAAAGTCAGTAGAGCATTCGTGAAGAACGCGTTGAAGGAAACCAGCAACTCTGTATGGGAAGGTGTTGTTAACTTGACCTGCTCTCTCCACAGGCAGAGCTCACGTTTTGCACGGGGGACATCATTACTGTTTTTGGTGAGATTGATGAAGATGGATTTTATTATGTAAGTTTTTGAAACATCAAAAAACACCGTTTGATTCATTTCGTATGTATATTTTTGCTTGTGTGTTCTTGCCCCTAAAATTACCTAAATGCTTCCTCTGGCTTTCAGAAAGGTCCCTGTCCCAGAGGTGATGATTCAGGAAGGTGGGGCTGTGAGCAGCTCCGTCCCTTCTTCTCTGACAAGGGCACTGCCCATGTCCATAAGCTTAAACCAAGTATACATATTCATATTCTCCTACTTAGAATTGTCTTCCATCCACACATGTACCAAACAATTTAACTTTCTGGTTATTTATAAGGTATACCTTTTCATACAGAAGAAGGAAGGAATGCAAATAAGCAAAGTTAACACCTAGTCCACACCAACAGAGTATAGGACTCCTTGCTGACCTTCCTCTGAGCTGGTGGCAGCCGGGCCAGGTGAGGAGCAAGGGTCCTGGCTCAGAGCCCAGGGTCCAGCGACCTCCTTCCTTTCCCAACATTTCCTGAGGAAAAGAGAGAAAGAATGTGGATGGGCTTCTCTTGGTGCTTCTGCACCTGGGGCCCCTGAGTGCCTCCATCCCAGGCCCGAGCCTGCAGGGCCATGAGGGAGCTGACTAGTGGGCCGATGGGGTGCCCACTGCAGGTGTGGCTTGAGACAGGGCTGCCATCCTGCACCAGGATCCCCATCTTCCCCATCCCCCTGCCATTTTAAAAAATCGCAACAGCTGGGAAAGTGTCAAGTCCCGGTAATACCTTACCGGTTTCCCTTTGAGTCCAATGAGTTCACAGCCTCAGATGTGCATGGAATCCAAGTTCCTGATTCTTGCAGGTCAGTGTTCAGTGCGGCTGCTCATGCTCTGTGCCCCATTTCTTTCTAGGTGAGACTGTAAAGGGTCTGCTAGTGGGCAGATGGCAGGCTTTCTGTCCTGTCACGGACTCGAGAGTGGGTGGGCGAGAGAGGTGGGAGCCCCCAAGGCTGAGGCACAGGCTATGGGCCGGTCCAGGTGATGCAGGAGAGCAGTTGGAGACGGCATGGGTGCCAGAGCTCGGGTGGTTTGTTGGGGTGAGTGTATTGTCCAAGAAGATGCCCAGATTCTGCCGTGGGTGTTAATAGGATGGCGTGTAGGAGGCCCAGAAGGATGGAGGGGAAACAGTAAACACCATGGGCATGTCCATCCCCCCTTCTGCCCAGTGAGCCCAGAGCCAGGGTCCATCTGGATGCCTGGAAGTGCAGGACTGTCCTAGGTCTGGGTGCTCACGGGCCTCATGATCTGAACGTGGTGCCACCGGGAATTTGAGGATGAGGCTGTGCGTTTTCACAGAACATGGTCCCCAGATGCAAGCCATCTATTCCATGTGGTGCCTGCCTGAAGGAGCAGACGTGGCTGATGCTGGAGGGGACTCTGGCTGAGGTCTGGGCTGTGTAGACATTGGAGTGTCTGCGTGTAGATGTGATTTGTGACCCTTGATGTGGGAGAAATCCTCGGGGGCCCTTGTATAGTAATGTAAGCAACGAAGACGTCCTAGAGAAAGTCTCTAAGGGACACCAAGAGAGAAAAATGAGCTCCTAGGGGAGGCTGAGGAAGGAGGATTAGAGTGGTCGCCAGAAAGGGGACAGAGGCCTCCAGGGTCGCAGCAAGGGCAGGTGGCCAGACTGGGCACGTGTGTACTGGGCTCAGGAGGGATTCTTGCTGGGAAGATGTGGGAGATACCCATACCCGGGGGTACCTCTCTTCTTTAATTTTTATCTTCAATTGTGGTAAAATACATACAATTTGCCGTCTTACTGGCTTCTAAATGCACGGTGCGTGGCGATGCACACACTCAGGCTGTCGGGCAGCCATCGTCACCATGTACCTCCAGGACTCTTTCCTTCTTGAAATCCTGAAGCTCCATCCTCATGAAACACTAGTTACCCTGCATCCCTGCCATCCTCCAGCACCGGCACCCCATCTCCTTGCCGTCCCCACGAATCTCCCTGCTCACAGGGCCTCACGGAAATGCAGCCACACACAGTGAGTTTTTTCACGCCTGCCTCACCTCACTGAGTGGAACATCGTGCAAGCCAGCATCTCCTTCCTTTTCAAAGCTGGATGCTACTGCACACTGGGTGTATATGGCTTGGCTCCCTGTTTGTCTATCAGTGGACACTTGGCCCCTGCGAATAATACAGTGATGAACATGGTGTGCGAACATGGCTCTCGGGCCCTGCTTCCACATCCCCTGGGTCCCGACCCAGGAATGGAATTGCTGGGTCATATGCTAAACCTGTGTTTTACTTTGTGAGGAGCCGCTGGACTATTTTGCCCTCAGCAGTGCATAAGGGTTCTGATTTCTCCATGTATTTGGCAACACTTTTTTTTTAATTGGTGTTTTGTTTGTTTTTGTTTTGTAGTAGCCGTCCTCATGGATGTGAGGTGGTAGCTTGTCATTTTGACCTGCACTTCCCTAAGATGTTAATATTAATTAATGTTGAATATCTTTTCATGTGCGTTGGCCATTTGTGTGTCTTTTGCGGGGAAATATCAAAGTCAGTCCGTTGTCTGCTGTTTATTTTTTTTTATTTTATTTTTTTATTTTTTTTTATTTTTTATTGGTGTTCAATTTACTAACATACAGAATAACCCCCAGTGCTGTTTAATGGGGCTCTTGTGCTAAGTTCTTTGTGTGCTCTGGACATGAAGCCCTCCGTAAATAGCTTGCAGATATTCTCTCATCCATCCCATAGGTTCCCTCTTTGCTCCGTTGGTTGTGTCCTTGGATGCAGTTTCTAATCCTGAGGGAGTGGGCTGCCCATCTCATGCTGTCATTTCCTAGACTTGCAAACAGAGCAACAAGCTCCCATGTAGTCTGGGGCCAGCCAGCCTGGGACTTGGTTTTGGGCACTGGTGGGCATTGGGGATGGTGGGGAGGAAGTGACACAGTGGCTATTACCCACTTGGTACAGATGTGCTGTGGATGGTGACCTCAACTATGTACCTGCATAGATATGTGAGAGAAAGTTCTGGAAGGGAATAGATGAGCCTGAAGAGTATTACCTTTGAGAAGGTATCAACAGACACTTTCATGTCCTCCAGATTGTTTACATTTTTAGAGTGAGAATGTGGTCGTCCATGGGACAGATCGGTAGCTCTCTGTCTGGCCTGCACACTGGACCACCTGTTGGCTGCCCATCTCCACCTCTGCTTTGGGAGGGGATCAGTCTGTCTGGATTGGTGCGCCTGTGCAAATGGTGTTTTTAAAGATCCCTAAGGATGCTGAGGTCAGCCAGGGTGAAGGGCCACTCCATTGGGCGGTCCCGAGGACTGGTCCTGGCAGTTGCCTGAGCCCTGTGACCAAACCACAGCTTCCTCAGCTCCACCCCAGACAGGCCCTTGGGGAGGGGACAGGACCCTGCCCCATAAGCATGTCCCAGGGTTGTTCTTCTGATCAGGGTGGTTTGGAACCACCGGACTCCCTTTGACTCCTGAGCCAGAACGAACCTACCAGGCAACTTTACCTGGAGCTCTGCCCCTACGACCAAAGCAAGAGGTAGGTTTTGGGAAAGGAGAGTAATTCATTCTTCTGTGTTTCTAGGGGGAGCTTAATGGGCAAAAAGGCCTTGTCCCTTCGAACTTCCTGGAAGAAGTGCCTGACGACGTGGAAGTCTACCTGTCTGACGTGCCGTGCCACTACCCCCGAGACACGCTGGTGCGCTCCAAGGCAAAACGGGTAAGCAGACACTCCCAACACTTTTGACTCCTGTCCCACTCTGCCACATACGGTTCAACAGAGTCCTCGCGTGGGTGTTTGTGCATCTTAGGCTGAAAAGCCTATGCCCTGAATCCTTTTTCTCTGCCCTTTCATGGGGGTTGTGCCTAAAAATTCTAATTTATGCTTATTTCACAAAAACTGCCCCTCTTGATTCTAACCAATCTGCCTTTCCTCACCAAGGGAGCCCCCATCCTACACTGTAGATGCACATTCCGGTTGGGCTGAGAGTGAAGGGGATGACTAGCCCTTCCGTTCGGTGGCCAGGCTGGCCATTTGTCCTGCTAGGGTTTTAGTTCTCTTACCAAACACCAGAGACCTTGTCCAGCATAATTAACTATTAGAGAACATTCATGTGTAGTGTCTCATTTTTATTTTATTTCATCACTGCCAGTTTTTATATATTATATTTTTATATATATATATTTTTATTTCTTTGCTCATCTGCTTGGAAACAGAAGAAGAGTGTTCATTTCACACCTTAATCAGGCACTCTAGCCTCCACGTAAGTGAGCAGCTGAAGATACCCGTGCAGGTAGCGGTGCCAGCGGCCTTAGCGGACTAGGGCGGGAGATGCAGGGCTTCACTGTGGGGTTAAAACAACAACAAAAAAGAAATATGTCTCAAAAAAACATTGGACCTAAAATAGTAGGCTCTTACTCGATCTCAGTTGTAAAGCAACTAGATTTGCAGTCAAATAATCATCTTTACTACTCATTTCCTACCATTTACATTAAGAATATTTCAAAGGCCAACATTGGGAACATATTTCTTAAGAGGCTAATTGTTTGTTTACGTAGAGAGTGTTCCGACGTCTCCTCGTAACTCAAGCTGCATATTGCATTGTTGGCCGCTCTTGGAAAAAAGCACAACCTAAACAATGATGTTTACTATAGGAAAATTTTCCTTTAAAAACACATAACTCGAGATCAAGCAGATGAGTAGTGAGCACTGAGCGATCCAGACTTGGCTCTGAACACGCCACCTGCCGGCTTGACTCCCCACGAGGTGCTGTCAGGTGGCCATACCTCTATCTTTCGAGAGAGCATATGCTCCTCCCTAAAGCACAAACAAGTGTTCTGAGCACACGGGCGTTTGCCGCGAGGCCAATCTGCCTGGGCACCAATGCAATACTAGGTTTTACGAGACATGCAGCTGCAGTGATTACATTAGATGGAACAGATGGTATCTTCAGGTGTACTTTGGGATGCTTTACTAGGTGTTTTCCATTGGAACTAGACCTTGATTTTAAATCCAAGCAAGCTTGAAGCCCTTGGCTCCCATCACGTGCCTGCTGGCTACTGAACACTCATGTTAGGCAGAGCTTTGTGTGGAGAGGTGAGGGAGTGCAGGACAGGAGACTCTGTGCTCTCAGGTGTGCACCGGGGTGCGCGCAGATGGGAGGCGGGCACCAGAGCCCCCGCTGCTGAGTAAGCCCACAAAGCACACAGAGGCACTACTGTGCGCTCTCTATTGGCAAAAATTCATCTCCAATCACTTGGAAATAACAAAAGCATGCGATAAGGGCCTTTAAGCTTCCTTTGATTATGATTGAGGTTCATTTTAGTTTTTTTTTTTTTTTCTTTCAACCGGTGTGCCATCTGCTACAGTGTACTGACTCCCCCAGGAATGCACTCTATAAGATCAGCATTCTCTATCCTTTCCCCCCACCCCCACCCTGGCCCCACACCCCGGTGCTTTCAGATCCAACAAGTTCCCTTTAAGAACTTTTGCTTTTAAGATTACTGATGGGTACTAGGCCAATTTCACTATAACCTAATCTCCCCCTCCCTCCGCTTTTGGTCTTAATTTACAAAGTAAATTATTACCTAGCTCTGTTTTGCCAAAGCAATGGCATCCCCCTTCCCCAAAGACAAAGAAACCACAGACCAAACGCGGATGGCTAGACCCTCCCTCCCTCTTAGGCCTGCCGTGGGGAGGGTGCGCGAGGCTCGTGGCATCCTTTAACCCCAAAGGAAGACACGAGCCATCCCTTACCTTTCCTGGTGGGGAATGGGGCAGTGCAATGTTACCAGCGGATGGATGTTGTTGGCGCTCATGCACTCAATAAACTGTCACACTGTACCTACTAGGTTCCTCCTGAGGGTTCAGGTACAGCAAGGAGAGCGCCATCCCCCACAGCCCATCTCCATTCGGGGTCACCTCCGTCATCTATGGGTACTGGTAGTCCTGGGAGAGGCAGGGAAATGTCCTCGAAAAAGAAAAAGGGGCTGCTTTCCAGAGGCAAGAAACTGCTGAAAAAGCTGGGTGCAGTGAAATGATCCTTGTGCTTTTGGACAACTCCCCAATCCATGTAATTCTCTTTAATTCCAAACTAGGGCTTTCATGACTCAAGTACTTCCTAAAAAAACACTCTCCTCCCCTGACACCAGTAGAGAAATGCTCTTTGCACTACCATCCACTTTAAGCCAACTGCAAGGACAAAGAGCCGCTGGTGCTCCCTCCCAGCCTCTCCGACCGCTCTTGCCTGCGGCCTGCCGGGAGGCGGGGTCTCCCCGACACACAGGGGCCAGTAGCTTTTTGTGGCTCACTCCCCACCTGTGCTTCCGGTCTCTGTGCATTTGTCATCCGCCCTTAAAGGAATGGTTTCCACCTTCTTCCCTTTGCAAAATGCTTGCCTCATGACGCATAACTCACTTTAACTCTGGTCTTGAAATTCCTAGTTTAACCGCCTTGATGTTTTGCCTTATTAATGCACAATGATTTGTACTGTCTAATAAAAGCTACGGTGTACACTTTGTATGTGTCGTGCATTCAGTGCTCTTCATTCTCACAGACACAGTGCTTTGAAATCCAGTTGTACAGGCTGCGCATTTTGAACCCCGAGCTTTTTGCCTTCCCAGAGTGAGCCGGGCGACACACAGAAAATGTTTACTTACTTAGATCATTCAGAAAAGAGAGAAAGAGAGAGAGAGAAAGAGAGAAAGTCACTTTGTTTGGAGAAGCACCACTCCTTCAACCTGCCCAAAAGCTGAGATATGCTCACTGCTTTCAGTGTTACATGTTGTGGCACATGGATTGATGTCACTTCCATGATCTGTCACATGCCATACACAGACCTCCTCCCCCGCCCCCCAGCAAACAGCACACAGCAGAGCAGTCCCCATGATGCACACGCCACACCCACAACATCCTAAGCTTAAGTCTGTTTGAAATGGCTCCACACTAGTCTTCATCATTGGCACTTGAACAAGAGACTTACAAAGTTGCTGGCAGATGTATTTGATTGGTTACTCTTTTGTATTTCTTGTCCACTTGTAAATTGTTTTTACTCTTTATACATACTTTTCAGACTGCCTTTCTTTTGTAATTTATGGAAGGTTTATAAATGAATGACTAAGCTTTTCCCATTGTGTCTTCAAAAATTATATTGTAAATTGTAATATATTAGTATGTGGTACATTTATTAAAAGGAAATTAGTCTGTGTGTGGTTCAGTACCGTGAGCGTGTGTGCATGTGTACAGTTAGTGTAAGATATTTTCTAGAAATAAAATTTGTTATTTTATACAATTCCATTTCTTCTGTATCTTTGTTTTAAACACTTATGCTGAGTGAAATAAGTCAATCGGAGAAGGACAAACATTATATGGTCTCATTCATTTGGGGAATATAAATAATAGTGAAAGGGAATAAAGGGGAAAGGAGAAAAAATAAGTGGGAAATATCAGAAAGGGAGACAGAACATGACTCGTAACTCTGGGAAACGAACTAGGGGTGGTGGAAGGGGAGGAGGGCGGGGGGTAGAGGTGACTGGGTGGCGGGCACTGAGGTGGGTACTTGACAGGATGAGCACTGGGTGTTATTCTGTATGTTGGCAAATTGAACACCAATAAAAAATAAATTTATTATTAAAAAAATAAAAAATAAACACTTCTTATCAGAGCAGCCTCATGGGATTCCGTTCTCCCGTGCAAACAAGAAAAACTCGATAGCCTTGCCTTTTCTGGCACTCCCTTTTTTCTAAAATAGTTGTGACCAACACTCAGGGAGTCATTTACAAAATGCTGTCACTCTTGCACCATTGGCAACAGCCTGCTGGGGCCAACAGAAGTGATTCGCACTGAGGCGATATTCTTTGTGCAAGAGGAACACTCACATACAGCTGAGGCTTTGCGGCTGAATTCAAACCCTGTTTGTAATATTTCCTGGGATGCCTGGGTGTCTCAGCAGTTGAGCATCTGCCTCCGGCTCAGGGCATGATCCCAGAGTCCTGGGATCGAGTCCCACGCTGGGCTCCCAGCATGGAGCCTGCTTCTCCCTCTGCCCATGTCTCTGCCTCTCTCTCTGTGTCTCTCATGAATAAATAAATAAAATCTTAAAAAAATTTCCTTTGGCAACTTTACAACTCAGACGATGTGAGTAGAGAACACTGCACAATCTTATTGCCGAGCCTCTGCCGAAGGCCAGAGGGCATAGAGTTTTAGTTATGCGAGATGAATAAACTTGGAAGAGCTAAAATAAAAAAAATCCTAGATCAAATGGAATGTTTTAAATTAAAAAAATAAATTCCAGTTCAAGAAATACTGAGGTAAGAAATTAGGGTCTAAACGACCGCATGGATGCATTTTTTGCTACTACATGTCTAAAGATAGTGAAAATGGTAAATTTTCCTATGTATACTTTATTTACCATGGTAAAAAACAATTGGTGACAATTTCTCAAAAAAAAAAAATTAGCAAAGGTGGCCAGGACTAATGTTCTTCTAAATCTTTTGAAAATATTTACAAATATCCCCAAGTATGGAGGCATACCCAAATGTAGGCAAAACTGAAGCAATAATGAGCAGACTTAGCTTTGATAAATACTACTGAAAACTTACGGAGTACATGATGCAAACTGTATATAACTTCTAGAGAGAAGGAAAATGCCCAAACTCCGGAGGCCAGCAGTTTCCTGATAGCAAAACTAGATGAAGACATTACAAGAAATCCACAGACCAAGTGCACCATGAATTTTAAAAAAATTCCTTAATGAAATACTTGCAGATTAAATCCAGCAATATATTAAAAGGATGATTGATACTCTATGCCCAGTTGTAGCTCATCCCAGGAATGAAGGCTGCCTTAACTTTCTGGAAAAAAAATCCAATATATTTTATTGTACTAATAGAGCAGAAGACAAAAGCTATCTGATCATTTCGGTAGATGCAAGGGAAGCATTGGACAGAATTTAACACCTGTTCAGGAAACTAGGAGAAGGAAGGGATTTATCTCAACTTGAAAAAATTAGCAGCCAACACCATACTTAATAGTAAAAGACGGGCTGTGTTTTTTCCATCAAAACCAATGCAAGGACATCCATTTGACCACTTATGTTCAACATTACACATGCCACAATTAAGACATCAGCATAATAAGGAAAGAAAAGTCATATACTTCGGAAAGGAAGAAGTAAAATAGTCTTTTTTTGCAGATGACGAAACTGTATGTAGAAAATGCTAAGAGAGCTACAGAATGTGTTGGGAAGAAGAAGTGCATTTGACAACTTCTGTCCCCCCGGGGGAGCAATGAGGTCAACATACACACATCATTGGTATTTCTACAAACTAGCAGGGAACAATTAAAACAGAAATTAAAGTACAAATAGAAGTGGTATAATAATAAAAATATATGTAATTAGTTATGTTCTCACCAAAACCATGATATACTTAGGAACACGTTTAACAAAACATGAGCAAAACCTGTGTGCTGAAAATTATAAAACATTGCTTAGATACAAAAGGGCTCTTAAAGCGATACAGAATATGTTCGTGGTTTAGAAGATGTAATATTGTTAAATTTCTGATTTCTCTCAAGTGGATCTATTGATTCAGTGAATGGAGTCAAAATCCCAGCAGGCCTTTGCTTTAACTGCATTAAAAAAATAATGCAGAAATGGAAGTGATCTACGATCACCAAGACAGTTTTGAAAAAGATGAACAAAGTTGAAAGTCTCTAATCACCTGATTTTGAGACTTGTAAGGCTATAGTAATCAAGACAGTGTTGTTTTTTGTAAAATGTGGACATTGAAGTCATGGGCACAAACTAGAGAGTCTTGAAGTAAATGCATATGTAGGTGGCACGTTCATTTGTAGCAAAGGTGCCAAGGTAGTTCAGTAGAGGAAAGAAATACGGTGTTTTCTAGAAATGTTGCAGAAAGACCTAGTTATTTATGAGGGGGAAACTCATAAACTGTTATCTTCCATGGTGTACAAAAATTAACCCCAAACAGATCACAGTCCTAAATGAAAAAGTTGAAACCATAAAGCTTCTAGAAGAAAATGGAGAAATTTGGCCAGAAAGAGGTCTTATGTAGGACACAATAAGAACAAACTGTACGGAAAAAAACCCTGATAATTGGACTTCATCAAATTTAAAAACATCTTCTCTTTGATATTTAAGAGAACAAAACAGCAATCTAGAAACTGGGAGGAGACTTTCATAGTGCGCGTATATCTGACAAAAGATTTGTATCTAGAATATATAGACATTTTACAATTCAATAAGACCAATTTTTTAAAAAACGTACAAAAGATTTGAACAGGGCTTTTATAGAAAATGTAAAAATGGCCAGAATGCACCCAGAAAGAAGCTCAGTATTCGTCAGCAGGGACATGCAAATAATAACCCAAATAATATAATGTTACATTACATGCAATTTTATCTTATTTGGGTTATTTAATTTTAGTTAGAATTTTAAAATTCTATTAAAATGGAAAAGAGTGACATCATCAAACATTGGTGAAGATGCAGAGCACCTGGAATTCGCACGCCTTGCAGGACAGAGCCAGGAGTGCAGCACTTATTACATAGAGACCCTCAGTGTACAGATCTAGCAGCTCTGTGTCTATGTACGTACCCAACAGAAATGAAAGTATGTGTGCACATCAAGGCTTGAACAGAATTTTTAATAGTTTATTACAATAGCCCCAAGTGTGAAACACTCCAAATATCCATCTATTGATGATTAAACATAAAATGGAATGAGACAGAGGAGCATAGCTTAGCAAATATACCCCTTACACAGTCACCTGGATGAATCTTTGAAACACAGTATATCTTGAGCAAAAGAAACCAGACACAAAGGAGCGCATGCTATAGGATCTCATTTTCATACAATTCCAGAGTAGGTATAAGCAGATCATTGGTTACTTGGGGACAGATGAGGACTGTTTGCAAAGGAGCAAGAAGGAACTTTTTGTGGGAGGGAATAGATATTTTTCTAAATCTGACTGAGGCAGAGATACAGGAGTGTATGCATTTGTCAAAACTCATGCAATTGCATTTGCTGATATGTAAATTATAACTCAATAAAATTGATTTAAAACAAAAGTTAGAGTACCTGGGTGACTCAGTTGGTTAGGCATCTGACTCTTGATTTTGGCTCAGGTGATGATCTCATGGTCCTGGGATTGAGCCTTGCATTGGGCTCCAGGCTCAGCTGGGAGTCTACTTCTCCCTCTGCCTCTGCTCCTCCTCCCAATCCTGCTCACTTGCTTGCACTCTCTCAAATAAATAGAATCTAATAAAAAATCAGTAAAAGTTGAGTGAGAGGGAATGCAAGTGCTGTCCAGAAAGATTATGTAGCATGTGTGTTTATATATAAATCTACAAGTCCAAACTCACTAGCCTGGGGCCAGGCAGGGAATGGCAAAGGCATGCATATTACGGCAGGTGCTTCAGGGCCGAAGAATGAAGCTTGGTGGCCGGCCCGCCTCCTGGGCAGGTAGAGTCTCCATAGGCCCCAGGACCAGGGGCATGGTGCCCATCTGTGCTAAGGCAGCACTGGCCACGCAATAGCTGAGACCATAAAGTCCCCCTCCAAGGGGCTCCTTCCTGCCCCGATCCCGGCCCTACCAATCACACCCTGGCACTGGACAGGAAACTGGAGAGCGTGGACAAGGATGGACTGGGCTGGGCCTACTTGTCCAGGTCCCCCAGGAAGGAAGCAATGCAATGGCAACAGAAGAGCTGGTCTGACTTCTTGGAAGCCTGATTGGATGTTGCCCACATGAATGGTTCAGGCAGCCCCCTGGTATACTTGATCCCTGTTGTCCCAGCCCCGGGAAGACTGGAGTGCACCCATGTCCAGGTCTCAAGCGAGATGCTCACTAGGAGAAGATGCTGGGGCTCTGCCAGTAGTTTCTAAAGCCCCCAGGTGAGCAGAATGGAAAGCAGGTAGTGGGGTTGAGAGGGTTCCCGAACTTGACGGCACATAAGAAACAGGAGTGCCACTTGACTATGGGTGGCATTAATGATTTATCCCTCAGTAGACAGCTGAGAACACGCTGTGTCCCAGGCACTGCTTTAGAGCCCGGGAGATAGCAGGGAGGAGGACGGAGTCCCTGCCCCCCTGGAGTCCATGCTCAAGAGGAAGAAGGGGTACACTAAGGTGAGTTGGGGAACACTAAGGCATAGTCAGCAAGAGGCTGAAGACAAACAGGCCTGGATGCTTAAGGGGGTGGCGGGGGCAGATCCTGCTGCCAGGGGGGCACTGTCTGTGGGGAGGAGCCCGCTAACCGTAGAGAGGCCCGTGTCATTGGAACTGGAGGAGCCCCCTGTCTGTGGAGGAGCCCCCTCTCTGTGGGGGAGCCTCCTGTCTGTGGGAGGAGCCCCCTGTCTGTGGGGAAGCCCCCTGTCTGTGGAATGAGCCTCCTGTCTGTGGGGGAGCCCCCTGTTTGTGGGGGAGCCCCCTGTCTGTGGGAGGAGCCCCCTCTCTGTGGAAGGAGCCTCCTGTCTGTGGGAGGAGCCCACTGTCTGTGGAAGGAGCCTCCTGTCTGTGGGGGAGCCCCCTGTCTGTGGGAGGAGACCCCTGTCTGTGAGAGGAGCCTCCTGTCTGTGAGAGGAGCCCCCTGTCTGTGGGAGGAGCCCCCTCTCTGTGGAAGGAGCCTCCTGTCTGTGGGGGAGTCCCCTGTCTGTGGGAGGAGCCCCCTGTCTGTGGAAGGAGCCTCCTGTCTGTGGGAGGAGACCCCGTCTGTGGGAGGAGCCTCCTGTCTGTGGGAGGAGCCTTCTGTCTGGGGGAGGAGCCTCCTGTCAGTGAGAGGAGCCCCCTGTCTGTGGGAGGAGACCCCGTCTGTGGGAGGAGCCCCCTGTCTGTGGAAGGAGCCTCCTGTCTGTGAGAGGAGCCCCCTGTCTGTGGGAGGAGCCCCCTCTCTGTGGAAGGAGCCTCCTGTCTGTGGGAGGAGCCCACTGTCTGTGGAAGGAGCCTCCTGTCTGTGGGGGAGCCCCCTGTCTGTGGGAGGAGACCCCTGTCTGTGAGAGGAGCCTCCTGTCTGTGAGAGGAGCCCCCTGTCTGTGGGAGGAGCCCCCTCTCTGTGGAAGGAGCCTCCTGTCTGTGGGGGAGTCCCCTGTCTGTGGGAGGAGCCCCCTGTCTGTGGAAGGAGCCTCCTGTCTGTGGGAGGAGACCCCGTCTGTGGGAGGAGCCTCCTGTCTGTGGGAGGAGCCTTCTGTCTGGGGGAGGAGCCTCCTGTCAGTGAGAGGAGCCCCCTGTCTGTGGGAGGAGACCCCGTCTGTGGGAGGAGCCCCCTGTCTGTGGAAGGAGCCTCCTGTCTGTGAGAGGAGCCCCCTGTCTGTGGGAGGAGCCCCCTCTCTGTGGAAGGAGCCTCCTGTCTGTGGGAGGAGCCCACTGTCTGTGGGGGAGCCCCCTGTCTGTGGGAGGAGCCCCCTGTCTGTGGAAGGAGCCTCCTGTCTGTGGGGGAGCCCCTCGTCTGTGGAAGGAGCCTCCTGTCTGTGGGAGGAGCCTCCTGTCTGGGGGAGGAGCCCACTGTCTGTGGGGGAGCCCCCTGTCTGTGGGAGGAGCCCCCTGTCTGTGGAAGGAGCCTCCTGTCTGTGGGGGAGCCCCCTGTCTGTGGGAGGAGACCCCGTCTGTGGGAGGAGCCTCCTGTCTGTGGGAGGAGCCCCCTGTCTGTGGGAGGATCCCCCTGTCTGTGGGAGGAGCCCCCAGTCTGTGGGAGGAGCCCCCCGTCTGTGGAGGGAGCCTCCTGTCTGTGGGAGGAGCCTCCTGTCTGGGGGAGGAGCCCACTGTCTGTGGGGGAGCCCCCTGTCTGTGGGAGGAGCCCCCTGTCTGTGGAAGGAGCCTCCTGTCTGTGGGGGAGCCCCCTGTCTGTGGGAGGAGACCCCGTCTGTGGGAGGAGCCTCCTGTCTGTGGGAGGAGCCTCCTGTCTGTGAGAGGAGCCCCCTGTCTGTGGGAGGAGCCTCCTGTCTGTGGGAGGAGCCTCCTGTCTGTGGGGGAGCCCCCTGTCTGTGGGAGGAGACCCCGTCTGTGAGAGGAGCCCCCTGTCTGTGGGAGGAGCCTCCTGTCTGTGAGAGGAGCCCCCTCTCTGTGGAAGGAGCCTCCTGTCTGTGGGAGGAGCCCCCTGTCTGTGGGGGAGCCCCCAGTCTGTGGGCAGAGCCCCTGTGGGGGGAGCCTCCTGTCTGTGGGAGAGTCTTCTGTCTGTGGGAGGAGCCTCCTGTCTGTGGGGGAGTCCCCTGTCTGCGGAAGCAGCCTCCTGTCTGTGGGGGAGCCCCCAGTCTGTGGGCAGAGCCCCTGTCGGGGGAGCCTCCTGTCTGTGGGAGAGTCTTCTGTCTGTGGGAGGAGCCTCCTGTCTGTGGGGGAGTCCCCTGTCTGTGCAAGCAGCCTCCTGTCTGTGGGGGAGTCCCCAGTCTGTGGGGGAGCCCCCTGTCTGTGAAAGCAGCCTCCTGTCTGTGGGGGAGCCCCCTGTCTGTGGAAGGAGCCCCCTGTCTGTGGGGGAGCCCCCTGTCTGTGGAGGAGCCCCCTGTCTGTGGGGGAGCCCTCTGTCTGTGGGAGGAGCCCCCTCTCTGTGGAAGGAGCCTCCTGTCTGTGGGAGGAGCCCCCTGTCTGTGGGGGAGCCCCCAGTCTGTGGGCAGAGCCCTTGTGGGGGGAGCCTCCTGTCTGTGGGAGAGTCCCTTGTCTGTGGGGGAGCCTCCTGAGGAAGGAGCTTCCTGTCTGAGGAGCCTCCTATGGGGCGAGCCACCTGTCTGTGGGGTCAGCCCCCTGTCTTTGGGAGGAGCCCCCCGTCTGTGGGGTGAGCCCCCTATCTGTGGGGGAATCCCCTGTCTGTGGGGGAGCCCCTGACCCTGTGGGAGCCTGTTCTCCATGGAACTGGTGGATCCTGCTCTGTATGGGGAGGAGCCCACAATCTCTGGGGAGGATTCCCCTGTCTGTGGGTTGAGCCCCGTCTGTGGCACTGGTGGAGCCCAGTGTTTTGGGGGAGCCTGTTGTCTGTGGTCTGGTGCCATCTATGGGCGGCCGCACCGTGCATGGAACTGAGGAGCTACCGTGGGGGAGCCTGAGGTCCAAGACGGGGGGCTGCCGTCCGTGGAACAGGGAATGCTAAGGAGCCACTCTAAGCGAGGGCCGGGGCATGTGGCAGCCTGGGCCTCCAGATGCGGGTACCGGGGGCGACCATATCATGTGCCAAGTGTCTGAGATGGTAAGAACGGCCCTCATTGCCCCGGGCCATTGGCAGGGTGACACTCCTGCCAGGTGCTGGAGAGGCTGGACAAGCACTGGTTCCCTGTGGCGGGAGAAACGCATTTCACCCGTCTGGGCCAACATCCCACCCGTTGTGGGACCACAGTGGCTGTCCTTGCCCCGAGGGCTTGTGGGAACCTGTGGAGGCTGGCCTAACTGAAACGGAAAGCCTTGGCCATGAGGGAAATAGATGGCTTGAAAAATAGGGAGAAACATAAAATGGTGGGAGGGGGCCGATGGCGGTCACTGGTACACAGCTGTGACTAGACCGAGTATCTGGGACCCCGAGAGAAAATCCGACCAACCCAATGTAGTCCTGCTAAGTCCATGGGGGCTCTTGCCTAAGCAGAGCAGTTTATCCCCGTGAAGGAAGGCTCCAACGAAGCCTGATGCATCGCTGAGTGCCCTCCACTAATGGGGGACTTGCAGAGGTGGACCCTTGCTCCCGAGGATGACATGGTCCTCCAGTGCATGCATGGGGGCGGGGGGTGACCGGAGGCCTCACGTGGAATGAAGCATTTGTTGGTCTTGCACCGAAAGACAGGCTGGACTGGCTCTGATTGATGCTAGAGCTGAATGCACACTCATCTATGGAAGGCCCCTAAAAATCTGGGGGAAAAATAGGCCACCGATGGCTATAGGGGACAAATGACCAAGTTTAGACAAAAAGCCTCTATCAACAGATGGGCAGGCTTTGTCCTGTGCATATTAACCCCATTCCTGAATATGTTGTGGGTGTGAATCTTCTACAGGATCTGGATCGAACCAGGGCCAGTGAATTTGGGTGGCATAACTGGAGTTATCCTTCAGCTCAAGCAGCCACATCATTATAGGCGTAAAGTCAGGAGGCTGGGGGGCCAATACCAGCAAGAGCCTAGAGCAAGGGTCATTCTGTGTGTCAGCTCACTGGATGAGACAGAAGTGACACTGAATACAATACGAACCTCCCCAAACCCTAAAATGGTGCAGGTGTTACAGGCTTTTGCTGGTTGACTGGAGACCTTTTATCCCCCATCTAGCACATATATTAAGACTTTTATATTATTTGGTTGAGAAAGGAGTCAGTGGGGTCAGGGTGCTAATCCACAAGAGGCTTTCTTACAGGTGAGCCCTGGAGTGCTTGTGCCAAACGTGAGTGGTGAGCTCCATGTGCACTCATGTCCAGGAGGGTTTGGCTAGGGCTCGGGGCAATGACAGAGTGAGAAATCCATTCCAGTTACTTGCATTGGTTCAACAAGAATCTGTTCTGGGAGCGCTGGTTATACTGCTGAGGCTTTGACTGGCAGGTCGTATTTGAGAGAGCCATGGGTAGGCGGAGGGGACCAGATAGCTTTAAGAACAGAGGCTGACTTTATGGACCCAATGAAGCAAGCCCCTTGGGAGAAACTGGCCTGGTACCTGGCTTCCAGGGTTCCAGGAGGAGGAGGAAGGGGCGCTGACCAGGTGAGTAAGGAAGGTCACTGCCTGGCAGGTGCAGGAACCTCAGGACATTTGGGGGACCTCAAGAAACGAAGCAATCCTATCTGTAGGTATTGTGAGTGTGATGGCAAATACTTGGCTGGGCTCTTAGCCTTTAAAGGCTATTAAAAGCTCTGATAGTCCTTAGAAGTTCTAGCAAAGCAGACTCAAAAGAACCTAAATGACCAGGGACTATTCTTGCTGCACTTACATAAAGAATTATGCAGGTAAAAAAAGAATTATGCAGGTTTGATAAAAATGGACTTATTTTGCCTCTGCTATAAACAAAACTAGAGCAGGGTGTGGGGAACCTGTTTCACTAACACACTGTCATGGGTGTTGATGCTCATTTTCACTGTCCTTGAGTGGGTTATCCTGTATCAGTAAAACTAGGCTGGATCCTTAATTCTGCCTTCCTTGCATATCCGGCAGATTTTCTACCTCACTACTTGCACACTGTAGGTCTCACCTGTAGGACCACCTCCTCAAAAGAGATCACTGTCCAACTGGACTGACCTTTTTAGGAAATGTGGAAGGACAATGCTCAGCCTGTGCCTGCAAGTGCCAAAATAACGGCTCTAACGATGGTGGCTCAGCTTAGTATAGGGTAATGTCTATAGCAGATGCTGGGTAGCTTCTTGCTTCCCAGGTCCTAAACCCTGCCTTTCCAGCAGGAAGGAACTACAGCCCTCACTGTCCCCCCTCCTTCAACCATGAGGAATGGAGCAACGCTGGGGTGGTGCTGGCTCCTAAGAACCAATCTACTACTATGCTGCTGGAGAAGCCTGGAGTGGCTGACACCGCCCTGACCCGCCCCCATTGCAGTGTGAGCCCCCACTTCCACTGAAGCTCACAGGCCTCTGCCGGCTCAGAGGAAAGGAACTCTTGCTGAGATTGCCGGGGAACCCGGAGCTGCTGTTTGTGCTGCTGCTGTGGCTTAGGGCTGCCAGTCTGTTCCCGGTACCTAGCTGTAGGGGCCTGGCAGTGTGCAGGTGGTATGGGCCAGAAAGATAAGAGGAGGTGGGGGGAGCTGGGCAGCAGTGACAACTCTCACTCCCATCTTCGGGCCTCCGTTGCATTCTCCCCTCTGGCCTGGGATCTTCCACCACGCTGGTCACTCTGTAACAACTATGGGTGGTAGTCCAGGCTGGGCGGATAAATGGTGTGTAAATGCCCTGCATTGCCCTTGTCCACAAGTCACCCTGCGTAACTGTGTCCTCATTTGGCGTGGCTTGCTCTTTTGGTTCTGAAGTACGTCTCAGGCCCGAGACCTTACTGATCCTCCTCTACCTTCAAACTGGGGAAAGAGAGAAGGCAGCTCTGAGGCACAACAGGGTGCCCCAAAGGCCTTTTTTTTTTCTAGGATGGAAAAAACACTGCCAGGTTTGTAGGCTGCCGGGAATAAGAAAAGAAAATGCTGATGCAGGGACAGGAGAGACATGATTATAAGGAGCAACCTCCCTGAAGAGCCAGGTGTCTTGTGCACAAGTGGCTGAGGGTAGATTTAGAAGCGCAGAGCTCTGTAACCATAAACCCACAGAAGACTCCATCTGGCGGTCCTTCGGCTGCTACGTGGAAGTTCTCAGCAGTGCTTGAAAACAGCCGAGAGCAGGGTCCAGAGTGGACAGGGAACATGGCTATGGCACGGCAGGTGTCAGGAGGCGAGCAGGTGTGGGTGACCTCTAGGACAGCAGGGCACAAAATTGGGATAGGCCTCAAGCTGAGCAGCATTCAAGGCCTCTGATCGTTATAGCCACAGTGAAGCAGGGCTGTGGGGCACATGGGACACAACAGTAGGAAAATGCTGTACTGAACTGGTGGTTTTGCCATGTGTGAGAACGAACACGACCACATAATGAAAGCAAGCCAGGGACTGAAGTCACCACCGGGTCTGAGCCCAGGGGGTACAGAACAACAAGAGGAGGGCATGTGGATGAAGTGTGGGGCACCTGGCTGTTCTAGGCCCAGCGGACTGGAGGTGTGGCAGACACAACAGCACCACCCGAAGGCAGGAAGTGTCCTGGAAGAAAGTTAGGTGTTCAGAAGGGATGGGAACTCCTCAAACAAGGGGGCTGTGAAGAGATGATGGTGAATTCCAAAAGGCTCCATGAGAAGTTCCAGAAGAGCAGAGGATGGGGTCAGAAAAAGCAATCTCGGAGGTCCTCTCAGATTCTGAAAAAGGAGGATGATGGGAGCACTAAGCTGTGTGCCAGTGGTTCAGGGTGTGTCCAGGGATGGGGGGGGGTGCCTCTGGGTAACCAAGGCAGGTCAGGAGGGGTATTCTCAACACAAAGCCATGAGGGCTCTCCATGGACAAGATCCTTTTTTCAGAAACTGGGTTGGAATAATATACAGCCAGATCTACACCTAGCCCTTGAAATCTTGTGTCTAATGACACCACCAATTACATGAACTTGAATCAAACCTGAAACTATACAAAAATAACCTGAAGATTTCCACCACAGCATTAGACTGCCTTTGCTGCTGGGAAATGGAATATCTGATACAGAGACAGTGAGCAAGAATTCCAGGAGCATGCTCGGAGCAAGGATCTGTGTGCTCCAGGAAATGCCACACCGAATCTACAAAACTGAACACTACCTGAGGGGTGAGGGGAGAGCCTGTGTCTGCCCCTACAAGTAGCCTCATCCCTGTATGCATTTCTCTGCAGAGCCCCCACCCAAGCACAGGGTTACCTCAGGGATTCCTGAGGCTGATGGGTCAGGCAAGGGCTGGGAAGGAAGAGCTTTCCAGGGTAGAATTCATGTGGATTTCTCACTTTAAGGAAGCAGCCCAGATTTCAGTCCATTGCTGTTGCTTGAAAGTGCCACAGCAGATGCCACAACAGGCCAGACTCCTGCACAGGCATTCTGTACACGGCTCTCTCCAGAGCCAGATGCAGCCACCACTGGCATCCAGGAGCTGACTGTCCTGTGTACTCCGTCTTCTGGGTGTGGCCCTCAGGACATCCCTACAGGGAGCTGTTTCTTCACCAATGCCTGCATGGGCATCCTACCACCCACTCCTGGACATAGCCCATGAGCCAGGCTCCATCCATCCAGGTGGCACATCCCTCTGGTTGCAGAAAGTGTAGATCACCAAGACTTCTAAAAGAGTGAGATAGACCTCAAAACCTAGACTTCTCTGCCCATCAGTCAAAACCAATGTAGAAGAAAGCAGGACCAAGAGAGCACCCCCATATCCTCTCATCAACCAGATTCTAGGTGCTGTCTCAGTTGGCATTCACCAAAATTCCAGACAAACCATGTGGGATGTGTCTAAGGAAGGGGTCAGCTGGTCTCCCTGAGCGGTTCTAATTCTGTATCTGGCATGGGCCCAGTGTTCGCTGTTATTACAAAGCAGAGTGGGTGATGTTTAAACAGATTAAATTCTGGAAACTACACCTGGGATGAAGGACCAAGCCAATCCGTAACCCCTTTGGCTGAAACTAATTTGAGCAGGTTTTCTATTCCCGACAGCAAAGTCTTTTAGACTTCAGTGAGGATCTCTTGATTACTGCAACTTTTCTAGATTTCATTTACCAATTTCTCATGGTTTTAAAGACATTAAAACCTTTACACTTTAAGAGATTGTTAAAACCAAAGAATGACACTTTAATGACCTAGAAGTTCCTGACTAGGCCTACAAATCTATAAGTAAAAAATACCCCAAACCAATCTTCCAAGTTGTAGGGTCAGACTTCCTCATACTCCTTCACACCAGGACAGCCTCAAGTGACTTCTGTCATATAATCTGGTCTCTGGCCCTCCTCTAAAACCTCACACTTTCTGTTCTTTTTTCTTCTACTGTTTATAGCCCAAGCAGGTTAAGGAGCCTGGGCTAATAAACCAATGACAGTGTTAACAACAGTTATGAGCCTGAAGAACTAAAAGGAAAATCAAATGGTTTTCATTCATGTTAATGAGGCTAACTCCAAAAAGGATTTATTTGATAAGACCAAGTATAATGATGTTAAGACAAGGGGTTGATGTATGAGCGCTAATACGTAACATGCATCACAATTACAAGTAATGTTTAAAGGGGTTCTCAAAATACAGGTTTTACTCATTAACTGCAAGCCAGCTCTTTGCAAAATTTCCTGAAAATACCTACAAATACGTACATGTGAATAATTACAATCATCAACTTCCAGATAATGTCCTGCTCAGTCTGCATTTCCTTACAAGCTTGGGCTCTCAATTCTTGTACTATGAACACTGAAGTTCAAAAGTGATGCCAATTTAGCTTTTATAAATGGAATTGTATCCTTTTGAAAGAGCAAGCTCTCCAGCATTCAAAAGAATTCTTTAAAAATGGAAAGAAAATGCATACACTTTCAGTAAAAACAAACTACACTATTCATGGATAAGGTGACGATCCAATTTTATTTTATTTTATAACAAGTAGAAGGATGTCCCTGTTGCAAACAAAATAAATAGTAATGTTAATATAGGTTACTGACCTCTTTTTGTTAAAGAGTCTTAAAATGTTTCTTTGGACAGAAATTTAAAACTTTTCAACCATCTTCTTCTAATAACCCCCATACCACCTAGCCCCAAAATGAAATAAAAAAATCAGCCTACTTCTTCATAGAGTCTACCATTCCCACACCTTGTGTAAGTTATTCAATGGCAGTTTTATAACTTTAAAATATATCAAATAAAATAAACCCAAATAAAACCCTACCTTACAGCTGTAGTGAGTTTCCCACTTTTATGCCTTTATCTCCTTTAAATTAAGAATATTTCAAAAAGATTAATTAATGTAGGTTTACAAAGCAGGACTTGCTCACTCCTGAAAGTACTTTCAGGTAAATTACCACTTTTCAAATAGTTTAAGAAAGTTTGTTTATAATACAAAGTATGGTATGCACATTTTTTTCAAAACAAAAAATTCTCACAACATATTTGAGAAGTAAACAAGATAAAATATAAAACTTTAATTTTTACCTATAAGCCAGTCACAGCAGAAATGCTACACACGAGACTCCAGACCTAATTCCCTTCCCAAGTTTCATCTAGAAAGGTAACAGCTAAAAAAAAAAAAACTTAAAAAAAAATCCCAAAGTTACAACTTCCAACAGAAGAAACGGCTGCGTTTCGTCGTCTCCTGAGGGTCAGAGGTAGTACAGGCGGTTGGACAGGGACAGGTTGGGCTCCCTGTGAATGCTCTGGCCCACGAGGAAAGCCAGCTTGTGGGCGTACTGGCAAGGAGCAGGGACTCGAATGACGCCCTTTAGTGGAAGAAACACAGGGCTGTTACTCTCGATCTGGTCTCCTGTATCACACATCTCAATATTAACTTTAAAAGTCTCTGAAAACAGTAACTCCTTTTTTTGAAAAGTGAAGCTCACATATGTGAGTACACGTCCCTAGGGAAACACACTTACGGGCCAGTTATAGTAGACGTGACACAGCTTGTATGTGAGCCTCTGTATGTGGTCTGGCTTCAAGCCACTGCTGTCATAGATGACGTTATAGTGTGTGGGAGAAACACTGCCACTTCTCACTGCCTGGCTCACGATAAAAAAATCATACCTGGAATTATAAGAGAAAAGCCACATGGATGGGAGGCTCATCCGTCTGAAAGCTGAGGTTAACATGGGTCCAGTTTCTCACAGGGAGAGGTCTCGTATTCACATGTAACCTAACCTCTTCAGGATGAAATGTGCTTCCTTCACATCCATGACACTTGCTGTTCATGGACTATTCTGGAATGCTTATGTGTGACAGATGTTTAAGAAATCACTATTACTTAGATTTTAATTATCTGTCACTGACACCTCAGGGAACTCCACACATGCCCAGGCCGCCAGTTACAGCAGTGTAGGCGAGGCACTCACAGCTGTCCACCTGCACGCCTTAGGGCACACCGGTGTGGCTCACAGACCACAGAGGTCCTAGAGGGCAGCAGCAGTGGGCGAAGGTAGAGGAGCTCTCCTTTCAGGCACTGTCATTCCCAAAATATGCTTTTGCCCTAGAGCCTTTCCCCTTCTTGTTCCCACGGTAACAAAAGTATGCTTCATTTTCATCATCAAGGATGCAAAGCAGTGGGGGTTATTCTGTATGTTAGTAAATTGAACACCAATAAAAAATAAATTAAAAAAAAAAAAAAAGGATGCAAAGCAGATTCTTAGAGGACTTGAGAGGCCCCAGGGACAGAAGCAGAACTAGTGCAGGACCCAAACGGTAAAGCAGATACCAGGAATGCAAACAGAGGAACAGGACATCTGTTCTTCCCACTTTCTGAAGCAGCAATAACACATCAATCCAGAGATACTGTAATCTGACCTAATAAAGCTATAAAGAAATTACCTGTGCAACTTGCTGGCTCTGCTGAAACTAGACAAGTCTGAACACCACAACTGATACAGAACAGATTATTTTGATTTAGAAGGAGGGTTTCAGAGACATTAAGCCACTTGGCCCAAACCATAGAGAGATCACAACAGGGCTAGAGTCAGACCCTCAGTTCCCCGACTCAGGCACATTAGCGTCCAGAGTACTGGCAGCTAATGGGACTCTGTTGGTCCCTACAAGTGGGCTTCTCCAGGTGCATGCAGAGCATCAGCAGCTAAGTTTTAAACAGCATCTAGTAAAAAGTAATGAAGTGTTTTCATACTTCATAATTCCACTTGGATTTTACCCAATCTTATGTCAGCTGTCTCCCAGTCAATGTCTGCCCTGAGCTGTAGTTAGCACAGCAGGAGTGTTAGTAGAAGAGCCATGGGGTCACTCGGAGTGGTTAGAGGGTCCTGCAGGAAAGAACTTTCTATGTTAGCATCTTAGCCACTTTGTCTCCCACAGCTGATTTTCCCACTAGTAGAATCCTCTGGCACTGCCATAACTAACACCTGCCTGAGAAAAAGACAGAAATCCAAGACAGGGTGGCTCAGAGGTCTGCCTTTGGCTCAGGGTATGATCTCAGGGTCTTGGGATTGAGTCCCACATCGGGCTTCCTGCAGGGAGCCTGCTTCTCCCTCTACCTCTGTCTCTGCCTCTCTCTCGGTCTCTCATGAATAAATAAATAAAATCTTAAAAAGTCTCCTCTCATGAATAAATAAATAAAACCTTTTTTTTTTTTTTTAAAGAAAAGAAATCCAAGATAATGCATCTCAACGTAGTAATTTCCATCCATGGTCACCTAACAGAACTGACTAAAGAGAACTAAAATCTGTGTTACCATTTATCTACATAAAGTTAGTGTTGTAAAGTCTCATTTACTCTAGGTCTGTATAGGAAGGGCATTCTGCATTAGCAGCTCTGCACCCAGGCCCACTATTTATCCTAATTAAAGCTGCCTTTTTAAAAGCTCCAACATGTTGAAAAAGAAGAATGGTCCTAACAGTGTGCTCTCCTGAAGGCAGCACTACTTGGACTGACAGAGGAGCCACTACTCAGCAGCACCAGGATCCCCTACCCCCTAGGCCTCACCCCATAGTGTTTTTGAGGAGCCAGTTTCAGCAGCCAATAGCTGCTGGGTGCGAACACCATCAGCAGGCGGCCCCAGTGTGCCTGCAGACATCCTAGCTAGCTGCCTTTTCCATGGCAAAGTGTAGCTCCAGGCTACATAAAAAGCTTTGTTTACTACTCAGAAGCTCCTTATCTGCAGCTGTGTTTCAGATGAAACTTTTTGACCTCTGGATAACAAAGCATTACCAATCTCAACATTTTTACTAGGAAACAATCTTTGGATGAGGTCACATGTTAAAAAAAAAAATACAAAAGCAATCTACAGTAGCAATTCTTACCCTCTCTATGTCTAATCAGTGCCACAGACAATAACCCTATTCTCCCAGAAAAACTACATGAAAACCTATTCCCCCCAGGCTTTAGCAATACTAAATCATAGGCTTTATTATTATTACTGGATCAAGCTAGTTGAAAACTTTATAAGAAATAGGAGAAAAAGTAAACATGTTGAAGTTGATAAAGCAAAAAACAATTCCACGTAATCGTATAGAACTTACCATTCTGGTCTGGTAACTTCTACATCAATAACCGTCCCGGGAAGTGGGTTCTGAAGTCTTCCTCCAGACTGAGCAAAAAATCTGGCATTCACGCGTTTCTTCACCACAATTACCGTTAGTCTTGGGCTTAAAGGTGATGATGATGAATGTAATGACATGGAGTCTGTCATGCTTCCAGGCACTCAATCATTCTGACATTCACATTCACATACTCCATTTAAAAAGAAACCCTCTCCCTGGGATCCCTGGGTGGCTCAGCAGTTTAGCGCCTGCCTTCGGCCCAGGGCGTGATCCTGGGTCCCAGGATCGAGTGCCCTATCAGGCTCCCTGCATGGAGACTGCTTCTCCCTCTGCCTGTGTCTCTGCCTCTCTCTCTCTCCCTCTCTCTCTCTCTGTCTCTCATGAATAAGTAAATAAAATCTTAAAAAAAAAAAAAAAGAAAAAAACCCTTTCCCTTTCGAAGCAGAGTATCTGTCCAAGCTATGAAGGGACACTCCACACCTTGTACAGACTTAGACAGGGACCAGGAGTCAACTGTGGGTAGAGAACAGGACGGCATGTGACATGAGGTCACACACATGTTCCATCAACAGACAAGCATGCTGCTCACCTGGCACACAGAAATGACAGATTCAGCATGCTTCAAAGCGCACAATTTGGAACACTCTTCAATGGGCATTTTGTACTAGGTGGAAAATAAGATCTGAAGTATAAACTGGCTGGTAGGGAAGCTAGGTGGAGCACTGTCAAAGTCTAACCCAGCATTACTGGTTCACGAAGTACTGGGGCCCCCTGTCTCCCATCTTCCTCCTGGGGCCCCACCACATGCTGGCAGAGGATGTACCCTTTGCATCCCCCTCTGCGTTCCACTGCCCGATCCAGCTGGTTTCCATATACCATGATGAAACTCTCTTCCCCTGAGCACCCAGCGCAGCACCAGAGGCCACCTGTTGGCCCTTTATGTGCCTTCTGGCTCTCTGGAGGACAGCTCTTCAGGTGGCAGCACACATGGGCTTGAATACCTTTCACACCTTTTCTACCATCTCTGAACGGTCCATTTCAAAAGCACACCCTGGAGTATGTGGGCTGGCATATGAAAGGTACTCAGGAGTGTGCTGGAGTGTATCAGACATTTGAGAGAAGTACCGATGCCTCCATTTTTCCTGTGCCTTTTCCCACCTGGAACATTAGCTCTTACAGAGCAGAAATACACCTGACTTCAAACTACATGACACAGAGGGCTTACACGCAGTGGGATCTGGTCTGGCTTGGGAGGTAGTTGACAATATGCTGTTGGGACAAATGGTCAGAAGGACCCTGAAGAGGGAACTTCTGTTCAATGATAAATCTAATTTTGCTCCCTCATGGTATGAGTAATCAAATCCAGAAGGGATAGGGGGCTGATTTTACATAAGCAGAGGGTATTTTTAGAAATATCACCATCTACCCACGGAGGTCTATTACTGCCCAGTTACTGTAGCTCTGGATATAACAAAGTCAGTCTCAGGAGCCAAAAGACAAAGTGGATTTCAGTTCTCTTGATATTTCAAGAAACAACATAGGAAATGTCAGGACAGAAAGACAGGTTGTAAGTAAGAAGTGACGTTTTTGATTTATCTAATATCCTAAATCAACTAATCCATTTTACTTTTTTGTAAAAAGCTGACATCAACATTTCAATTAAAAAACAAATATATTGTTCAAACAAAGAACAATTACAAATATTTACATCCAAACTGCAGCTCTTCAAAGTGAGGAATAATTCTTGGATATTATTTTATTTTCTACACAATTTCAAGCTTTTTCTGGATAAGTTATCTACCGTTTATTGAGTACTTACTGGGTACTGCATGAAATATTTAATTATTCCCGTTTATTCCTTTTGATACCCCCTTGGTTACCTGCTTCCCTGTTTCACAGATGAAGGCAAAGCTGGGATGAACCCACCTCTACTCCTGGGACACCCTGCACTTTATCACTGGTCTTGGCAGCCACCAAGTACAGCACAATTCACACCATGGAATCCACTTCCTGGGACAGCTGGTTATGCTTTCGTTCAGGCCGCAACTTGAAACCACTTCCCTGTACAGTTTACCCATTGCCTCAGTGGGAACTGGGCAGGTAAGCCCCAGTAGCCGCCACGGAAACCACCCCATACTAGTGCTGGACACCGAGAAGGACTCTGGTCAAACACTCACCAGGGCCACCATCTCTTCAAAGGCAATTTCTGCCACTGCTTCTGGGAACCAAGCCCAAAGGACTCAAAAGACTCAAAGTAGCAGACATGCAGGCACCGCCATGGTCACAGGGAACATTTCCCACGTATCAGACACACAGCTCAGCTCAAGACTGGAAAAGGAGCTTGCCCTATAACCTCTACTCTTTATTTCTTGAAAACTCCCTCTCCTCTAGGTGTGTAGAAAAGGTCACTGAGGCTGGATGATGCTGAGGCGAAAGCAGTGAACAAAGAGGAGACAAGAAAGTGGCCACCACGTTGGACTGCCCCTGCCCCTATGGCCACACCACATCACTCGTGTGGACAGCACTTCCAACTCTGAGAAACACACCCAACAAGGTTTACAAAATTTCAGAGACCGAAAGAAAACCAGTAACATTATTTTAGTGAGAAAATACAAGCATTAAGTTTTTTAAAGGAGACAGAAAAGAACATTAAACTTTCGTTTCCAAAACATTAGAAAATGCTTGTTAGCATTTTAATCTAAAACACAATTACTTCAAAAGAAATAGAAACATCCCTGACTTCTCTGAGAAGTTACTGGCATAATAAACTAATTTTAAGAAATGTGTAGAATCAACACTTAGCATCTGGCCACAGAAGCCTTGGAAATACCTTTCAGTTCAGCTAGAAATAAGAAGCAAGCACTTAATGCTTGCCCTACAGGTCCCAAATCACACTAAGCTCAGATAAAGTCAATGGATTTCAAAAATCCCTCATTTCTACAATACCAAATGCTGGCTGAAAAGGTCTGACAAAAATAACCAGTGTTGCAACATGTATGTGCAAACAGGCCTGTTGGATTTCTTAAGTATCCTTAAAAACCAAATTCACAAAAAAAAAGAAGAAAAAAATCAAATTCACAAACCTTTATGATTTCACTAATCTTTATGAATTCACTAATAAGCTCTTAATACAACAGTCCCCCACCCTCAGCTTGCTCACAATCCGACAGACAGTAGCAACAAGGTACAGCATCTCCCAGGAGACGAGACACATGGCAATCATCTTCCCTAGATCAAGTTATCAGTTCAACCAAGCTCACAAAGAAATTAAACAAGTATTTGTTGGACAAAGAAATCGAGAAAGAGTAAATTAATATGGTTTGGAATTTATTCTAATAACCAATTCTGTGGATGCCTACAGAAGTACCAGAATCTCAGATTCCCCACACCTCAAGGCTACAGGTGAGAAAAGTGGCAGGCAGAGAATCGGCAAAGGTATCTCCATGTGTCTTTTCTCTCCCTGGAAGGAGGGACCCTTCTCAGGACTTCTCTGCACCTCTGGCCCCTCCCCCCTTCCACGCCCTCCAGCCTCCTGCACTCCTGAGGCTGGGTTCTCACCCTTGCACCAAGGAACTAATTAATTTGAAAGACAAAAGGTATAATTTTATAAGAGAAAATGCTTTGCAGTTTGCATGCTTACTTGTAACCTCTACCAACAGATTTTAGGCAATCCAAAAACTGTGGTACTTCATAGTTAACCAGTGTTTTCAGCTGACCATCTCCTACACCATCCCGATACACAATAATTCGACTTGGCATGTATTCATTGCAGCTATTCCAAGCCCTCAGAGCAGCTGAAAGAAAGCCAGAAAAGTTTTAAATAAATTAGCACAGAACAAAATGGTGTGTTGCTACCAAATTCTGGGCACGTTTTTCAATAATGTAACTTTAGGATAATTTCTTGGAGACCCCAATTCAGACAACAGGACGGTAACCCTCCCGGAGACTAACCTTGCAAGCAGACTTTGAGCCCATCTACAAGCTCTTGCCCTCGATCTTGAAATACACAGCGAGAGAACCAGCTGTTTGGAGAGACCAGGACCAGGGTGAGAATGAGATCAGGTTGTACCTTTTGGAGCACTTTGTATTTATTTCTCTCTCAGCAGCTCCTAATGTTTAACCCCTTTTAAGATAACTGCTAATATCTCCAATACTTTATGAAATCTTAAGCAGAAATAACAAGATACACCTAACATCACAAATGAAACTTATTATAAATCAACATTCTTTTTCCCCTGCTGAGGAAAAAATAAAATTTAAACTAATACCCAGAGAGAGCTTGTAGATTTACACCTAGTACACACAGATCACACTTCTTGCTCTGTTCTTTGGAAGTCATTTATTACAGGTTTCACTCTTATAAAAGCTACAAGACCTTGAAACACACCCATTAGCAACACACGTCAATATACCTTTAATTTCCATCCTTTCCTATTCTCAGCAATTCTTTTTAAGATTTTATTTATTTGAAAGAAACAAAGTGAGAGAGAGAATGAGCAGGGAGGAGAGGGAGAAGCAGACTCCCCACTGAGCTGGGAGCCTGATGCGGATTTGATCCCAGGATCCTGAGATCATGACCTGAGCCAAAGGCAGACACTTCACTGACTGAGCCACCCAGGTGCCCCTTGGCAATTCTTTTAGTTCTAAGAAAAGCACTAAAAGGTGATGCACTATGTTGATACACAAGTAAAATGGGTAAAATGAAGTGGGTTTTCCAAAATAAAGTCAACACAAAAACTTTGTATTTCAGCAGTCAATAAAAATTATTAGAGAAGTTTTAGAGATGGTTGCATTTAATGAGATGTACCCTCCCCCACCCCCAATCATAAAACAGCCTGAAATGCAATCTACTATAGATTAAGGACCAATGAACAAAGTTGAAAACAGCAGGGCAGCTACTTATTTTACTTCCCTACTTTTCTTGCTTATCTAATGTAAGAGAAGTCAACAGGTTGAAAAGAAGCAAGGAACAGAATCCTAGAGCCCAAACCTCACAGACCCCCAGAACATGGGCCCTGCACCCCCACCTGCTCCTGCCCATAATCCAGCAGCTAAGTCATCACCCCACCCCCCACTGGCACTTACCGGGTCATCCCTTCATTGATACTTGCAACAAATCCTGCAATTGACCTCCGTCCAGCTGTGGTATCATGGTAACAGTCAATGCCAACTATCATGGCCAGCTTTAGCTTTAACAAAAATATTGTAGTTTTAGATACAACAGAATACCAGCAGTAGTTAGAAAGTAAATCCATTGTTCTCAAACAATGAAAACTTATGCACCACTTAAACTTACAGGCATATCAACCCTCCAGAGCTCCCCTCCCATCTTGCAATTCATCTGCAGGGCGATTTTGGTAGCAATGGCCATGACGGTTTGCTGTTTGCCAAGGGTCCGGGCCACCACACACTGACTGGGAGTAGGGCAGTCTGTACACAAATATTTCTTAATGGCATCATACTTGTCTTTCCGATTACTTGACAACAGACAAACAACCTGCAACCAAGAAAATGTTCTCTTTACAAAGAATCAGGAAGCTGATGGTGAGGTTCAAGGAAGAGAACAGGGAACCAAACCCGCCCACTGGATGTAAAACATCTGTCCAACACTGTCTCTGCCACAGAGCTGACAAGCCCCACGTAAACTGCTAGATACTGTTCCCTCCACTCACCTCAGGGATAGATGCTAATAATGGAAAGAAACCCCATGAGGCCAACAACTCAGAGCTGAACACCATAAGGACTTAGCTAAACATGCTCTAGTACCAGTTTGGAATAACTTCAAGATAGGGAATAGAGCAGAACAAGTTAGCAATAACCTACAGGTGGACAAACAGGTCTTCCACCATTCTCACAGTTCTCATTTGCTCACCACCCACCTAGGATCATGGATTTCAAACTTTTAAAGCTCAGGCTGCTCTCTGCTCAGTGGGAAGTCTGCTTCTCCTTCTCCCCCTGCTCCTACCCCCAACTTGTGCGCACTGTCTCATAAATAAATAGAATTATTGAGAACCTGATCACACTGAAATTTCTTACAGGTCCATGGACAATTCTGGGGACAAAAGAGAGTGCCTTAAACATATGCCTGCTAGAAATGGGAAGACATCAGTCAAAGGGCACAAACTTCCAGTTATGAACTGAGTACATTCTGGGGATCTACTGTGCAGCATAGTGAACACAGTTAACAACGATGAGTTGTGTACTTGAGAGGTACTCAAGACTGGATCCTAAATGTTCTCAGTACCAAAACACCCACCTGTAATTATGTGAGTTGATGGAGGAGTGAAGTAGCCTTGCTGTGATAATCACTGTGCAACATATACGCATATCAAATGATCCCACTATACACCTTAAACCCAAAGTGTTATGTCCATTAGATCTAAACACTAGAAAGAAAACAGTCCATTCTTGCCTAATCCCAGTTTGTATTCTAGAGCTGAATCCAGCTCTTGGACTCATTGCTGTGTTCTCCAATTAATGCTCTCAGATTCTTCTCTAGCCCCTGACAAAATCACTTTGCCATCCTACGTGTCTTCATTACTCCAGACAATGGTGACAGTACTCTGCCTGTGGCATCTGAGCAGGAGATGAACAGCTAGAAAGGGGACATATTAGTTGAAGCCAATTTACTTCTTAGGTTTAAAGCCACATACACATGTTCACATGTTGTTTATCACTGCATCTGTCTTTGCCACCTTATTACTTCATACCTGGACATGTGCTGAACAACGAATTGCTTTTACTATTTGTGCCTATTCCCCATGAAATTTCATGGAATTAAAGGCTTTGAGTCCAAAAACATTTCAGATGGTCTCGTTCCCCCCACCTTCCCACACCAACTGCAATGCAGATAACAAGCTTGCAGACACACAACTAAAGCCAGCATTAAGAGAACTACCTTATGAAGATAAAATACATATTTTGTGGACAGTTTGTGAACCTAATTACAACATTTCAAACTCAAATTCTAAGATTTACAAATGCCGTTTTTAAACCAAGTCAGTCCAGGACAGCTGCCTAGGTACCAGTCAGCTACTTACTATCTGGGTATCGGATGTAACTTTCTGCTGTAAGACTCTCAA
The DNA here is from genome assembly GCF_003254725.2 of Canis lupus dingo. Taxonomy (NCBI): domain Eukaryota; kingdom Metazoa; phylum Chordata; class Mammalia; order Carnivora; family Canidae; genus Canis; species Canis lupus. The sequence goes on from NC_064268.1 coordinate 2,091,401, forward strand.
ATAGGCTTCAGTTCGATCATCCACTTCAATCCTAGAATGAAAATTTGTTAGCCAACATTCAGAAAAAGTAATGAAAAATGTACTATGCATAAAAAATTTCCTGTAGTTTATCACACATGAAACACTTCTGTATAAAATACAAAACACCAAGACTGGCCATTTAGGCAAAAGGTTGTTTCTAATGCGAATAGCAGCAATAATTTGGGTAACAGTACTGCTTGTTCTCTCACCCATTCTTAGTTACTAAAATACGTTTCTGCATCCTCATTACAGGGAACTGTATCAGATCTTTAAACATAATCTAGGTAACGTGTTTAACACTTTTATCACTTTTGCATTCCCACACCCACCAAATGACTACTAATCAATTTTCAGAGTAGAAATGACTTGACAGACTTACATTATTGCTTTTTTCATTTGTATGCCCATGGCTGGTGTAACTTTAAATAGATTTTGTATCAATGAATTGGCTGCTTCATAATTTCTTCGAGTATAGATCAACAGCCAGTTATCTAGCGGCTTAACGCTAATTAATGGTGCACCTCTTGTTTCCTTTGACCAATCTGCAAATTGTGGATTGTAATCGAACTAGAAGAAAGTTCAGAGACACTGTGAATTCCTCTGCATGTTCTCAGTTACAAACCCAATAAGCCTGTAACAGTTCTCCTGGGGCATTCTGATCCTTAGGGGACTACTCTTCCATTTGGACTTGATGGATAAACAAAACACCCCAAGAGGGGAGAAAAGTACAGTCAGGTGTCTGAGGATGATGGGACCCTGTCACAGCTAGCATATGAGTGCTTCTCACAAAAGGCCCTCCCCTTGGTGCTGCCTGTGCTCTCCTTCATCTTCTAACACATGACAAGGACAGGTGCTACCTCCCTCATGATAAAGATACAAAACAAATACAGCTTTAAAAGTTAAGCAACTTGATGGAGGTGTCCCACTGAAAGCAGGAAAGGTAGAAAGCTATCAAACTTGAAGCACACTGACGTGGTGCTATTTCTCATAGAGGAACAAACCCAGTGCTTCCTCCTTGTCCTACCCACCTCCCCACAGCCGTTATAACACAGGGATGTATTCTGTGACCAATTCTACAGGGATCATAAAAACAACTGCAGTTAAGACATTGAGCTGTATGTTTAGGTTGTTTTTCATAGAACACATAGAAGGCAGAAGGGTAGTTTTCTATAAAAGGATTTTTAAAATTCTGGTACTTGCAGTGCTTCAATTATACAAAAATATTTTTAGAAGACTTGTTTCCCTTTTCTGAAGATAAAATATATAGGCATCACAATATTTATGTCCCTACAAACAAATGGTCCAGGCAAAAATGAAGCCAGATAAATTGAAAGTTTTCTGTATTAGTGGCAGACAAAATACCAACCCAATCGCATAAGATTCTTCTATACCTTAAGTAATTCAGTTCTTAGAAACAGATTAAGCCAGCTTTCAGTAAAGTCTCACGGATGATCACGAGGACCATATGTATCTCTGCTCATAGAAGGTAAAGGATAGGTGGAGAGGAATGGGGAGGGGGAGGAGGAGAGCAGACTGGCATGTAATGGGGTTATTCCTGCTTTACTGTGCACCAGACCCAAATCTGATGTGACTGACAACTTTAAGAACTGCCTTACTGTTTTTCCACCTTGGTGAATCTTTTCAGCTTGCAAAATTCTTCCTGAGAAGGACAGTAAGTTGGAGTCAAAGCTCAAACCCCAGTCTCGAAGCTCCCTCTGAACATTGTCATCTCTGTAAATTTAACATATTAATGTGGCACTCAAAGTAAGGAAATGCAGAAAAACCAGACATATGCAAATAGAGATCCAGCACAACCCACAACTTCTCTCAGGACTGAGAGCGTAGTGAGGATGCCAGGACACACAGATGTGCTCTCCGTATCTCCCTCATCATGTCCTGAGGTCCTTCAGGATAGCCTCTAGCCTACACTTCTGATGCCCAAACGACCTTCCCTTCAAAGTAAATCCCTCCATGTTAGAGAGAAAATAGGTTTGTCTTAAATATTTCACTTTCTGCTTGATTACTGTTTTCTAATAGAAGAATCAGAAAAGGCCACAGGCTAGAGTTTAACCTTAACATTCCCTGACAAACAGCGGGCTCACCCACAAATACCAAGAACCCACCCCAAATACTGAAAACACAAAAGAAAAACAAAATTATTTTCTCTCACTCCCAACCCACAGAAAAGAACACAAAACTGAAACCATGCCCCAGTGAGAGGCAGAGGACTTACTTATGAATGTAATCGATGAGTCTTCCCACTTCACGCTGCCTTTGTTCTGGAGTCAGCCTTGTATGAACAGCTAAGTCTTTCATCACATTAAAATCATTACGCATCTTATCAGTTAGACCTTCAAATAAAATGTTGAAAGGTATATGATTATAGAAACAAGGATCACATCTAAACGTTTGGAGTGCGGGGTAGTGTAGAGTGAGGGAAATGACAAGGGGAATGAGGCAGCAGTAAGGGCTTTTCTGGGGGGCTGTGAGGACTCCGAGAAGAGGTAGAGGCAGGGGAAGCAGCCCAAATACAGCAGTACCTGTGAGATAGCAGAGCTCGGGGATGAGCATCGCAGGGCCCGGCAAGGTGCCACCAGGGCCACGCCTTCTCTTAGGCTGACTGACCAGAACAGGTTGTTTTAAGTCGGTGATTTCCTGGTTGTATTGCTAGTTATAAAAAGAAGGTGTCACTGTTCATGTAAATGCCTTTAGTTATAGGTCAGTGGGCCCAAAACAGGGATTTGCTTTTTTTAAATTGACAATTGATGCCAATAGTAAGGCTGGTATCAGTATCCAAGCAAAGCTTAAAAAGTGCATCTTTAATCCTGGTAGAACAGGTTGTGATTTACATGTATTACTGAGTACATCAACTTTCTTCCTAAAGACTTAAGAGCCTCACTGTTCTCGACCATCTAAATTCTGAGTTCTAGTCACAGTTCACTTAATTTTGTGATATTTTGGTTTAGAAACAGAAGCCTACGTAACTCTGGGTCCTCACAACAGAATTCCTCCAAGACTACTAGTATTACAGCAAGAAGTGGTATAGAAAACAAGTCTTGCTATGACATATAGCAGTACATGGGGAGAAGGAAGGAGTTTCCATGTCAGAGAATATTCTTAATTACGAAAAATTTTTACAAAATGTTGACATTTGGTAGAAGCTGGATTTCAATTCAGTAGTCTTTTCTAAAAAGATTTTATTTTTGGGGGGCAGGGAGGGTATGAGAGGGGGAAGGGCAGAGGGAGAAGCAGACTCTCTACTGAGCAGGGAGCCTAATGTGGGGCTCGATTCTGGAACTCTGGGATCATGACCTGAACTGAAGGCAGACACTTAACCGGCTGAGCCACCCAGGCACCCCTCCACTCAGTAGTTGTAAGATTCCCCATAAGCACTCACTAAGGTAAGTTTCACAACTGGTAAAAAGACAAAAAATGCTGACTTTTGTGAGTTCATGTATGCATGAGATGGCTTGTGCGCCTGGAACAAGAGGCTTCCCTGTGTTATCTCGGTTCATCTCTGGCCCTGTGTTCTCTAGAGATCCTCTTGTACCCTCTTCTCCTGGCATCTTTTAACATCCTGATTAATTTGGCTCTTTTTACTTTCAGAGAGCCACACATCTGCATGCAGTAGCACACAGGGATGAGTACCATGATGGCCCTTCTGTTAGTGCCACTTACTCAGCAGCAGAGGAAGTACTTTCTGTTCCATATTCCCACCCTATGCCAAGTTCCAGGCCACCTAGTTCTCTTAGTTCTCAGGAACTAAGAGACCATGAATTCCAATCTGTTCTGACCTTGTCCTATATAGACTCTACCAACCACTCAGGAAAAAAGTTAACTTTTCTATTTTGGGTAAGAAAATTTCACGAACACTCTTATCTGATCCCTGCTCCTTGTGCCTGCACTACTGATTTTATCACACTGTCTTCTTTATTGAGATACAACTGCTCACAGGCCCCTCCCTTGCACGTCACTTGTTGGGTGCACAGAGCAGCAAGAGTGTGGGAGTAGAGTCAGATGAATTCCTAAATCTGCCCTATCTTGCCAATGGGCCTTTAATGCATGCTTCCCTGTTATACAAAACTTTGGGATGCCTTTCCTATATTCTTAGGGCCCAAACAAAAACCTGTCAATTCTTTCAACATCTTTCCCTACATCTAAGAAATGAGCTTGTGATTAACATTACTGTCAAACCTTTTCTTTTAAAAACTGACCATGATCTTCCCTTTCAAAGGCCCTTCTCTCTCCCACTCTGAATGGTTCTTAAATATGATTTTTAACGTAGAACTTCCAACCCATCATTTATGACTAAAACTGCATCTCTACTAGGAAGTCCCAAGAATGCCGTGATTCTCTAAAACATTTCAATACCACCCCATTCTGACTGACTGTATCTACTAAAGACACCCAGTTAGCCCTGGATGTAAGAGAGAAGTCTTCTAGCAGAAATCATCTGAGCCGACACTAAGCCTAAGAGCATGAGTCAGGCGTGCAGAGTGTTGCATGCAGGAGGAGGCTGGGTTGAGAGAGAAGGTGAGCACCAACACACAGGCAAGGGCTACATCACTCAGGGTCTCACTGGACATGCATCAGTGCACATCAGTACTGAGGGTGGAAGAGTAACATCAGATCCACAGGAGTTTGAAAATGGGTCAGAAAGCAGGAGAAATGGGAAATGAGACTGACTGAATGAGCACGGGGCCCTGCACTGAAGAGGGCAGCCACTGGAGGAGGAGGAGGAGGAGGAGGAGGAGGAGGCGGCAGTATCTCAGATGGTGAGGCCACTAGTAGCACCACACGAGAAGAGGCATGCAGGTCTGAAGTTTTAACTACTCATTCAGACACCTGAGTGCCTTCCTAAGCAGCTAGAGGTACATAAACCACAAAATCCCTGCCCTCATGGAAGGCATAGTCCCTGCACTGATCAAGAGTACTGCACAGGGGTCAGGTGAGGGGCCAGAACACACTCAGCACTGGTCCCATGGAAGGGGACTTTGAGATGTGTGACTACTGCGAACAAGCAGGCCTAGACAGGTCTGGGCTACAGCTAGAAACCCAAGAACTGTGAACACAGCACACCTCTAGTCCTAGCCCAGATGAGCCTAGAGATCACCTAACAAGTTAGTACGGAGTAACTGGGGGCTCAAGGCAGAACCTGATGTAGGTCAACAAGCAGTTGGCCACTTAGGAATAAGCTGACATGTAAGACTCACTACCAGAGAAGGAGAACCTCCCCTGGCCTGGCTTCAGGCTGAAACTGAACCTTCCATGGCTGTCTCCTTTGGAACTGCTATTGATACACACCGTCTCTTCTCATCCTGACAGGGATTAGGAAATCACAGAAAAATTATTATTTCTCACAGTAACTCACACCCAGAAGGAATTTCAGTTAAAAATGGCTGGGGTCCTCAAAGAGTTAAGAGGGGTAAAAATAGCAGTAGAGAAATCAAGCTGAGATGGCCCATGGCCTGTTTTCATTTTGCTCAAAATAAGAGCAGCTCTTAATGTGGCTTCTCAGAGAAACATTTTCCCCCAGAGGATTATCTGATCCTTTCATTCATAGCAGAGCAGCTATAGCTCAGGCAGTAGTAGACAACCAGTAAAGAGACATTTCGAAGTCACCAGTCAGATGTGTACTCTGACATAGGATACAAATATATGAGCTGATTTATTCAGCTTTTTAGAAAAAGGAAATGTACTGAAAGTAGGGGGAAAAAAGATAAATCTCAGCATTTTAAAGACAAGTGTTAAGATTTTTAACTGATAAGGGCTTTAGAAATACTACTCCTGCACTTGTAATAAAGTGTATCAAAGGAAATGCAGCCTTCTAAGGACTCAGGTAAGCTCTGCTTATCACTGAACAACTATGTCAGTGTGTGTTCCGATATAAACATTGTATTTTCTTGTAGTCAGCAGTGGGTCTGTCTTGCTCCTGTTTGCCTCTGTTGTTTTTTCAATTCAATGATTACTGTACAAATAGCTAGGATCATCTGTACAAAACTAGTATTAGATCACACAATAAACTGATCTAGCCTAGATGAAATAAGCTGGATTTATCTATATGTAAAACGAAAGTTAAAGAGTTAACCTACACACTAACAATGAAGCAGCAGCAGGAGAAATCAAGGAATCGATCCCATTTACAACTAACTGCACCAAAATCAGTAAGATAACTAGGAATAAACCTGACCAAAGAGGTGAAGGATCTGTACTCTGAAAGTACAGAAACTGATGAAAGTAATTTAGGAAGACACAAAGAAATGGAAAAACATTCCACGGTTACAGTTTAGAAGAATATTGTTAAAGTGTCTATGCTACCAAAGACCATCTATACATTCAATGCAATCCCTATCAAAATATCATCAGCATTTTTCATAGAGCTGGAACAGCAATCCTAAAATTTTTATGGAACCTGAAAAGACCCTGAACAGCCAGAGGAATGTTGAAAAAGAAAACCAAAGCTGGCGGCATCACAATCTCAGACTTCAAGCTATGTTACAAAGCTGTGGTCATCAAGACAGTATGGTACTGGCAGAAAAAAAGACACACAGATCAATGGAACAGAATAGAGAACTTAAAAATGGACCCTCAACTGTATGGTCAACTACTCTTTGACAAAGCAGGAAAGAACATCTGATCGAAAAAAGACAGTCTCTTTAACAAATGGTGCTGGGAAAACTTGGACAGCCACATCCAGAAAAATGTAACTGGACCACTTTCTTACATCATACATAATAACAGACTCAAATGGATGAAAGATCTAAATGTGAGACAGGAATCTATCAAAGTCCTAGAGAAGAACACAGGCAGCAATCTTTGTGACCTCCGCTGCAGCAACTTCTAGCTAGACACGTCTCCAAAGGTAAGGGAAATAAAAGCAATAATGAACTATTGCAACTTCATCAAGATAAAAAGCTTCTGCATAGCAAAGGAAACAGTCAACAAAACTAAAAAGCAACCCACAGAATGGGAGAAGATATTTGCAAATGTCTTATCAGATAAAGGGTTAGTATTCAAAATCTATAAAGAACTTATAAAACTCAACACCCAAAGAATAATCCAGTCAAGAATGGGCAGAAGACACGAACAGACATGTCTCCAAAGACATACAAATGGCCAATACATGAAAAATTGCTCCACATCATTCAGCATCAGGGAAATACAGATTAAAACCACAACAAGATACCACCTCACACCTGTCAGAATGGCTACAATTAACAACTCAGGAAACAACAAATGTTGGTAAGGATGCAGAGAAAGAGGAACACTCTTGTGCTGTTGTCGGGAATGCAAGCTGGTATAGCCACTCTAGAGAAGTGTGGAGGTTTCTCAAAAAGTTAAAAATAGAACTACCCCACAACCCAGCACTTGCACTACTGGGTATTTACCCAAAGATACAAATGCAATGATCTGAAGGGGCACCTGCACCTCAATTCTTTTTAAGATTTTATTTATTTATTCATGAGACACACACAGCAAGAAGCAGAGACACAGGCAGAGGGAGAAGCAGGCTCCCTGCAGGGAGCCCAGTGTGGGACTCAATCCTGGGACCCCAGGATCATGACCTGAGCCAAAGGTAGACACTCAACCACTGAGCCACCCAGGCATCCCAATGTTTATAGCACCAATGTCCACAGCCAAACTGTGGAAAGGGCCCAGATGTCCATCAACAGACGACTGGATAATGAAGATGCGGGGTGTGTGTGTGTGTATGTATGTATATAACAGAATACTACTCAGCCATCAAAAAAATCTTGCCATTTGCAACAACGTGCATAGAATTGAAGGATATATTATGCTCAGTGAAATAGGTCAATCAGAGAAAGACCATGATCATATGGTTTCACATTATATGAGAAACATAAGAAACGGGGCAAAGGATCACAGGAGAAGGGAGGGAAAAATGCAATTAGAAGAAATCAGAGAGGGAGACAAACCATGAGAGACTCAACTCTGGGAAACAAACAGGGTTGCTGGAGGGGAGGGGTTGGGAGTATGGGGTACCTGGGTGATAGGCATGAAGGAGGGCACATGATGGAAGGAGCACTCGGTGTGATATGCAACTGATAAATCACTAAATTCTACCCTTGAAACTAATAATACAGTATATATTAACTAAATTGAATTTAAACAAATTTTTAAAAAGAGTTAACTCATATGCAGATTTAGTGCAACTTGATGCTAAGATTTAGCTGTCTTTAACCCCACCCTTGGGTGAGGTTAAAGAAGTGTTCATTACAGAATATGGCAGTAAACTCACATTGTTTATCACTAATTACCCTACCTGTTTGTCCTCCCACAAGCTTAAAATCAAACACAATCTTTCATTCTACTGGGAAAAAGGAACCGGGATCAAGCACTTCTCATGTGGTAATGAGCTAAACTGCTATGATTACCTTAATAAATACATTTATATACAGCTTTTTTTTTTAGATTGATTGATTGATTTATTGGAGAGAGAGAGAGAGAATGGGAAAGAGGCAGAGAGAGAAGCAGGCTCCATGCAGGGAGCCCGATGTGGGACTCAATCCCAGGACTCCAGGATCACACCCTGGGCTGAAGGGAGGCGCTAACCATTGAGCTACCCAGGCGTCCTTATATACAGCTTTCAAAGCAACTGGTTGCATGTGCACAAGCAAATCCTACTGAAGATAGTTCACATTTTTCCTAAGGCCTAAATACTTCACATGAAAAAAAGTCACCATTATCTTCTTACCTTCCTGTAGTACTCTAAGAAACTGACTTCAGAACCATCTGCTTTCTTAAAGGTACTCTTTGGATTCTGGTCCCAGTCAATATCATCTACCCTGTAGGTTTTATTGTTATACCTGTGGAATAGGTGACATTTATTGGTATTAGAATTGTAGAATTATTATTAGAAAGAAGCTAGATGTAGATAGTACATAGTCTCTAAGAAAATAAACTTGGAAATCACTCAGTAATACATGATGTCATTCATGGGAAGAGAAAGGGAAAACTTCTAAAGACCATGCTAGAGGGACAGGGGAGTAAAGTACTACTAGAAAATAAAATGAAGACTAAAAAGGATAGAAGTCATCAGATATTTGTCCTTTTCAAAGGAGTGTGCTCCCCCTGAGAATTTGTGTTTTGGGAAAGGTCATGAACACCCCTCCCCATTTTCATGCAATTCCTGCTCCTCTGCTATAAACTCTACTTTCTAAAAGAATGGACTAGAAAGCCACAGTATCTAAAGATTTGCAAAATGATTATTTTGTATTTTAAAAAGCAGTCTTACTTGGTAAGAACAATTAAACCTATTAGTTCTTTAGAAACTTGTTCTTGAAATTTATGTTCTTCTGTTTGATGATAGAGGTTGAACATGAAATCTAACACGGTTTCACTGCGAAGGACTTTATGACTCACGTCAGTGCAAAGCATGATGTTGTTCTCATATTGAAGGATAGAGGTGGTGAAGCCAGGCCAGATCACCAACCTGCCAATGGGAGAATGGGAGCTTGAAGTGGCCCCTGTGAATCATCCAAACAGCTTCTGTGTATCAAGTTGTGTTCTTCTCCTTTAATGACTGGGTCTAAAGTACCAAAGTTCTTGAACGGAGTAAACTTAGTTATTTCTAGGTTTATGAGGTTCCAGATAAAGACCCCTCTTTTTAAGATCCTCAACAATAAAGGTTATTTAATAGCATAACCATTTAAGTTCCATTCTGAGTTCATACACTATATTAAACTATTTTTTATGTTGGAATGACCTGAGAAAGTATCCAGTCTAACTAAAAGAATCTGTAATTAGTATAATAAACCTAAACTGTGCAGGCTGCACTCGGATATACCACAGGAACTTCTGAAACAATATTCATTAGTTTATAAATTTTGTTCCCTAAGAGCAAATACAAACAGTGTCAGGCAACTCTTCATGCTTCCGCAGTGACAGATGAACAGCATGTGATTTTTTTAAAATCCGAGTATTCGTGGAGGTTTCCTTTATTATTTCAAAGTTAAATGTTTACTTAACATGAGGGTACCATTAACAGTCACAGTAATAAATGTGATTATTTCAAACTAGAGTATCACTTTTGAAGTCTGTGATTAAGCCTAAAGAACAGAAAGCTTCCACTTCATACAAACCTATGATTTGGAATATCGATTGGGTCACTTGGGTTATAATAATTCCGTCCAATCTGCTGTAAATTCATGATCTTCAAGAGTCTAGAAATTGAAAGGTTGGAAGACAGGAGTGAATGCTGGTAAGCATTTCTAATGCATAGGGACTCACCTCACTGGTCTTTCAACTCATCTAGATTTTCAATTTTTCTGAGTAAAATGTTAAGGAAACACTAACATACCTCCTGAAAATAATATTATAGAACTGCAGACAAGTTGGTGATGTAGGTGGGAGTTCATTTGTAAGGGTGATTGTTATCCTCACGTGCTCTCCATTTCGGGTCTGACTAAACACTTCGGTAACCTGAGCCAAAGCAGTGGAAAACCAAACTTTTAATTATTAAAAGAAATTAATAACACCAATCACATAATTCCTGCTAGTAAGGCAACAATGAAGATTATAGAAAGGTTTTAAATTTAAAAAAGAATGACTATGAGAAGAGTGGTTACAGGCTCATTATAATTGTCATCAAGTACTCAGGTGGATTTGAGAATGAAGCAATAATGCCAAAGCCCCCCCAGCTCCCCGGGTTCATTACACACATAATCACCAGACCATCACTGGAGTTTCTCTAAAAGCTACCCTAGATTGTGGCAGTTCTGCTCTGAAGTGGAAATTTATCATCACCCTCTCCCCAACCCAATATTTTAAAATAACCTTGTGTTGTAGTCTTTTAGGTAAAAATAATATTGTTCCATCAAAAGCATGACACCTTCCAATTAAATCTTCATGTTGAAAAAGAAGAGCTGAGCGGAGTCTTCTGGCTTCCATCAGCGGGTTATAGTCAATGTGATACTGATATAAAGCCCACTGGGGACGGGATGTCAGTCGAAAATGGTTAGTGCTCAGCCTTACTATAATACCTGAAGAACCTGTAAAAGCGAGTCACGTTTGATTAACATAGTATTGAGTTTATTCTTCCTTGAGATCTTTCCTACCATGACAAAGTAGACACAGTTCTGCAAACAAAAGGCTAAGAACAGCATATGACACTGAAGTTCTTCTTCCTTTTTTTTTTTTTTTTTTGACACTGAAGTTCTAAGACATCTGACTTTGAGGACTATCCTATCCAGGTAAGTTCCTACAAGTATACATTTAAGAAAAAATCCTCCTTAGACTAATTTACAACAGAACCAACCAAACCTCTCTATGGCAAAGTCTTTTTTTTTTTTTAATATTTATTTATTCATGAGAGACGCAGAGACAGAGAGAGAGGCAGAAACACAGGCAGAGGGAGAAGCAGGGAGCCTGACGTGGGACTCGATCCCGGGTCTCCAGGATCATGCCCTGGGCTGAAGGCAGCGTTAAACCGCTCAGCCACCCAGGCTACACTCTATGGCAAAGTCTTAAAAGAAAAAAAGTAATATAACACTTAATAGAACATTTCAGTGCAGCTGAGGACAACAATAACCTATTTCATCAAATCCAAAAGAGAGAGGGAAATGGAAAAGCCATGCAGGATCCTGACCAAATGTGCCTTCTCTCTCTGTGACTGCATCATATAAATAAACATGTAAAATAAATGGCTTCAATTCAGTGTCCTGTTTAACTGGAAAAGTAATCACATGAAACTACAGTCTTTGTAATTAACACACCTGTTTTTGATTCTTTAACATGGTCCAGGTTCTGTCTTGTATTCACACCAAGATCATGAAAGTCTCTACGACGACCTCCCCTCTCTGCTAATGATAACTCCTGAAATCCAGCAGATATCTGGAGCTCTTAAAAAAAAATGATATACTATGTAACATGAAACATGAAATCAAGAATGGTATTAATTCACAAAATGATACCCAAAAGCTACAGAGGTGCCACAGATAACATACAGGAATGCCATCAGAATGTCTTGGGTATCTGCTTGGCCAGAGTAGCTTAGCCAGGACTTCTATTAAGCTGTTCTTGCCACTGCCCCAGCCAAACTTAGATGCTCCCCTATAAGACCTATATCCCTGTAAAAGACTAACACAACTGGCCTGGGATTCAAGAACTCAGGAGCATGCTTGTTGACTAAGAAATCGTTATTCTCCAAGTTCTGATAAGGACCTAAGGGCCTAATAAGCAGTATTTCTCACAGCTTTATGATGAAATTATAGCTATAGGAATTGGTAGTTCATAGGTTTTAACGTGTAAAGATCTAGAATGTCATTTCCTAATTCCCCTACGAACATCAGAACAGATGGAATCATTCTGTGCATACCCTATGGACTATTGGGATAGAAGTTCATATGGTTTCAAAAGCTGGTTATAATACCCAAAATTAAATCCTTCCATTTGTACAACACGCAGAAGTATCTCCTATTGATAGCATGATGTGGCTCAAAGAACGAACGTGGGCTTTGTCATCCAGTGTTACAACTGTAACATGAGTACCAGAGACTTCAGTTTACTTCCCAATCTCTCAGCCTTCTTTTTTAAAGATAGCTTATTTAGGGAGTCATGTATCTAACAGACTAGAATTCCACCTTCCCTGTAGGGAATGACAGCCTGAGAGATTTATGCAGAAATTACTGGATCAAACCTCTGGGAAAGTGCCTTGGGAGGGAGTCAGTAACCAGCTTTTCTGCTCTCTGTACCCCCTGCCCTGCCGATCTTGCCTGGAATTTGGATGTGATAGCCAAAACTAAGTCTTAATGACAGAAGTCAGGACAACAGAACAAAACGATTGAAAAGCCCAGTTTGTTTCTGACCACAAATGCCAGGACTAGCCCGGAAATGCCAACTTCTGGATCTCTTTGTTAGAGAAAGAACAATGGCTTGAGCAAAATATTGGTTCCTGATACACCCTGGAAGCAAGTTATTCTAACAAGAGCTTCAACTTCCTTACCTGAAAAACTGACCTTCACAGGCATATAGTAAGTTTTCTGTGAGAATGTAATTTATAAAGCTCTTTAAAGGTGTTTGCTAAATATGTTGATTCTCGTACCTCAGGATATTCAGAGGCTCTATTTAAAAATCCTTTAAATCTATAGCTGTTTTGTTTCCCTTGGTGAGCTTTTTATCCCAGAGACTTTCAACTGAAAGTAGCCTTGGTCTTGGGTGATTAACTAATACAGGTCAAACATACTGAATCCAAGCTAGTAACAACAGGTCATAGAGGCGTTTATCCTGAAAAAATGGAATTTGTCTTAAAATTCAGTTCTGGATACAAAAACCTGACTGCAAGTTTCTGAATGTAAACAATGATGAAGTCTGTTTCCCTCTCTACACATAGTATAGCTTTTATATTTAGCCAAAGCTTATCTGTCAATCTGTAAAAAGGACAGGTTTCAGAATGAACAAAATTGGAAAACTAGATAATTATATGCCCACCTTATTTTATTGTGCTTCACAGATAATGCATTTTTTATAACTGCAGGTTTCTGGCAATCCTGTGTTAAATAAGCCTGCTGGTGACATTTTTCCAACATTTGCTCATTTCATTTCTATGTCACTGGTAATTCTCACACCATTTCAAACTTTTTTTATTATTATATTTGTTATGGTGATCTGTGATAAGTAATTAAAACTTGCTAAAAACTCAAATAATGGTTAGCATTTCTTAGTATTTTAAAATTAAGGTATTTATGTTGCTTAGATGTAATGCTACTGCATAAATAGAGTACAGTAATATCAACATAACTTTTTTTTTTAATTTATTTACTTATGAGAGAGAGAGAGAGAGAGAGAGAGGCAGAGACACAGGCAGAGGGAGAAGCAGGCTCCATGCACCGGGAGCCTGATATGGGATTCGATCCCAGGTCTCCAGGATCGCGCCCTGGGCCAAAGGCAGGCGCCAAACCGCTGCGCCACCCAGGGATCCCTCAACATAACTTTTATAATGCCCTGGGATACCAAACAATTCATCTGACTTGTTTTTTATGATATTTGCTTTATTGCAGGGGTCTGGAACCAGACCTGTGGCATCTCCAAGGTGTGTCTAGAATCTCTTTCCATGCAGCTGCTAGAATGGTTAAAAACAAAAACCGTATCTCACTATTGCTCTGTTTCAGAGCCCTCCACGTATCCACACCCCATATACAGAATGAAAATCATGGTCTGAAGCAAGGTCTCTCATTAAGAATAAATCTGTTAAACATCAATTTCTAAAACCTAGTAGATACTTTGAACATTTATGACAAATACTTCTCAGATATAATCCTTACAAAAGCAGTGAAAAGTTATGAAATAGAGCCTTGCATTTGTTATTCCGGGTAATATTTAATCCTCACAGAGACTCTTCCTATAAAGTTAGATACTAGCTTTTTAGAGATGACGGATAGAGTTTCATAGCATTTAAATTCATGCACAACTGTTAAATTATTAATAAAGATCAATACAGAGCATGTTTAAGAAGTACTTAAGTACTTCCCACAATTTTATTTGCATTCCAGGACTGCATCAATAAGGAAGTGTTTTTAAAACAGCTTCAGCAAATCTTATTGTATGTGGAACACAGTTGAAAGTCAAATATTTTAAGTTTCAAAAGAACTCAGGCATCTAGATTAGAGAAAGTGGATAAAATCCTGTAAATTTAAAAGAAATGAATGCCCATAAATGAATTCTCATCAGACATCTTGAAAAGTAACACATCTTATATCAGAAAAGTAATAGATACTTGGATACATAAACAAAAGATGTTCCAGTCTTCTAATTGATTCTTCAAAATGCAGCACTACTGATATTCTTTCTCAAAATTGTCTATACAAAAACCATACATACACATGTGTTCATTAACACAAGGAACACTGTTTCACCACTTGATTTCATAGGGTGTATGGCAGGGTGATGAAGTGCAGCTCTCCTATTAAAAGGCTGTGGTTCTGACTCTTAATGGGTCTAGGTTTCTGCAGTGTGGGGCCCAGAGCAGGACAGTTAGCACCCCCCACCACAATATAGTGAGACTGCCTATTATAAACCAAAGTTACAAATGTAAAAGGTGGTCCAGCTTGTGATGGAATCACAAGATGCTGAAACAACGTTCTAAAATGATTCATGAATAAGCAAATGTATGCTTAGTTAATCACTTTGGAAGAGCTAATACAGGGCCCTGGCAAGGATAGGCCTTTTCATGTCCAAGGAGAAAAGAAATCAGCATTTCTAAGTAGCAGTGGCATTTCCCTAAGTAGCAGGCTGCTCAGCTGCAAGAGGGCCCATTAGACTTTAAAGGACTGCTGGAACCCCGTTTTTATCAAGACCCCACACACTGGTTACCACTTCACATCTACTACTACTACTGCACATGTGCACACACGAAGTCTGTGCACTTTCCCTTCACCTTGTGACTTGGCCGCTGCTCCTACTGCTCCTCTCTGGCGTCCACGGCCAACTAATTCCCCTTCGGCCACGGGCTGCTGAGGCCGGGGCTGCACATAGCCAGGCTGCTGACTCTATGGGATATGCAAACAAACAGCATTCTTTTCATGTCAAAAAGTCACAGGTCAGAGAAAACAGTCTTCAACAAGTCTAAGATATTCAAACAAAACTGATCTAGGTTAGTAACCAAATATTGTATTCCTCTAAAGAAGTTTCTTCAAGAAGGCTCACTAACCGGTGATGGGTGTTAGGGAGACATGTGATGTGATGAGCACTGGGTGTGATATGTAACTGATGAATCACTGACCTTTACGTCTAAAATTCCTAATACACTGTTAATTAACTAAATGTAAATTAAAAGAAAAAGGTCACTAACTAAAGAAGCAGCTTTTCAGATGCTCAGGAAATAGAACAGCATCATCCTTGTATAGCTACTATATCCTTCACAGGACACAGTTTTTAAATTTATTTTAATAATCTATGCCGATAAAGATGGAGCAAGTTTTTGTTTTTCGAGGACACTGCAGGTGAAAGGTACAGCACTCACCACAGTGGCACCCACGTGCTGCACCGTCTCCTGCCCACGGGCTCGTCCTCTGGCTCTTGCTCTGGCTCGCCCAGTCATTTTTTTTCCTTGAGGGGAAATAACAGTAAAGACAATACTCAACATACACAATTACATTTTACTGTTTCTGCAATATTTCTTTGGAACAAATATTTAGGACTCCACAATAAGCTCCTGAATCATCACATATTTTTCTAGCCTCTCGTAACAGAGTTTAAGGCAATGGCCCTACCTTCAACAAACAGAAGTACTTATGTAGATTGGGCAGCACGCTGGGTAGCAGGGCTAAAGTGCAGAACTTGTTTTAATACAGCTTTTCCTTTTTCATTGAATTACTATTTTAACCACTTAGGAAAATCTGCAACATGGAGGTCAGTCACTAGCTCTTTCACATGTGGGAAAGTATGTAAATGGACCCAGGTGTCATGTTTGAGGTCAGGCCCTCACCGCACCCTCCTGGGTCCACCCACAGAGCCACATGTAGCTTAAATGTACCCAAACCACTATCTTTCTCAGTACATCATTTATGTCCCACAATTTCATTCTTGGTAAGTGGCAAGACCACTCACTGTGCCTCTAAGGAAAAAGGATGGAGTCCTTTATCTCTCAAAGCCTCCTCTGTTGCTTCTACTCCTTCTGACCCAACAGTGCTCTCCATCTCAACAACACCTATCAGGCATCAGAGATACCCTCCACCCCCACCCCAGAGCAGAAAGCCATATCAGATCATGCAGAGTGGAGGCCTCAGAGCTAGTCTGCCTGAACCTGACTCCTTCACAGAAGGGACAGAACCTCAGATCCATGTCTTCGTGTGTCAAACAAGAGTTTTATTAACCTGCCACATAGCTCCAGCGTGTGGTTCAATGAGGACACACAGGAAGGGCTTATAAAGCACTGGGCATACAGTGAACATTCCACACATCTTAGTCCCAGTGGGAAAGGCAGGTAAGATTTTAACTACAAATTGTCCCAAGTTTAATGAAGGAAACAAGCAGAATGTTCTTATAGAAAAGCAGGCAGGAGCTACTTTACATCCTGGTGCCTGCCTCCTGTGAGGTCACTACATAAGCAGATACAAGAGGATCAGGAAGTGGCAGGCATTTGGTAGCAGACTTCTAGAAAAGAGCTAAGTGTGGAGAGTGGCTCACCTGCAGAGCTGACAGATGCCCTGTGTGGCTTCAGCACAGTAAAAAGGGGGAATGGGTGCAGCCTGAGGGATGCCGGGTCAGGATGCGTGGGCCTTGTAGGCAACGGGGAGCTCAGATTCCACCTTCACTGCCACAAGACACCACTGAAGGTTCTAAATACAGAGGGGAAGCCTACAACATCATTTACATTTAAGATCATTCTGGTTTAAATCAGGTTTTCATCTTTTTCAGTTTCACAGCTTCTAAAATTCTCATGAGGGCCTTCCTAGAGAGGCAAATCTAATTATATTCTCCAATTGTGAAAGACCTGACTTCTTATTGTGTTCTGCAAATGTGTGAACTCACCAAATCCTAAGAACCTTCGCAATTTGACTCTCACTCAATAATTTCCAAAGTTGGTTATAGAATACGATGTGCTGGGTTGCCAACATGTTAGAACCATCTTACACTTTTGTGCATTTCTACTGTCTGTACTAGGATGACAGCCTGCACACGGGGCCTGCTGCCGTACACGCTCAGGTGTCCTAGGGATGGTGTGCACAATCAGCAGACTTCTCTTCCTCCACACATCACCGACAGAAGCTCCATGACTCACTGTGCACCGTGGAACAGCCTTTGCTAGTGTGCCCTCCCCTCCCCACCTGTGTTACCACACCTACCACACTGCACTGCACGGTGATTCCCTTTCTCCTCCCACACCCCTGCAGACTAGGCTGCTAGTTGTGGCTTGGTCCCAGCACCTAGCCTGGCAGTAATGCTAAGTTTGGGTTGGTTCCTCCTTTAAAGCAGACATAAGCTCAACTGTCTTGTCCGGTATTTTTACAGTGCAGTTCTCAAAATGCGATCTCAGCGACATCTGGAACATCTTGGAAATGCAAATTAGGCAGAAGGGGTCCATGCTCCCAGAGCTACCAAGTCTGGTGTGCCAGCAGGTGATTCTCACATCACTAGAGACACCCAGGTAACCACTCACAGGTGGGGCACACAGGCCCCGTTTGGAGGGCAGTCCCCCATAGCTGTGCTTCCCAGCTGTGTCCTTCCAACCACAGGACACCTCCGATGGGCAACAAACCACACGGTCCCCCTTAAGTGAGATGCGGACATGGTGCTTCTTACCATCATCCCAGCTAGAAATGGGGCCCGGGCAAACTGCTGTCCATCCAGGGGGCAATGCCACCCCGATCCCACCCCTGTGGGCTGCAGGACAGCAGGGCAAGAGGTGTCCCTACTCTCCTGACCCTGGGCAATGTGGGGGAATGCCCTCTGGCCCACACACGGCCCGAACTGGATAGTGCCTCCCCAAACCCTGAGCAGCACTGCCCAGAAAATGACACTGACCCTGAGCATGTACAGGAATGTGCCCTGATCCAGACAATGCCCAGATAATGCCCCCCCATGAGCATGCCCAGGAACGCCGACGGACCCAGATGGTGCTCAGATAACAGCCCCCCACCCTGAGCGTGCCCAGGAACGCCCCCGGACCCAGAGGGTGGCCCGATGACCCCCCAACCCTGAGGGTGCACAGGAACATCCCCGACCCAGACAGTGCCTCAGTGACGCCCCCACCCTGAAGGTGCCCCAAAACGCCTTCCGACCCAGACGATGCCCCGGTGACGCCCCTCCCTGAGGGTGCCCAGGAACGCCCCCGACCCAGACGGTGCCCCGGTGACGCCCCTCCCTGAGGGAGCCCAGGGACGCCCCCGACCCAGACGGTGCCCCGGTGACGCCCCTCCCTGAGGGAGCCCAGGGACGCCCCCGACCCAGACGGTGCCCCGGTGACGCCCCCACCCTGAGGGAGCCCAGGGACGCCCCCGACCCAGACGGTGCGGAAGCCTGACCTCTGACCCCGGGCCTGCCCGAAGCCCCCGCAGCGCCGGGCGCGCCCTCCGCCCAGGCCCGCACCCCGCGGCCCGCACCCCTCCTCACCAGGCCGGCGCCACCGCCGCAGGTCCAGCGCCGCGACCCCGACCCCGGTCCCCTCAGCGCCCCGCCAACCGCCACCCCGCGCCGGATCCCTCCGCGCCGGGACTTTGCGGCCGCCGCCCCGCCAGCTGCCTCCGCTCCTGGGGCCCGCGGAGCCGCGCTGCTCGCCGTCCGTCGCCGTCCGCCTGGGGCCGTCGCCGCGGGCGGGGCCGCGTACCTCTGCCGGGCGGAAGAACACCTCGGCGGGCGCGAAGGGCCTGCACGTGGCGCGGCCAACGGCGTCCTGACTGGGCGGCACGTGAGGGCGGTTGCGGGGCGGGCGGGGCGGGCGGGGCGGGCGGGGCCCGAGGAGCCGGCGGGCGTCCTGGGGGCGGTGCCGCGTCCCAGGGAAGGGCCGGCCCCGCAGGTCTCCTGGCTCGGGGAGAAGGGGCTGAGCGGCCTTGGGCGGCCACGAGACTGGGTCCGGCTGCGAAGCTGCCGCCTGTCGTCGGAAACCGCTGAGCTCATCCAACAGAGACGTGAGCCCGGACTCTTGCCCTCAGAAGCAGCGGCCCCGCAGAGCCGGGATGCGGGGGTGCGGGGGTGCGGGGCCGCGCGGCGTCAGCCTCCCTCCCCGCCGCCGGACGACGCGAGGCCCGCGCAGCTCCGCCCCCGGACCCCGGCTCTGCGGCTTGGGCGGGCGGGTGCTTGGCGCTTGGCGAAGCGCTGGTGGTGCCGACCCGGCTGCCCCAGGGCCCCGTGGCCACAGGCCCGACGTAGACGCCTTCGACGGGAATTTGTACCCACGTCGGGCCAACCCGGGACGAAATATCGTAGACGCCGGAAAATAGGACAGCTGTTGGTTGGGACGGAAGATGGGTCGCTTTACATCGCTAGTTGAGTCCGGTAACAGTTCAATAGCTTCCTGGGGACTTGTCTTAAAAAACAATGATGTGTTTGAGCGAGTGAGTGGCGGGGGAGGGAGAAGCAGACCCCCACCGAGCGGAAAGCCCGCGTGGGGCTGGGTCCTAGGAGCCCGGGATCACTTAACCCGCCGAGCCACCCAGGTGCCGCTGGAGGGACGGTCTTAAAGCTGCATCGATACA
The DNA here is from genome assembly GCF_003254725.2 of Canis lupus dingo. Classification (NCBI taxonomy): domain Eukaryota; kingdom Metazoa; phylum Chordata; class Mammalia; order Carnivora; family Canidae; genus Canis; species Canis lupus. The sequence goes on from NC_064268.1 coordinate 2,111,575, forward strand.
GCAAATCCTATGTTTTATTAATACTTCAGCGTGTATTCAGGGGGCTTGGGGGTGGAAGGGGCATGAGTTTTCCCAAACCACCTCCCCGAGTCTACAGTCGTCTCCTCCTCCACTCCAATGCGGGTGGAAAGGAATAGTGGACTTCAGTGTTTTCCCCACATGCTCGGTTGTAAGCACAAGGGGGAACTTCTGAAAAACACATTTCCAGGTAATCCTGATTCCACAGGTTTGTGATGGGAGCAAAGAATTTTTTAAGCAGAGTCACCAGGTGATTTTTATGCAGAGAGAATCTTGAGAAACTTAAGGCAAGATCTGTGATCCTGACATCATATTCATTCAAGAAAGGATTCACGTGAAAATGAGAGACACCCAAGTAGTTTGAAGTGGGGGGGGGGGATGGCTTCACTTTTTTTTTTAGTATAAAAAGCATCGTTTGGAATATAGCACGAAGCTTAACTTTTCTAGGAGGGATTTAAGAGGTTGGTGAGAAAGTTATTCTGCAGTCCTGCCAGCAGATGGAGCAATAAAACAAGAAATGAGTCTACAGCTTCAACTGGGTGCAAGGCAGGAAAGCAGCCAGAAGGGGCCTCACAGGGAAGAAGTCCTCTTTTCCCCTCTGTTTCTCTTCTCTATGTGCCTAAACTCCTTGGAACTGCTAAGGACACGGTGCTTGTATGAACTGTCACTGGAGCATCTGGGTGTCTGCTGTGTATGAGCTGGGTAGTTCCTAAAGACAGGAAGTTGTGATACAGCAAGATGTAGGCAAACCCCTCATTTTCTTATGGTGCAAACAGCACACCTCACAACGCTCACCTAAAATGTAAAAAAAAAAAAAAAAAAAAAAAAAAAGGAAAAAATTAGAGAAATTGGGGAAGACATCATTTTTTTTTTTTTTTTGATTTCTCTATTGACAGTGTGACCTTGTGGCACCAGTTACTGGATACAACTACGTGCCTAATGCTAAAAACTGAGGAATGAATGGACGTAGATTCTCCTTCCAGGAGCTTGGCCAAAAGTGAAGGGCAGGGAAAAAGGTGGGAATCTATCTCTGAGAGGAAGCAGAGCAGGGAGGTCACCTGTCAGGCACTGATACCTCAGTCTGAAACATTGAATGGGATTTGCAGGAAGCCCTGTGGTCCAAGCAGACAGAGGCGTTTAGGGAACTGCCAGCGATTTGGTACAGCAGGAGTGATAAAAACAAGCAGAACAGAGTCAGGTGATGACACCAGGGGAAGCAGGGGCAGACCAGGTTCTAGAAGTTGAATGACAATAAACACCAAATGTCCACGCTGTTGAGCACGCCCTGCTAGATCCCGTGAATAGGATGCAATCTCTGTCCTCTCGATGATGCAAAACCCTGGGGCCACCAAATGGAATATGCATCATAGCTAGGCAGGTCACAGAACAGGAGATGCAGGGACTGTGGCCACAGGCCTGTAGACACAATACCTGAATGGGTCAGAGACTTTCGGGTCCTAGCCAGACCTCACCAAGAGGGAAGGAGGACCCAGATTTGCTAGCTCTACTATTATCATTATTGTTTGTTTTGACCCCTTGAGGTGAAATTCATATAGCCCACAATTAACCATTTTATGGCGAACAGTTCAGTGGTACTTAGTACATTCATAGTGTTGTGCAAACACCACTTCTCTCTAATTCCAGAACATTTTCATGATCCCAAAGCAAAACCCCATTCTTATTAGGTTGTCATTCCCTGTTCCCTCCTTCCTGCAGGCTCCTGGCCACCTCAAATCTGTCTCTGTAGGTTGATCTACTTTATTCATGTCATATGAATGGAATCATACAATATGGGATACATCTTGCTGTATCACAACTTCCTGTCTTTAGGAACTACCTGGCTTCTTTCACTGAGCATCGCGTTTTTAAGGTTGGTCCTTGAATGCTCTAGCATGGAGCAATCCTTCATTCCTTTTTATGGCTGAATAAATTCCTGTGTATGGATACACCACATCTGCTTTTGCATTTATCAGTTGGAGGATGGGTCTAATGTTTTTAAAGAGAAGCAGGGATCTTGAACACCCATGGACTCATTGTCAGCCCATGGCCATTGGGTTGTGGCAGTTGACTGAGGTGCATTGTGGCCACATCACATCCTTGTTTCCAAATCCAATGGACCCCTTTCGAACCTACCTGTCTTCTGTTTACCTGCCTTCCATTACCTGGGTGTTTTTCCTCTGGCTCTGGCTAGTCCTTCTTTGTAGGATTCATAGGTGTGCCTTTTTATGCCCATGTCTTAAATGTCCATGGCAGCCGTTTTCAAAGTGTGGTCCCCAGCTTAGCAGCATCAGCATCACCTGGAACCTGCAGGCAATTCTTGGGTCCCACCCCCAAACTGTTGAATCAGGAACTCTAGGGTAAGGCCAGAAACCTGTGTCTAAGCAGCCTGATCCCTGGTTCTGATTCAGTAGGTATTGTGAGATCCACTGAGCTAACCCACAGAGCAACAGGTGGAGCTGAGCACCCACTCACTCTTGGAGTGGCCTACTTATCACCATGACCTCAGATGATCTCTTTAGCACAATAGCTCTGAGTGTGTGTGTGTAGCTTCTGAGCTCCATTCTGGAATATTCTAGTAAGGGTTCCTCTGTTCTCAGTTGCTTTGGCAGTAGTCTCGTAAGCAGGAGGTACAAGACAGCTGTGGGATGCTTGGGAAGAGTTTTTACTCATAACTAGCTTTTTCTAAAAATGAAAGAAACTAAGCTTCAGTGATATTTGAGAACGTAGGTGTCACTGGTGCCCTCCTGTGGCTCCTGGGTCTCTCAGTGAGGTGTCTGTGCGCAGGGCTTGACAGCTGTCCCATCTCCTGCCTGTTGTCAGAGCAGTGGGACATGTTGCAGTTTCCTGGTAGCCTGCAGGCAGCGGCTCAGGTTACGGAATCCAACTCACTCTGAACCAACCCTCTCAAAGTGGAAAAGCTTCTTGAACAGATTCCTGCAAGAGAACCATGGTGGAAAAACAATGAAAATGCAAACATAACTAAAAGCAAGAAGATGTTAAAACTGACACTTGTGCTTATAGTATAAGCTTTGTGGAGTCCTAAATGCTGAATCCAACAGGCTTGACAGGCTCATTGCTCACTTGAAAAATATTATCTATACAATGGAATATTCCTCAGCCATTAGAAACGACAAATACCCACCATTTGCTTCAAAGTGGATGGAACTGGAGGGTATTATGCTGAGTGAAGTAAGTCAATCGGAGAAGGACAAACAGTGTATGTTCTCATTCATTTGGGGAATATAAATAAGAGTGAAAGGGAATATAAGGGAAGGGAGAAGAAATGTGTGGGAAATATCAGAATGGGAGACAGAACATAAAGACTCCTAACTCTGGGAAACGAACTAGGGGTGGTGGAAGGGGAGGAGGGCGGGGGGTGGGAGTGAATGGGTGACGGGCACTGAGGGGGGCACTTGATGGGATGAGCACTGGGTGTTATTCTGTATGTTGGTAAATTGAACACCAATAAAAAATAAATTTATTATTAAAAAAATAATAAAAAAATAAAGGGTTAAAAAAATATTATCAGTAGTAGTAAGGAAGATCTTTTGTCAAATAAGAGTTTTGTCTTCCGGGGCATGCGGGTGGCTCAGTTGGTTGAGTGTGTGCCTTCAACTCAGGTCCTGATCCCGGAGTCCTGGGATCAAGTCCCATATCTGGCTCCCTGCTCAGTGGGGAGCCTGCTTCTCCCTCTCCCTCTGCCCCTCACCCCACTTGTGCTCTCTCTCTCTCTCTCTCTTGCTCACTCTCTGTCAAATAAATAAATAAAATATTTTAAAAAAGAATTTTGTCTTTTATGTTTTCACTTTAAAGATGAAATTTGATAATTTTTTATTTATAATCTATAGGAATTTATGATATGTAAATATAATTCATATGTCAAATAAACACAAGAAATTAAAATATAAAATAATACACAAATGTATAAAATATCTATAAATAATAAACAAAATAATTTTATAAAATAAAGGTCAAAAAGTGATATTTCATCCTTAAAACTTTTGAAGGTGAAATTTTTATCTGAGATCTTTATTTTGGAGCATATTTATCATGTGGACACAGTATTTTGTAAATATATATCATGGTATATTACAAATAAGTATAAATGTCTTGGATGCACATGTTCTAAACACTGTTAAGGTACGTGCTAGGCATTGGTTGGAGTCTGCCTTCTACACGAGCACAGCCTGACTTGTGGCAGCCAGCCCAGCCCTGTATGCAGAGCACTCCCATGGCTCAACTCATATGGTGCCCCTCCAAGAAGTCTTCCTTCTGAGTTTCTCCCCGTGGAGGGTGCTCCTCTCTGGGCTTGAGGATCCTGTCCTGCATGTGTCCTACTAGCGCCCATGCCTAGCTGCTTTGAAAATGGTCGCTTTCCTACCAATTCCTTTGTCATTCAGGAAGCTTCCTGAGGACAGGACCTGTGTCCCTGAGCTGGGTGTGAGACTCAGGAATTGCTGTGGAATAAATGAGCAGAGCTGCCAGCATTCAGCTCTGTGCAAAGCCTTCATGTGGTGAGCCTGGCGCCTGTTCCACAACCACATGCCTCCTGGTGGTCAGGTGAGGGTGAGAGCCATCTGCCATGGGCGTGCTGACATCTCCTTCCCCTTCAAATACTATGTCCTGTGCTCTGGACTTTTCTTTTTTTCTTTTACTAATAGCTGCAAGTGTTTTGAGTTTTTGTTGTGTTATTTTGCTTTGCAGTGGCAATAGTGACTGGCTGTGTTTCTTCCAAATTAAGTTGTACACTTTTTTTCTGGTGCCTAAGTCTCCCACGGCCATTTCCTTCTACCTTCCCTTCTGTCATAACCCAACATTTTGGTGGGTGTCAACCCTCTCTCCAAGTGACTCAAGGTTCATTGTAAATTAGTCTGAACTGTTAGTGATGGCCCCCAAACCTTCACCCGTGAGTGCTTTATTTCAGACCCTGGCATGTGAGATAATTCTGGCCAAAGACACATGACAGGATGCTGGCTGGGTCAGCAGAAAAAAAAAAAAAAAAGGAAGAAAAAAGAAAAAAAAAAAAAAGAGGGCTTAACAAAGAGATGGTGCTTCCTGCCTCTGGACTTTGAAGTTGATGAGGTCCAGAGCTGCTGTAGCCATCATCCTGTGACTAGGAGCAGAACTGTGTGAGATGACTTGTCTTCATGGCTTAACCCAGTTGAATCCAGGCTGTCTGTAATTGCAGCCCAAGACACCATAAGCAAATAAGTAGCTGTTCCCACCCCTGTATGTGAGGCGGTACCTCTTGCATAGGAACTTGGTAAGTGATAAGTCCTGGCTCCATGGCTAAGCAATGACCCCCCAGAATTGAGCTCAGACCACACACTGCAAGAATCTCAAATTTTACAAGGCTCTCTAGCTGATTCTGGGTCAAGATAAAACTTTGATCAAACTTTGAGAAACACTGACAAGCTAGGTTTCAAAGTCAGTCTGGAAGCAGAAATTAATTTCAGAATTGAGTCTAGGGCACCAATTTTGACAAATATGCAGCCAATCTTGGGTAACTGTTTTTGAGGTGAACGTGTACCCTAACATGACTATTTTGTTGTGTCCACCCAGCCAGCATTTGTTAATATCTATTCAGAATTAAAGCTGAACCTCTACGAAATCCAAGTTATTTCACATATTGGTAAAAGTTGTTACAAAGTTTCAGCATCTGTAGCACATTAAGGAGACACACAAGAAAGGACTCTGAGAAATATCTTTCAGAGATCAGTTCATATTGTTGCCATGACAATAACACAATCATACATAATTAAATTTGTTGTTAGAAATTTCCATTTCTCCTTGTATTTAATAACATAGTCTGGATTTCTAAATAGGGTAAGATCCATCTGTTTCAGAAACTGTTGAGCCTATCAACTGACCATTGGCAGAGGTAGAAATGGCTGGGGGCGGGCCATTATAGGTCAACCCAATCTGTACTATTATTTATGTACTGATATCTTTAAATTTTCATCCAGGGCTACGTCAATTCTTTACATTTAAAGAGCAAAAATGAAACACTTGCAGTTTTGTTTACTTCAAAATTATAATAAATTATGTAGGACTCTGTACATGAGGTGTCACTGGTATAAAGAAATGCACATGATAAGGATTTTCTTCCTCCGTTGATCAGAAAGGTGAATCATACTGAAAATGTATTTGAGACAGTACATGTAGTATGATGAGCAGAGCTCAGACCTTAGCAGTAGACAGGTCTTGGATTGAGATATGAGATCAGTAGTTCTCAAACTTTGGAAATCTGGAAGCTGTGGGCCTGGTTTTAGAAACATACATATTTACATGACTGTACACAACTTTCCATACATTATCAGAATATTCTGGAACCTAGTGACTTCCTGGTGCTAGATCCTGGCTGCGGACCAGACTGACCACACTGGGTATTTTGGTAGCCTAAGCACCCAGCCTAAACCAGCGACCCTATTAGCATTTCTATTTGTGGGGGGAGGGAGAGGCACAGAGCGATAGGAGCCTGGGCACTTTTCTGGAAGCTCCTTTGCATGGCAAGCACACTGCGTACTTACTTGGGCTGGCATAAAGGGGCTGATAGATTATGGATGTTGATGGCTAGAACGCCCCAAGCCATCACCACTTGCTGCCACTGTTGGTACCTCATAAAAATAGTGGCTCAGTGACTGTCTATTCAGAGAGTAAATGATGGAACACACAATATGGTGGATGACTTTGAGCAAGCCACATCTCTTGATACCCAGTGTCTCATGGTTACACTGAAATCAGTAATTCCAACCTCACAGGAGCATTGTGGGAATCAAACAAGAAAATACACAGAAAATGCCCAAACTTTCCCACCATATAGGAGGTTACAGTAGGTGCACAATAAATCTTAGCGTCCCACCAGGATGGGCGATCTGCAAACCTGAGTTACAGGCAGAGTAAGTGACAGCTGCTTAGGTTTTATGTACTTTAATGAACACAAGCCCTTATTCATTTAGTAAGTGATGGTACATGGGAAAATTTTGCTATGTTGAGTTTTGTTAATGAGAATCAGGGATAATGCAACTTTAATTGGGTTGAAGCTTATCTTTGTACTGCAAGAAGGGCTTCAGATACTTATCAGTTGTGCCAATGCAATTGCAGAGACAGGCCTAACCTATTTATGAGAGAAAATCATTCTCAAACCCATGGCCTATTGCATTCCATAAGACCTGCTAATACCTTTATTTACCATTATTTCTATTTGCAAACTCACCATTACCTTGTTGCCATGGCATTTAAAATTAATCAAACTGCTTTTTAAAAAACACATTCCAAAATCCTTCACATCCCCCACTCCAATCGAACCAGTTGCTCTTCTAGTTAATTCTGATTAGGAACATGTTATGTTTTCTTAAGTAGTCAAATAAGAAAATTATTGAAAGTTTTGGAAATAGAGGGAAAAAAGCTCATCTATCATCTCAGGAAACCAATAATGCCTTTAACATTTTTGTGTATTCTCCTGTAGGCTTCCCCTACATTTTTGTATATTTCCAGTTGTAGCTTATGCATTCAATTTGGTACCCCACCTTCCCTCTTATTACGTGATAATTATGTTACATAAACTTCAAATTACTACTTTTATGACTTATGCTAATAGATTTATCATAAGTTGAAAATTGTCTCTTTTAGATTGGCTTTTTTATTGATTCTTAATTCTCAACATTGTAAACAGTGGTCTACCCCACATATAGATTTTCCTTTCTTTTAGAAATATCTTTAGGATGAATTCCCTAAAGCATGATATTATCTCCCGGGAAATGTTCATTTTTATTGCTCTTGGTATATTATAAAATTGCTTTTCAAAAAGACTTGATGGGCTACTTGCCATTGCCACTAGCTACATAGATATAAGTTTGTTTGTTTTTTTTTTTTTTTAGATATAAGTTTTACTGCCATCCTCTCCAGTGTTGGGTATTATCATTTGGCAAAAGTATAGCATCTACATGAAGAAACTATAAAATCACATGGAAGGTCATAGAAAAAGATCTGAACAAATGGAAGGCCATATCCGGTCCTTGGATGAAAAGACAATTTAAAATGTCATTTCTTCTATATTAATGTGTAAATTAAAGGCTATTCCTTTTTTTAAATAATAAATTTATTTTTTATTGGTGTTCAATTTGCCAACATACAGAATAACACCCATTGCTCATCCTGTCAAGTGCCCCCCTCAGTGCCCGTCACCCATTCACCCCCACCCCCCGCCCTCCTCCCCTTCCACCACCCCTAGTTCGTTTCCCAGAGTTAGGAGTCTTTATGTTCTGTCTCCCTTTCTGATATTTCCTACCCATTTCTTCTCCCTTTCCTTCTATTCCCTTTCACTATTATTTATATTCCCCAAATGAATGAGAACATATAATGTTTGTCCTCCGATTGACTTATTTCACTCAGCATAATACCCTCCAGTTCCATCCACGTTGAAGCAAATGGTGGGTATTTGTCATTTCTAATGGCTGAGTAATATTTTAAAGGCTATTCCAATAAAATCTTGTCTTGGCAGAGTTTAAAAATTGTCCTAATATTTATATAGGAAAATGGAATAGTTACCATAAAAAAGGAAAATGCAAACCACTAGCCTTTCTTACCAAGTATAAAGACTTGATTCTAAACAATATGGTATTGACATCAGAATAGACAAATAGACCCACGAAGAATAATAAGGAATAAGAAAGAAACCCCAGAATAAATGGAAATTTGTATTAGCAAGGGTATTTTTTTTAATTCAGTGGGAAAAAGAGTTTTTGAAATAAATGGGTGACACAACCAATATAGTATCTAAAGGAAAATCACATAGCATTTCCAGCTTAGACTAGACACTATACAAAATAAAATATTTTCCTGGCCAAATACAGATTTACATGCACACAGTAAATAGTAAAAACATTCAGGAACAGTTGGGAGACTTAAGTTCCAGTCTGAGTATTGAAGAGATCTTTGTAACTTCAGAAAACCCAGAAACTATAATAGAAAGATGAAAATATTTAAGAATCTAAAAATTAAAAAAAAAATAAAAAAATATAAAAATAAAAATTTTGAGTGGCAAAGAGTACCATAAAGCACACAGACAAAACGTATTTTGGAGCAATTATGTGCAGTGACAGATAAGGAGTTCATATCTGTAATATATGAAGAGCTCCTATAATCCAATAGAACAGCAAGAAAATGATATGAATAGATATTTCGGAAAGGACCATTACAAAATGGCCACAAGATGTTAAGCCACTCAAGTAGTGAAATGTAAGAGATAGCAATATCAGAGATTAAAAAAAAAAAAAAAAAGATACCCAAGGGGGAGAAAGAGGCTACAATTCAAAGACTGCTAATCAAAATAACACTAGATTCTTTGATCCAAGCATGGAAAACTAGATACTGCTTCATGCTTCTTTGTGGATGCATGTTGGAAACATGACGCTGGGCACCAAGTACCCATGCTATATGATTCCATCCACATGAAATACCAAGATCAGGCAAATCGACAGAGACAGAAATTAGATTAGTATGCCTGGGCTGGCATTGTTGAGGTGTAATGGGGAGTGACACTGATAGGTACAGGGTTCCTTTTGGAGAGGGGGTGATGAAAATGCTCTAAAACCACAAGCATTTCAGAACCCCATGAATGCATTAAAAACCACTGCACTGCACACTTTAAATGGATGCATTGTATGAGATCTCAATAAAGCCCTCATGGAGGTAAAATGAAATGCTTAGCACAGAGGCTAGTACGTCTTAAACTCTCACTGAAGGATGGCCTTGACCATCAATGACAACACCCTGCTCCCCCGGTAAGCTTGCATCTTTATAATGTTTCATTCTTCCATCCAGAAGAATGGCACGCCACTGCAACATGGATATTATTACTTTAGCTCCTGTAGGTCATACATGTTTGGGCCACGGCTCACCAGCACATCCTGTAGCATGGTTAGCCATAAATCAAGTGTCCATACCCAGCATTTACTGTCATCAGCTTCAGGTTGAAAGATAGTTTCTCTGTGTCATCATCGCCATCATCATCATACACAACTTCTGTTGAACGTTTGCTGTGCATCGGGCACTTTGCTGGGTGGAGTGACATCATCATTCATTCAGCCCTCACCTCATCATTCATTCACCTCACCTTCCTGAAGCAAGCCCTGTTATCCCTGGAGAAACAGGCTGGAGCAGTCAGGAATTGGTGGGAGGACACATGTTAGCCATTGGAGATTGTGGGCGAAGGTCTCTCTGGGCCCTACAGGCATGCTCATAAATGCTCAGCTGCTCAACCTCCTAAGTGCAAAGAAGCTGTGCGTGTGTTTGTATTTATCCACTTAAATAAATGCACACATATTTCAATGCACAGCAAAGGAGGGCCTTACAACTACATTGACACAATTCTTGATGTATAGCTGATAGACACTATCTCCTGCATGAGTTTATTAATATAAGGAAATGACATTTGCAGATTCACTTAAAGTAGTGTGCTCATGTGCCCCTTGCTCTCCCAACACAAATGGCTGGATTTGGGTTTGGTATAGTTTTTTTATTTTTATTTTTTGGGGGAGGGGGAAGGGCAGAGAGAGAGAGAGAGAGAATCTTAAACGAGCTCCACCCCCATTGTGGGGCCCAACATGGGGCTCAACCTCATGACCCCAAGATGATGACCTGAGCTAAAATCTAGAGTTGGGAGCTTAACTGACTAAGCCCTACAAGCGCCCCTTCAGTTTGGTACAGCTTAAATCACACCAGTGATGTGCATGATACCATAATGAAGATGATACATCACCAGTTAAAAATAAAAGTTATTAGCATATACAAAATACAGTAGTCGTGTAGGCAGTATATTTGGTTTTTCTCAAATTTACATGCCCCACGCTATTAGGATCTTAGGGTGTTTCCCAAATCTGGCTTTCATTCACCCTACTTGGGCTTCTCTTGTGCATCAGCTTCACATCTTCCCAAGGCCTATCCCTTTGTTCCTCAAGGATATTTGATGTATTAAATTAAGGAAGTGAATTCGTAAACACTAAGTTGATGATAGTTGGGAATTAGCTGATGATTCTGTTCAAATATGACTTGAATTCATTCACCCTAAAATAACCGAGTATGGGTCCGCCTCCAGCTAAACATCACAAGGACCAAGTGGCATTAGAATGAGGCCACATGGAAGCAACAGAAATGTCCAGTAACAGGAGACTGTATGAATATGTTATGGGATGGATAGTAGTAATCTACAGAGTTGTTGAAAAATTATGTGTTCATCTATATTCATCGACGTCAAAAAGGTACAACATTCACGACTGGTGAAAGCTGGTAGCAAGCTAGCCCCTGGCACCCAACCTCTCTCTGGTGTTGCACCCCTCCCTGTCCTGTATCCTCTCTGCTCCTCCCTTTCCCCCTCTCCTTGCCTGTATCTCTGTCTCTTTCTCTCCACATACTCTGGACTATGTCCTCTGTGTGCACATGTGCATGTGTGTGTGCGCTACACATAAATCTACAGATAGAGAAGGATAGACACAATGGAGACAGTGTTCACCATTTTTATTTCTACTTTGTACATCTTTTAGTAATCATTGGAGTTTTATGCAAGCACATTCCTTTTAATAGATGAAAACAATATTGTTTTTAAAAATCAGGCAATGTTCGATTGACCATAGCCCTAGTGGATAAAAGGTTTCCATTGTGTTTTGGTTTTCATTGCAAAGGCCAGGAACTGATCTCCCCAAATCAAAATGTTGGTGACCCTTTGAAAGGATGACATTTAGCATGTCGGAACTGAGCTCACGAAGAGGTTATGGAACTTTTCAACCACAATTTTTATTGCTTCAATATCAATATAGATGAATATTTCATCAAAACAGAGCACAGTTATGCAAGGCATGCTCTCCCCTGATTAGCATTGAACTTGCCCTGGGCACTTTCCCCACAGTGGGGAGTTTTATTATAGAGTAGCCAGCTGAGCTCTTCTGTGGGTCAGGGGTTAAAGCTACAGAAACATGATTTGAGAATCATCTGAGCTCAGCTTTGTTGGAAAGATAAACAGGGATTATCAAAGTCTTTTCACGATATGAGTTAAATGTCCTGCCATGGTGGTGGGGTGGGGGGAAAGGGAGGGTTACCCATCTAACCCAAACCAAGTAAACACCAGTGTCACTTTCACAAAATGAGAAGGATTTTGGATGCCACTGCTCACTTCCCAAAGTTACATTTGCAGACACAGATCATTTTTAGTTTGGAATTGATCAAAGTAAACAATCACTTCTCCTGGTTCCTCCCCAATCCATTAAGTACTGTCAATTAAAATAAATGTCTGTGACTGTTGTTTTTCTTAGCTATGTCATTTCTCACAGTCCTGGAGCAAATGGTGACAGCTCTAATTTTCCCTTGTGCAGAGGAGCAGTAGCTGTGTCTTTGCAGGGAGCAGGGCCTCCTCCCTACGTAGCAAGCAAGCTGCTTTTACTTTGGTATTAATGCTTACTTGGAGGGACTTTGAGGAAGACTAGCTCCTGTCTCCTTCACCAGGCCATCCACCATGTAGTGCCATCACCATCTATGTGATGTGAACACATCTTGTGGGATGTGACTGGTTGAAAAGACACTGGAGTCAGTGTGTTGAGGGGATGTTGGGAGGAACTCAGTGGCTCGGAATTTAGGTACACCTGCTGATGATCAGAGACAAAGTAGTTTTAAAGCTGAAAGTTCCAAAAAAGCTCATAATATGTCATTTCATATAAAACTTCTCCCAAAGAAGTCTACATTTCAACATGCCTCATCCTACACGAGGAGCAGCAGCTGGTGGTTATTTGGGAGGCATGGCTTTAAGATTTGCCTTCTTGTAGTCTGTGTTTGGATGTGTGTATGCGAGGTGTATTGTGTGTGTGTGTATTTATGTGCATGTGTGAGTGTGGTATGTGTGCATGTGGTGTGTGTATGTGTGCATGTGAGTGTGATGTGATTGTGGTGTGTGTACGCATGGTTATGTGTGCACATGTGGTATGTGTGCCTGCACGGAATATGTGTGTACGTGTACATGTGTACATGGTATATGTGTGCATCTGCTGTGCATGTGGTACATGTGTACATGGTGTATGTGTGCCTGTGGTGTGTGTGCATATGTGTGCCGTGTGTGTTTTCTTTTGCATACCTCACATCCTTTCTCCCCATCCCCAGTGGCTGCAATAAGCCACTTCCCTTACATGTCATCTCTAAATGGAAACAGAACAAAGAAAACAGGACAAAAGAAATCAGGGTATTTTCCAAAGGCACATTTGATGTACAAGTATAAACAGGAAAGAGATGCCTGGGGAGACTGGGATTGCTCCGTAGACAGTTGCTAACGCATGTTGTGGGTGAATTTGTAAAGGAAGAAAGTACAGGAAAGGACAGGGTTCGAGACAGTCCCCACCTTCTCTCCAAGGCCCATTAGCGCTAGCAGAACCAGGCACGTGTCTGATTTACTCAGTGTTACGGTGGGGTGAGAGATACGGGGAGGGACTCTGGGAGAGTCTCCACACCTTCTCTCGGTGTGATTCTCCAGGTGTGAAGACCTGGCATTAATGCCGGCTGGAGGCACATGCAGTCCCCACACGCCCAGGGTCGGGGTGCCAGTAATTAGGAGTCACCAGGGTCTTCACGTGCTGCCCAGTCAAGCCTCATTTTGACACAGGCTGGACCCACTTAGGGAAACCTGGAATATACACTGGATTAGACTTGCATCTGGGTGTCAGTAGTTACGGATACAAACCATAATCTTGTTACTCATTTGATTTTTTATGGCGAGACTACAGGGTCTCAGATATTGTGTCAAATATGTTCTAGAAAACCTTGAGCCAGAAACAAACATTTCTGGTGAAATCCAACAGAATGAAATGGGAGGAGAATAAGGAGAAAAATAGGAGAGATCTCATGACATTCTTGGACCTGAACTTCCTGCTTCTTCCAGCAGACACCACGGGGCCGGCAGTCTTTGCTCTCCTGAACACGGGGTTTAACTTGCTTAGGGACGCAGAGCCAGAAGGCATTTTCTGCTTTCTGAGTGTCTGGAACTATATATGAAGCAGGGAGCGGTGTCTTCATGATGTAACAATATAAAGAAGCAACTTCCCAGCGCCAGGTGTTTTTGCTAGGCACCTGACCTTCCTGTCTCATTCATTCCCAGAATAATCCTGAGGTGGAGATTCCTGCACCCCCATCACCCATGGTAAAATGGAGAGCCCAAACAGATTCCCTGGCTTGCTCAAGGCCACACGGTAGGACATCATGAGCCACAATTCAAACTCACGTGCACGGGGACCCATGTTTTATGAACAGTCTGCCCTGAATCACCAAGTGAGGGTTTGGGATCAGCAGTGCTTCCTGGGCTTCTTTCCATGACAACATTGCCTTAACGTATGGTGAAAACTAAGTGGATGTGGAACAAGAATGAATAAAAAAACAATGGGTAAGTCTGGAACCCAGGGTGCCAAATAAAAACAAAAGTGAATTTGATTTTGAAAACCAGTGTTAGGCACTCCTGGGATGGAACAGAGTTTTCAAGTTCCATTGCCAATGACGAGGAGAGTCCATGGCGCTGCTGTCCTAAGTGGTTATTTTACCTATAGCACGAAGGCCGAGCTGTGTCATTAAGTGATGTGCGCTTCAAGTGTCAGGTTTGCCAGTGCCGTGGCTTAACCTTATTAATGCTGTAGAACTTTGTTCCAGTCAGCTACGTTCTTTTCTTTCTTTTCCTTTTTTTTTTTTTTTTTTTTTTTTTGTTCAGAGGCAGCTGCTGGCCTGGAGCCCTTCTCATAAAGAGCAGGAAGGACCCGAAGCCACAGGCAGGATTAAAGGGCTGATCTAAACCTTAGATCTCAGCTTTAAAGTTATAATGTACAGTGAATTTGGTTACATGGAAAAGGAAACAGTAATTGTTGAAGTATGTTTTCTTAAGCTACAGAGTAATTTTTCAAATGCTTGCCTTTAATCCACAGACAGGCTTGCATTTGAGAAAATATTGTCTTGCTGCTTGGGATCAATCTGAGCATCTGAAATGCTGGATCTTGGAGCTACATTTTGTCATTTTTTTTTTTCAGAAAATAAAAAGATGACTGGCAACCTAGTTTAAGATTTGAAAGGTTGCTTTTTCTGGCTACTGTAATTCTGGTGCTCTTCTCACTTAATATTTAGGACAGTACCCTGTGTTTTCTCTTTTCTTTTTCTTCCTTTTTCTTTTCTTTTTAAGACACCTGTGAGCTCACTGTAAGCAGACTAGGACCCTATCTAATCATGCCTGGGTAGGAAGGTTGGGGATGGAGAGAGCAGGGTCTGCTTCAGTAATCAAGGCAGATCTTTCCGCACCCCACCCTCCAAGTTCTCCACTCACATCAGAGGAAAGTGGATTTCAGGAGCCCGGGAGCACCATTTGAATTCTCTCTTTGCTGCTTGCCAGATCTGAGCCCTCATGTGGTTTGCTCAACTTCCGAAGCCTCAGCTTGTTGGGAATCTTGGAAACCTAAAACAATCCTTTTTGTGTGAAGTGCTTGACACAGGACATGCACCTGGTGTGAGCACAGCTCTGCTGGTCCTGCCTGTCTCAAGAATGATCTGCAGGACTCCTGAATTTCTTGCAGAGATGAAGCGCAAAGCATGTTTAGGGTAGAGCTCCCACATCATCAACCGGCGACGATGGTCGTGCTGTGGCGGTTTATGCCCAACGTGCAACAGACTGCTACTTTTGCAAAATAGGACCAAAAAAATGCCCAGAAAAGTGAAATGATTAGAAGCAAAGGCATACAAAATACAAGCTTGGTTTTAAAAATTAGCATTAACAAATAGCATCATCAGATTGCAATAGTGCCTACTCCTGAAATCTGTACTCATTTCTCATCAGCAGACTTTGGGTGGTGCTTTGTTACGCAGTCCCAGGAAATTCACACAAAGGAATTATTATTATTATTTTCTTGTACATCTCAGAAAACAGGCACAGAGAGGTTATCTGACTGCTTTTGGTCACACAGCAACCGGTGAGGACTCAATTTGTGCTCAGGCAGTTGGAATTCACAATTGAACACTAAGAACACTGGTGTAGGATGATGGCTCAGATCATGGGGTCTGGGGCCAAGTTTTGAATCATAACACTTACCATGAGTTTTCCAGGGGTGGAGACTGGAGGCTGAGACATGGGTTGGGAATCTGTAATGACAAGGGCCAGAAGCAAGCGTGGCAGAGGGATGGATCAGAATAGGTGGGAGAGAAGAGTTCAAATTTCCAAAACGTGACAATTCTGTAACTGATACACATAGGCAAAGATGAAATCCTTTCCAGTTTTTTTTTACAAACCATCTAAATCCTGGTTCCCAAAACCCAATAGTTCATGAAAGAAAATAGAGATCATTTTCTTTATAATTAAAGATCTCTAAATCCAAAACAAAATATTAGAAAATCAAATTCAGTACTATGCTAAAAGATAATGCACCATGGCAAATTAAGGCTTATTTTGATAGTGCAAGGACAGCTCATTATTTAGAAACTTAATGATATAATTCAACACATGAAATGGATAAAGAAGGAAAACCACTGGATCAGCTTGATAAATGCCAGGGAGGCATTTGATTGAAAACAAAAAATCTGGGATGAGAATGACCCAGCCAGATACAAGGATGAGTATCACCTGGTCACTTCCTTTCCTGACGGTGAAAACTGGGGTATTTTCATGAAGATCAGAATCAGGGGATCCTTGGGTGGCTCAGCGGTTTGGCGCCTGCCTTTGGCCCAGGGCGTAATCCTGGAGTCCCAGGATTGAGTCCCCCATCAGGCTCCCTGCATGGAGCCTGCTTCTCCCTCTGCCTGTGTCTCCACCCCTCTCTCTCTCTCTCCCTGTGTGTGTGCCTGTCATGAATGAATAAAATCTTAAAAAAAAAAAAAGATCGGAATCAAAGATTTAAAAACTCATTTCTTGTATTTGATAATGTTTTGGCGAATACAAGAAGGCCAGAAACAGAAATAGGAGGTATAAATAGCATAAGGAAGGTACTAAGATAAAGCACATCGGGCCCCCTGCATGGAGCCTGCTTCTCCCTCTGCCTGTGTCTCCGTCCCCGCCCCCCCGTGTTTTTCTTATAGAAAAAAACCCTAAAACTTTGTGGCTGGCTGCACAGATTACAGGAGAGAAATCTATACTCCTGGACGAGAACACCGAATATTTTTTTTAAAGATTTTATTTATTTATTCATGAGAGACAGAGAGAGAGAGAGAAAGAGAGGCAGAGACACAGGCAGAGGGAGAAGTAGGCTCCATATGCAGGGAGCCCAATGAGGGACTCGATCCCGGGCCCCAGGATCATATCCTGAGCCAAAGGCAGGTGCTCAACCGCTGAGCCACCCAGGCATCCCAAGAATACTGAATATTGCAAAGGCTTCATTTTCTTTGACAAAATGGAGATGTTTAACTCGAGTCCAATGGTATGGACTTTGTGATAAGTTAAAAATGACTCTAACCCACAGAGAATGGAAATATGCTGCCGAAGTGTGCTGGGTAGCAGGTGATGCCCTGCCAAAGTCGGGCACCCAGAAGCCATAGTGTCTCTGCAGCCCTGAGCCCCAGCCCAGCCCGGCAATCACCTCCTGCAAACTCTGGGTGTGGACACCATGGGCTGAGGCTCCTGCCTGTGCTGGGGCCCTGTCTCTGTGCACCATGCACCTGGCTGCTGACTAGGGCTCCCTCGTGCCTTGGCAGGGGCTGCCCACTGGTGCAGGGAGTGGGCACTGCTCTGATGCTCCACCACCCTGAGGTTACACCTGTATCTTCCTCCATGACATCCCAGCCCAGGCTGGTGAGAGCCCTTCCAGGCTGGGCTTCCTTGTCCTTCGTCTCTTAGCTAGGGTACCCTATATTTTACAGTTAGTCTCTTATCATCATCAAAGGATTCTTCATATGAAACTTTCCTCATTTGAATCACTGTGCAGTTTCTGTCTCCAGGTTTTACCAAGAGTGATACAAAGGTGTATTTGGAGAACTAATGACCAGGAAGGGCTCATGTCACAAATTAAATACATTTTTATAGTAATTAAATCGGACAGGAGGCTGGCAGAGATAGGAACAGACAGGATACAAACTCAAGAATGGTACCAAAGAAGATAGGTAGCATTTCAAATCAGAGGTAAAAAATGGAATACTTAATAATTTGAGGTCAATTACATAAACATTTAGAACAAAATTAATATAAACCCATAACATAACTTTCTTTAAATACATTTTTAGGTGGTTTAAATATTTAAATGTAAAACAAGGAACCAAATAAACACTAGGATGCAATTTCACGTGGATATATTTATGATTCCATTATAAAGAATCCTTTTCCACAGATAAAAGAGGCAGACCCCTCACATGATATTAAGGAAAAAATTGATATACATGACCATGTTAAGATTTAAACTTTCTCATGAAATTAAAGAATTTCAAAAGCAAACCTAAGATGCAAACAACAAATAATGGAAAATATTTTTGATCAAAGTTTAAAATTTTTAATATATATAAGGCTTCTTATTACTCAATAAAGTATAGCTGTGTGCCCAATGGAAAAATGGGTGAAGAACAGATATCCACACAAATGCTTAACAATATTAAAAAGTCAGAGTAAACCTCACTAGCAACCACGGAAATGCAAACACAAAGAGATTTCATTTTATGTTTATCACGTGATTGCCTATTGGTGACAATCTATATTAGCACAGTCTTTCTGGAGGATATTTTGGCAGTTCATACCAAACTTTAACATATGCAAACCTTTGACGTATGTATCCTACTATGAGGAATTTGGCTTAAGGAAATCGTCAAAGATAAGCTCCAATATTTATAGGCAAAGGTATTTATTACAATACTACTTGTAATATCGAAAACCTGCAAACAAAATAAATGCATAAAGATAGGCATTTGAGGGATCCGTGGGTGGCGCAGTGGTTTGGCGCCTGCCTTTGGCCCAGGCCACGATCCTGGAGACCCGGGATCGAATCCCACGTCGGGCTCCCAGTGCATGGAGCCTGCTTCTCCCTCTGCCTATGTCTCTGCCCCTCTCTCTCTCTCTCTCTGTGACTATCATAAATAAATAAAAAAATATATTAAAAAAAAAGATAGGCATTTGGCCAAACAAAATAAGTGGCATTGGACGAAAATCTATGCAATAATTATTGGTAAAATCACAAAAGGATCCTTAATGGCATGTGAAAATGTTTATGGTGTTTCTATTCTATTCTATTCTATTCTTCTATTCTATTCTATTCTATTCTATTCTATTCTATTCTATTCTATTTGACAGAGATAGAGCCAGAGAGCACAAGCAGGGGGAGGGGCAGAGGGAGAGGGAGAGGGAGAGGGAGAAGCAGACCCCTGTGGAGCAGGGAGCCTAACACAGGACTGGATCCTAGGACCTTGAGCTCATGACCTGAGCCGAAGGTGGATGCCTAACCAACTGAGCCACCCAGGTGCCCCCACAGTATATTTTAAATGAAAAACAAAAGACATGTAATAGCAACCTGCATATGTAGGATAATTGTTTACCCAATTATTTTAGGGGGCTGTATGGCCAGCTCACATTGTCAGCTCAGAAGGAAGGGGGCTCCTTTCTGGAGGTCATTGTTCTTGTCTGTGTCTTTGTGAAATGACCCTTCAGGGGGAGGCGGTGTCCCTCAGTCCGCCGATGCAGCTGCTTATCCTCTTGCCTTACTTCCATGGGGGTGTCATACACAGGAGACCCTCTCCCTTCAGAAGTGAGTCGTTCCCTCCCCATTGGATGCACTCCTCTCTCTGGCAGCCAGGACTTGCCCCCGGATCATAGGGTGCCTTTTCTTTTCCAGTCCCTGAGAGTGGGGCAGAAGAAAGTAGGTGCCAACGGGGCAGTCTGTGGGACCGAGCTCTCAGAAGAATGTTATCCAGTGGGACATCAGCAATGAGTGGTTTAGGGAAGAGAGTGCCCAGGTTGGAAAGGACACCAGAGAATTCAGAGACCCTGGGAATAGAATAGAGTGTGCACTGACAAGTAACCAAAATCCTGTCCCCCAGATTCCTGTGTTTTAGGGCTGGTCTTAGCCAGAAAATGTTTCTAGAGTGCTGAGCTGAGCCACTCAGCACATCTATGTTTTGCTGTTTCATAAGTAAAGTGAAAAAAGTCACCCATCCCAGGAAGGATTGTCTATGGTTTGCGCTGAGAAAAACAAGTAAATGATAATCTTTGTATCAGTCAAATTTCCAGCAGGAGAAAGAATTTATTCTCATGGCTCACTAAAAGGGACTAAAACTCCCTTCCCAGGAAGGGACTCCCTGTGAAGGTGGGCAGGGTTAAGGGAAGTTGTGCTAGAGGTGGGGACACCAGGGAAGCAGTAGTCAGGGGAGTCCCAACTGAGGTCTGAATGATGGGGCCCACTGAGTTCTGGAGCCTGCAGGTGGGCTTGGTCAGCAGGATCTGCGAGTGGCCAGTGATGCAGCCACTGCCAAACCCAGGGGTGCTATATGAGAGGGGCAGGATGAAATGCTACAGCTGTCTCTCCTCCTGCCCTCTGGTTTCTGCCTGTGTCCCTGCTGACTGTAGCCAGTTCAAAGATAGCCAGCAAGGGGGCCTGCGCAAGGCTGCCTGGCTGATCACCTAATGTCCTCCCCCCACCCAAATTCATGCTCACACACAATCCCAGAGTGTGACCTTATTGGAAAAGAGTCTTTGAGGATGTAATTAGTTAAAGACTTGAGATAAAATCATCAGGGATTTAGGGGGGCCTTAAATCCAGTGACCGGTGTCCTTATAAGAAGAAGACAGGACACAGAGTGACGCCCAGAGGAAAGGCCATGTGAAGGCAAAGGCAGAGGCTGGAGTAGAGTGGCCACGAGCCAAGGAACACCAGGGACTATGGAAAACCACCAGCAGCGGGAGGAGGCAAGAACCTCCCCTAGAGCCTTCAGAGGTAGTGTGGCCCTGCCCACATCTGATTTCAGAAGTCTGGCCTCCTGAGTTGTGAGAGAATAAATTTTGAAAGAAAACCGAAAACATATTCACTTAAAAACTTGTGCCAAAGAGTGAACAAATGGAAACAATCCAAATGTTCATTAACAGACCAACGAGAAAGTAAAATGTGGTATATCTATGCGATGGGTGATTATTTGGCCAGAAAGAGATAGGACACACAGTCCTGACACCTGCTATGATTGCACAAACCTTGCAAGCACTGTAGTAACGTCCAACACCACGAACTGTGGGATCCCTCGTGCATGAGATGTCTTGACAGGCAGATTCGGCAGAGACAGGAAGCAGGTTGATGAATCTTGGCTTGGGGCAAATGACAGGGCCAACGGCTGCCAATGGTACTTGGATTTTTTCCATGCTGATGAAAACGTCCTAAAATTAGCAGTGACGCTGCCCAACTCTGAGCAATTATGAAACCCCACTGAACTGTAGACTGAGGAAGGGTTAATTGTATTGCATGTGCATGGTAGCTCAATAACTTTAACAACTCCAGACCTTTAAAAAAATGTATTTTCTTGTGATCTTGCCAAGATCTTTGCAAATAATGTGTATTTTAATGAGGCCATTTGGAGGTCTTGAAATTTTTCCTGAGAATCAACTTATATTACTGTCACTTTACCATATGATTTACATTCTAAGTTGGGTCACTCGTGTTTGCTTTCTGGTGTGGTGTCCTTAGCAAGAGAGAAAGGGGCTCTTTGTGGCCCTATGCTCCAATGTCTTCATGTTACATTTGTAGAAACATACCCAATTCTTTCAAGGTGAATGGTGTTTTCTGTCCTCATTGAAAGATATTCTAGTCTCTCAACTTTAAAAAAAAATCACTTCTCAACAATGAAATAAAGTATTTTTTGTTTGTAAACATCAAAGGCTCTTTTTAAAACATTTTATGCTCCTCACATGCTATAAATCTTCTTTAATACCTCTGGTTTAGAATTAATCAAGTGGTGTAATATGATCTATAACACTGTATCATATAATAAGGATTTGATCTCTGGGGCTCTGTAGAAAGGGATAGAATATTTGTCACCATAGATAGCTATTTATCAAAGGAATATAAATTAAAAATAAAAACTCCATGCTCCAAATGCATGACTCATTTATGAACGGAAAGAAATCTCTGTGATAGGATTTTTTTTTCTTCAAGGCTAGAATATTTAAAGCTGCATTTCACAATGGAGTTTCATTTACAAGGGTATTTAAATGTGAAAATATCTGTGGGTGGTTTTAGGCTAAAAAATGTCACATGTTTCTAAAGCCTCGACTTTGGATTTAATTCGGAGCTCTGATATCCTGGTCATGTGAATAGCTGGGGATGTCTCACTTTAGGGGGTCCTGATTTTGATCCCTTGTTTCTGAAGCAGGCTCCCATTTGGGTTTATACCTCTGACCTTTTGGAGTTCATCTTAAAGATGGGACTTTATTTCAGTAAAATTCAGGTGCCTCTATGTGTATATGTGCAGATACACACAGAAGGGGAGACAGAGGACAGTGGGATGAACCCATGGATGAACAGTCAAGCTCTCGAGTCCAGTGACCTAAGAGCAGCTCATCGAATGAGCATACATGACACAGGAGTGAGTGAGGAGTCAAAGGATGCAGATGCTGAGGACGCCTTGCCCCCATTTGCACAGCAATGGGGTCTGTGCAAGCAGCTGGAGTATCTGTCACACCTGTTTGCTCATTTCAGTGCAAAGTCTACTCAGGCTTAGATTATTTAACCTACACAAATACACCCCTGCCCAATTATTGTAGTATAGATGCTAATTAAACATGATCTAATAGATTAAAAAACTCAAATTAATCTCATGTGATTTTAAGGACAGTACGCTTTCAAGTACATCTCAAATTCAACTATGAAATCATCACACAACTGTCCTTCGTGGTGGTAAAGTAACAATTACAATGACAGTGACAACTTTTGTGAAGTACTCAGCGCTCCACAGAGGGTGAGACCCATTTCTTTTCTCTGCATTTGGCATCTGCTTTGCCCTTGATGACATCCTGGAATTGCTGCAGCTGGGCAGCAGGTGTGACAAATCTGTCATAGCAGTGTGCCCAGGCTCAGGCTGGCTCCCGGCTGTTCATCCTTCGCTACTTCACTGACTTCTATATGTCCTCAGCACCACACATGCTCGGTTTGTAGAAATGTCATCCAAAACCATTCGACAATTTGGTTCTGGAAAGTGGGCCCGCACAAAGGCAAATATTTGTCTTAAGAGAAGTGACTCCAATTCCACATTTTTCTTTCAAGGCAACATCCAAGTGCTTTAGGGAATCCAAGAAAAGAAGACACCCACAAACAGATGAAGCTAAGATACAAGCAGGATTAGCCACCACATGCCAAGCAGAATAGCTAATGGCAGAGAGGAGTGCCAAGACTCTATAAAGAGATGGAAGAAATTTCACAGCCAAGAGGCATGATACAACCATTTCATGTGTCCCATGAGATTATCATTAAGATATTGTGTCATACTTTATCAGACAGGGACTTTTCTTTCTTAGTTGCTACCTACCAAACCAACTTCAAATGTCACTGAGTGAAAATATCAACAACCATTTACCTTGTGTTACAATAAGAAGTCAAGAGAGAGGGAAGCCAGGTTGTTGTAGCAACTTCACAAGTTCACTGGTACCTGAGCTTTCTTCCATCTTCCTGCTCTGTCGTCTGTAGGGAGTGACTTTGACCTCCACGGCCACCTCATGGTTGCAAGATAGTTGCTGCCACCCCAGACTTGCATCTGTTTCAGGAAGGAAGAAGAAAGAAGATCCCAGACGACAGCTGAAGTTAAAACTGAGCATTTATGGCAGTATCAGTCTCTACGATCTTCTGAAAAATGTCTTTAAAAGAGAACTTAGCATTTTTAGGAGGGGCATAACAGGTAGATGGCTAGTAGGTGTTTCGTGCCAGGTTGTAAGAAACTGCTTACAGTATCAGGCAATAGCAGGGCTCTATTTAGTTGGGGGATGTGGAAGGAAATTTGGTTATTTGTATTGATGGCAATAGGAGCCATCAAATGCAGAAATAGCCTCTGGTCGTTCCATAGTGGCCATGGCCATGGACGACACCGAGCAGACTCTCATCTCAGGTTATTGCGCTACCTGAAGTACTCTGTCCCCAGGTGTTGGCATGATGGCTCATTCCCTCCCTCCATGCAGATCTCTGCTCACATGCGTCAGTGGGCCATCCCCAATCAGCTGCAGAGCCGCCCTTCCACGCTCTGCCTGGATGTCAGGGCTGGGACTGTCAGGCATGTCTCTCCTTTGCCGACTGCTTCAGCCAATGAAGAGGAGGGGGTGAGTGCAGGAGAGAGGCCGCAGGGAGAAAGAAGAGCCTGCTCCTCCCTGCTCGCTGGCGGTGGCCGTCAGAACACAGCAACTGAGCAGTGGCTGCCAGCTAGTCCCCACCTTCCTAGGGCACTCCCTGGGGGCAGGCCTGGCTGACCCAGCAGCAGGGTCCCCATGGGCAGCACCCCCTCTCCTGAGATTCTGGGTCCTGGCAACCCCAATGTCGTCCCCTGCTCGCCAAGTCCTGGGATGGCGGGACTTGTGCAGCTCCTATCACTAGGTTACTCCCTGCTCCCTTTGGCTCCTGTTAGCCCTCCACCACCCATGTCATCCCGTTTCCTGCATTGAGCCCCTGCCTGTTGACATACCCACTGTGGCTCCGACTGAGCTAGGCTGACCCCTGCCCAAGGGACACCTCCGTGGAAGGTCTCCCCACTGACCCCCTCTGAGTAACGCTATCTGTGGTACTCCCCTGTCAGCTTTACTTTTCCATCACTCTCCCCTCGGCTCCCCTTGAGCTGGTGTGCAAGCTGCTGGTGGGGGGGTTCCCTCTTTCGTTTTTGGGCTGTGGCATCCTCAGCCCTTGGTGCAATACTTGGCACATTGTGGGAGTCTGTAAATGCCCACCGAATGAGGCTACCTGCTCAGGTGACCAGGAGGGAAGGGAGTCCTCTAGCAGCCATACTGTTCTGCAGAGAGCCCTGGACGAGAGCCCCTCTCCACAGCGAGCTCACTCACCCACGGCCACCAGCACTGCTGCCCCAGGTGTTAGCAGATCACTGCACAGAATTCCTTCAGCATCATGCATCACCCCATGCTTTGCTTTGTAGTCATGATCAGAAAACATAATCATAAAGGTTCTTCATTAGCTGTGGACGGGTTCAGGTACACCTGAGAGGGCTGGTGCCATCATGAGCTGTTGTAACAAAATGCCATGAACTGGGTGGCACAGACAACAGAGATGGCCACTTCTCACAGTTCTGGAAGCTGGACGTCCGAGTCCAAGACCAGGGTGCCTGTGTGGTTGGGTTCTGGTGAGAGCTTCCTCCCTGGCTTGCCCAGTGCGGGCTTCTGGCTATGTTTTCACATGCTGGAGAAAGAGAGAGAGGGGGCGGGGGAGAGAGAGAGAACATAGGCAGGTACTCTGCACCTTCTGGACCGTCCCTTCTTAAAGGGCACTAATCCTACCACAAAGGCCCCATCCTCATGACCTCATCTAAACCTTATTGCCTGCCAAAGTCCCCAACAATAAATATCATCACATTGGGAGTTAGGGCTTCAATATATAAATTTGGAGGGGGCATATCCATAGCAGATTCTCTCTCTCTCTCTCTTTTTAGTGATTCTGTTGAATGGTACATTCAATTTTCCTTCACATTTTTTTCTTTAGTTGTTGGATTGATTCTATTGGATGCCTTAACCTCTTTCAAAAAGAATGCATCTCAGATCAAATGACATTTCTCTGCAGATTCAATTAGTTATGAAGTTAGTTTGGCGTCTGACAGCAATAGCAGGGGTGAGGCAATCCACCAGCTGTTCACACCCACATTCTCGATCACTGCACAGAATAGATTTATTTTGAAGTCCCTTAAAAGCACTGATACATCATAAGGGCATAAATTCGCTCATTGCCACGTATCGTCTCTTCAGAAAACTGAATCCTTATTAATTGTTCTCTTGGCTTTACTTGATATAAAAGGATTTTTCTTTTTAATGCTACAGGCAGAAGGTAAAGACATGTTTTGATTACTGGAGTGGATAACTCAGTATCTATCTGAGCAGCCTTATTGGAAATGATGAGCATGTAGTCCCTTCAACCGTCCATCCACTGGTGAGGATGCCAGTGGTTCAGGGACACAAACACTGCCCTCTGGGCACTTACAGCCAACGCCAGCCACATTCCGCGCTGGAAGCAGCAGAAAGCCACCTTGGCTGATTTAAGCAAAAAAGGATTCACTACAAGGACGTTGGCAGACCCACAGAGATGGAAGTAGGACGGTGGCAGCCAGATGGGCAAGAGTTCTGCTGGATGAGAAGAGCTTTGGAGGTGGGTGGTGGTGATAGCTAATGTGAAAGCATTTAATGCCACTGAGAGGTTAAGATGGTAGATTACATGTTAAGTGTATTTTACCACAAGTTTTAAAAAAGTATATTGGACAAGAAAGAGAATTTCTAGGACAGCCAGAGCATAAGGCTTGGAGGCACATGTGCAGGAGTGTAATGCAGGCTCTGCTGTGGGGCCGGTGCCATCACGAGGCACTGACACTGTGTCCTGATGACATCAGCAGCAGCAGCATGGCCTCTGGAGTCCGGGTACTGCTGCTGCCCCATCCCTGCCTGCCAGGGTGGACTCCATGCATCCCTCCTTCTCTGCAACACAAGCAGCAGATCCCTCCAGTTGTCAGAGCGTGGGCCACCTGCCTACAACTAGCTTCGGCAGAGTCTGGGGGTATGAGTCTCCACCCTTGTCAGCATCTGTTTCAGGAGGTGAGCAGTGCTGCACAGACTAGGGGGTTCCTCAGACGCAGACCAGAGGGGACAGTGGTGATCATCATTCTCTTTGCTGGATGTTCTCACCTGTCGGTCTGGTAATGTGAACCTGGGGATGCCTGCACCTGGACAGGAAAGCTTCCTGCCACTTCCCACCATCCTGCTTTCAGGGTGATGAAGACAGAATCCCATGAAGCCAAGCACCCTGTGTGGCCGATCCTCCAAAGGTGGCTGAGGTGCAGACCTATAGGCCACGGAGACAGCACAGTGTGGTTCTTACAGCCGCACTCTGGACGCATGTACTGCTTGTGTTTGACCGATGAAAAAACCCAGGCATGGAAGTATTGTAGCGACAGTTCACCAACATGTAGGTTTGCCTTAGAGCAGGACTGCAACCCAGGCTGTCCCTTCAGGAACCTACAAAACAGTGTGTGTGCACAAGTGTGCGCGCACGTGTGAGTTGAGTGTGCACGTGCAGGTGGGTGCGTGGGTGCGCACAGACCTGCAGCACCGTACTCTTGGTGGCACAGACACAGCGCTCTCTCAGGTGTACCTGAACCCATCCACAGTAACACTGTCACAAACCTGTTTTTGAATTCAAAGGATGAATTGACAGAAGTCCACCAGCGTCGAGGCAGGATATTTTAATATTCTGTCAATTCATCATATTTTTTTTACACAATTTTCACATTACATGATGCCTACGTTCATAGATGTCTGGGTCAGTGTGATGGCTTGACAAAACCAGCATGGAACAATGTAATACGATGCTCATAAAGACAGGCAGGGGCGCCTGGGTGGCTCAGTTGGTTAAGCATCCGACTTTTGGTTTTGATTCGGGTCACGATTGCACGGTCATAGGATCGATCCCTGCATTGGGCTCTGTGCTTGATGGGGAGTCTGTTCAAGATTCTCTCTCCCTTTCCCTTTGCTTCTCCCCTGGTCACTTGCACTCTCTCTCTAAGATAAATAAATAAATAAATAAATAAATAAATAAATAAATAAATAAATAAATACAAGAGGCAGCACAGTGCAAAGGTCAAGACCTTGAATCCTGGAACCAGCCTTGGGGTTCGAGCCCCAGTTCTCCTGCACATCAGCCACATGACCCTGGGCAAATTGCTTGCCCTTGTGGTGCTTCACTGTCCTCATCTAGAGACTGGGAATAAGAATAACCATTCCCAGGTGCCTTGGTGGCTAAGTCAGTTAAGCATCAGCCTTCAGCTCAGGTCATAATCTCAGGATCCTGGGATGAAGCCCCATGTGGGGAAATCCCTGCTCAGTGGAGAGTCTTCTTCTCCCTCTTCCTCTCTCCCCACCCTGCTCATGCTCTCTCTCATGGTCAAATAAATAAAATCTTAAAAAAAAAAAAAAAAGAAGAAGAACCATTCCTGATTTCATACAGTTGTTCTAGGAGTTAATGGAGTGACCAAAGTCCATAATCTCTGTGTAATCCAAATAGCTCTGGGACCCTACATTTAGCAATAAGAAATGAGGTTTTTTATAGTTTTATTGATATTACCCAGTGT